>NW_026652276.1:74477321-74822331 GCF_009828535.3 Hylobates moloch
ATATTGATTCTTCCAACCCATGAGCATGGAATGTTCTTCCATTTGTTTGTATCCTCTTTTATTTCATTGAGCAGTGGTTTGTAGTTCTCCTTGAAGAGGTCCTTCACATCCCTTGTAAGTTGGATTCCTAGGTATTTTATTCTCTTTGAAGCAATTGTGAATGGGAGTTCACTCATGATTTGGCTCTCTGTTTGTCTGTGATTGGTGTACAAGAATGCTTGTGATTTTTGTACATTAATTTTGTATCCTGAGACTTTGCTGAAGTTGCTAATCAGCTTAAGGAGATTTTGGGCTGAGACAATGGGGTTTTCTAGATATACAATCATGTCATCTGCAAACAGGGACAATTTGACTTCCTCTTTTCCTAGTTGAATACCCTTTATTTCCTTCTCCTGTCTGATTGCTCTGGCCAGAACTTCCAGCACTACGTTGAATAGGAGCGGTGAGAGAGGGCATCCCTGTCTTGTGCCAGTTTTCAGAGGGAATGCTTCCAGTTTTTGCCCATTCAGTATGATATTGGCTGTGGGTTTGTCGTAGATAGCTCTTATTATTTTGAGATACGTCCCATCAATACCTAATTTATTGAGAGTTTTTAGAATGAAGGGTTGTTGAATTTTGTCAAAGGCCTTTTCTGCATCTATTGAGATAATCATGTGGTTTTTGTCTTTGGTTCTGTTTATATGCTGGATTACATTTATTGATTTGCGTGTGTTGAACCAGCCTTGCATCCCAGGGATGAAGCCCACTTGATCATGGTGGATAAGCTTTTTGATGTGCTGCTGGATTCGATTTGCCAGTATTTTATTGAGGATTTTTGCATCAATGTTCATCAGGGATATTGGTCTGAAATTCTCTTTTTTGGTTATGTCTCTGCCAGGTTTTGGTATCAGGACGATGCTGGCTTCATAAAATGTGTTAGGGAGGATTCCCTCTTTTTCTATTGATTGGAATAGTTTCAGAAGGAATGGTACCAGTTCCTCCTTGTACCTCTGGTAGAATTCAGCTGTGAATCCATCAGGTCCTGGACTCTTTTTGGTTGGTAAGCTATTGATTATTGCCACAATTTCAGAACCTGTTATTGGTCTATTCAGAGATTCAACTTCTTCCTGGTTTAGTCTTGGGAGGGTGTATTTGTCAAGGAATTTATCCATTTCTTCTAGATTTTCTAGCTTATTTGCATAGAGGTGTTTGTAGTATTCTCTGATGGTAGATTGTATTTCTGTGGGATCGGTGGTGATATCCCCTTTTTCGTTTTTTATTGCATCTATTTGATTCTTCTCTCTTTTCTTCTTTATTAGTCTTGCTAGCGGTCCATCAATTTTGTTGATCTTTTCAAAAAACCAGCTCCTGGATTCATTAATTTTTTGAAGGGTTTTTTGTGTCTCTACTTCCTTCAGTTCTGCTCTGATTTTAGTTATTTCTAGCCTTCTGCTAGCTTTTGAATGTGTTTGCTCTTGCTTTTCTAGTTCTTTTAATTGTGATGTTAGGGTGTCAATTTTGGATCTTTCCTGCTTTCTCTTGTGGGCATTTAGTGCTATAAATTTCCCTCTACACACTGCTTTGAATGTGTCCCAGAGATTCTGGTATGTTGTGTCTTTGTTCTCGTTGGTTTCAAAGAACATCTTTATTTCTGCCTTCATTTCATTATGTACCCAATAGTCATTCAGGAGCAGGTTGTTCAGTTTCCATGTAGTTGAGCGGTTTTGAGTGAGTTTCTTAATCCTGAGTTCTAGTTTGATTGCACTGTGGTCTGAGAGACAGTTTGTTATAATTTCTGTTCTTTTACATTTGCTGAGGAGAGCTTTACTTCCAACTATGTGGTCAATTTTGGAATAGGTGTGGTGTGGTGCTGAAAAAAATGTATATTCTGTTGACTTGGGGTGGAGAGTTCTGTAGATGTCTATTAGGTCCACTTTATGTAGAGCTGAGTTCAATTCCTGGATATCCTTGTTAACTTTCTGTCTCGTTGATCTGTCTAATGATGACAGTGGGGTGTTAAAATCTCCCATTATTATTGTGTGGGAGTTTAAGTCCCTTTGTAGGTCACTGAGGACTTGCTTTATGAATCTGGGTGCTCCTGTGTTGGGTGCATATATATTTAGGATAGTTAGCTCTTCTTGTTGAATTGATCCCTTTACCATTATGTAATGGCCTTCTTTGTCTCTTTTGATCTTTGTTGGTTTAAAGTCTATTTTATCAGAGACTAGGATTGCAACCCCTGCCTTTTTTTGTTTTCCAGTTGCTTGATAGATCTTCCTCCATCCCTTTATTTTGAGTCTATGTGTGTCTCTGTACGTGAGATGGGTTTCCTGAATACAGCACACTGATGGGTCCTGACTCCTTATCCAGTTTGCCAGTCTGTGTCTTTTGATTGGAGCATTTAGCCCATTTACATTTAACGTTAATATTGTTATGTGTGAATCTGATCCTGTCATTATGATGTTAGTTGGTTATTTTGCTCGTTAGTTGCTATAGTTTCTTCCTAGCCTCGATGGTCTTTACAATTTGGCATGTTTTTGCAGTGGCTGGAACCGGTTGTTCCTTTCCATGTTTAGTGCTTCCTTCAGGAGCTCTTTTAGGGCAGGCCTGGTGGTGACAAAATCACTCAGCGTTTGCTTGTCTGTAAAGTATTTTATTTCTCCTTCACTTATGAAGCTTAGTTTGGCTGGATAGCAAATTCTGGGTTGAAAATTCTTTTCTTTAAGAATGTTGAATATCGGCCCCCACTCTCTTCTGGCTTGTAGAGTTTCTGCTGAGAGATCAGCTGTTAGTCTGATGGGCTTCCCTTTGTGGGTAACCCAACCTTTCTCTCTGGCTGCCCTTAACATTTTTTCCTTCATTTCAACTTTGGTGAATCTGACAATTATGTGTCTTGGAGTTGCCCTTCTCGAGGAGTATCTTTGTGGCGTTCTCTGTATTTCCTGAATCTGAATGCTGGCCTGCCTTGCTAGATTGGGGAAGTTCTCCTGGATAATATCTTGCAGAGTGTTTTCCAACTTGGTTCCATTCTCCCCATCATTTTCAGGTACACCAATCAGACGTAGGTTTGGTCTTTTCACATAGTCCCAAATTTCTTGGAGGCTTTGTTCATTTCTTTTTATTCTTTTTTCTCTAAACTTCCCTTCTCGCTTCATTTCATTCATTTCATCTTCCATCAGTGATACCCTTTCTTCCAGTTGATCGCATCTGCTACTGAGGCTTCTGCAATCTTCGCGTAGTTCTCGAAACTTGGCTTTCAGCTCCATCAGCTCCTTTAAGCCCTTCTCTCCATTGGTTATTCTAGTTATCCATTCTTCTAATATTTTTTCAAAGTTTTTAACTTCTTTGCTATTGTTTTGAATTTCCTCTCGTAGCTCAGAGTAGTTTGATCGTCTGAAGCCTTCTTCTCTCAACTCATCAAAGTCATCCTCCATCCAGCTTTGTCCCGTTGCTGGTGAGGAACTGCGTTCCCTTGGAGGAGGAGAGGTGCTCTGTTGTTTAGAGTTTCCAGTTTTTCTGCTCTGTTTTTTCCCCATCTTTGTGGTTTTATCTACTTTTTGTCTTTGATGATGGTGATGTACAGATGAGTTTTTGGTGTGGATGTCCTTTCTGTTTGTTAGTTTTCCTTCTACCAGACAGGACCCTCAGCTGCAGGTCTGTTGGAGTTTACTAGAGGTCCACTCCAGACCCTGTTTGGCTGGGTGTCAGCAGCGGTGGCTGCAGAACAGCGGATTTTCGTGAGACCACAAATTCAGCTGTCTGATAGTTCGTCTGAAAGTTTTGTCTCAGAGGAGTACCCGGTTGAATGAGGTGTCAGTCTGTCCCTACTGGGGGGGTGCCTCCCAGTTAGGCTGCTCAGGGGTGAGGGACCCACTTTAGGAGGCAGTCTGTCTGTTCTCAGATCTCCAGCTGCGTGCTGGGAGAACCACTACTCTCTTCAAAGCTGTCAGTCAGACAGGGGCATTTAAGTCTGTGGAGGTTCTTTGCTGAGTTTTTGTTTGTCTGTGCCCTGCCCCCAGAGGTGGAGCCTACAGAGGCAGGCAGGCCTCCTTGAGCTGTGGTGGGCTCCACCCAGTTCGAGCTTCCTGGCTGCTTTGTTTACCTAAGCAAGCCTGGGCAATGGCGGGCGCCCCTCCCCCAGCCTCGCTGCCGCCTTGCAGCTTGATCTCAGACTGCTGTGCTAGCAATCAGCGAGACTCCGTGGGCACAGGACCCTCCGAGCCAGGTGCGGGACACAATCTCCTAGTGTGCCGTTTTCCAGGCCCGTTGGAAAAGCACAGTATTGGGGTGGGACTGACCCGATATTCCAGGTGCCGTCTGTTTCCCCTTTCTTTGACTAGGAAAGGGAACTCCCTGACCCCTTGCGCTTCCCGAGTGAGGCAATGCCTCGCCCTGCTTCGGCTCGCGCACAGTGCGCTTCACCGACTGTCCTGCACCCACTGTTAGGCACTCCCTAGTGAGATGAAACCGGTACCTCAAGCAGAAATGCAGAAATCACCCGTCTTCTGTGTCGCTGGGGCTGGGAGCTGGAGACCGGAGCTGTTCCTATTCGGCCATCTTGGCTCCACCTTCTTTTTTTTAATTTTGAGACAGAGTCTCGCTCCGTCACCCAGGCTGGAGTGCAGTGGTACAGTCATGGCTCACTGCACTCTTGACCTCCCAGCCTCAAGTGATCCTGCCACCTCAGCCTCCCAGGTAGCTAGGACTACAGGTGCATGCCGCCACGCCTGGCTAATTTTTGTATTTTTTGTAGAAACAGGGTTTTGCCATGTTGCCCAGGCTGGTCTTGAACTCCTGGGCTCAAGCGATCTTCCCACTCCAAGTGCTGGGATTACAGGCATCATTCTCTGCACCCAGCCTATGTTGTTTCTTGCCTGCAGTGAGAGAACACTGGAGAAAGGCAGTTTTTCAAAAGTTTGTCACAAGTTGTTATACCATCGAGTCAAGACATCTCCCAAACTGTGCTCTTGACACAGAGGTAATCACAATTACAGCAGTTATGATTTAGGTTTAATAACCCCAGAAAAAATTTTAGAAAGCTTGTTCCAGTATACAATTTAAAATGTCATACATATTCTGTAGTAAGTGGGATTTTGCCAGGGTTTTTGAAACAGTTGTTTTGGAATTAGGATGAGAACATTTAAAATTTGGTTGGCTTGGAAATGATTTGACCATACACGTTGAGAATCACTAACTGGATTCCTCGATAATGCCATTAGTGATGCGAAAGCAGGTGTCCCTATAAAATGAGTGATTCTTGAGCTCTTTACCCAAAGTTTAGGACACTATAAACATTTTTCACATGTGTTGTCAGAGGGCACAGTCACTATGCACAGTGTTACAGTAGCTATTACCACTTGGTGAATTGATAGGGAATGTGAAAATGAGTAAATTTTCCAATAATGTCCCAGAGTTTGGGTTATATTCCCATGCATTTTCATTTTACTCTTCAGTGTACCTGTGAAGCAGATAAAAGGCTGGCTATTTATGGGGTGGTCTGTGTCTTACAAAGTTAAATAGATGTGAAATGATATTTTTAATGTCAAGTAGTGAGTCAGTCCAGACTTCCTTTATTTGATGGCAATTCCCTGATAAGAGATATTTGAGCTAATTCCATATTTAAGTGCTTTAAAGAGGATGACAAACAGAAATAGTGCTTGTCATGCACTAAATATAATTATCCTAACATCTTTTAGGACAGGTATTTTCTTCTTTCAAGAAGGCACGTGACAACTGAGGTTAGACATCCTTCTGGGAAACTCCAGATTCCCAAACCTTTCAAAGTATTTCCCTGCATCAAGGTGTGTTACAGAAAAGCCCTCTAATTCAAGACCAAAGGTTTTTCTAAGACCCATTCATCATGTTGTGAAGTTATTCATTTGGGAATTAGGACCAGAAGAAAGCAAAGTTGAGAATATTTGAGAATAACACCTGAGGATAAAATCACAGTCACCTTCTGACTTTTGATTTAATAGCTATGAATTTAACTAATGATTCTTTTAAAAGCAGGAAGTATTTTGTAAGCAGTGCCATTAATGCTAAGTAGATGTTTGTAGTAAAATAATCACCTGAGATGACTTTTTAAATTTAAAATTATGTGACATGAAGCAACCACCCTTCTCCAGGAGACTCATCTGTTATAAAAATAGCAATCTTCAAAACATTTTTTGATTAACAAGTTTTGCTTGAGTGAGTTTTGTATTATGTATTCCATGTAGTTCTAGATTATATACACATACTAACATATGTATGTATGTATGCATATATGTATGTCTACATAAATGTTTTTTCTTTGAGACAGGTTCTCACTTTGTAACCCAGGCTGGAGTGCAATGGTGTGAACATGGCTCACTGCAGCCTTGACTTCCTGGGCTCAAACCACCCTTCCACCTCAGTCTCCAGAGTAGCTGAGACTACAGCTGCACACCACCATGCCCAGCTAATTTTTCGGTACATTTTGTAGAGATGGGGTTTCTCTGTGTTGCCCAGGCTGGTCTCCAACTACTAAGCTCAAGTGATTCTCCTGCCTTGGCCTCCCGAAGTGCTGGGATTATAGGTATGAGCCACTGTGCCCAGCCTGGATTATATTTTAAGCTTTACCCCACATGTAACTAATATAGTACATAATCTATTCTTTTAAATTTTAGTTTTAATATATGTATATATAGCCAATAGGAGAAGAGGTATGAATAAAAGCCATAACAGTAACACGAGTAATAACAGTAATTATCGAGTTTAAACTAAGTCAAAGATTGCGCCAAGTGCTTGACTGATATATTTTCATTGAATCATCACAGGATCCCTATAAGGCAGGTACTGTTGTATCTCAAAATTGCAGATGAGAAAACTGAGGTGCATAAAATGTAAGTAATTTATCCAGAGGCTCACATCTGGTGTTAGAGCAGGGATTTGTACAGAAGCAGTCTGACTCCAAAGCTAGTGTTTTTAAGTATTATGCAATCTTGCCTTCTGACTATCATTACTTTAAAAACATATTGGAGTCAATTAGCTGGGCATGGTGGTGCGCACCTCTAGTCCCAGCTACTCAGGAGGCTGAGGCAGGAGAATCACTTGAATCTGGGAGGCAGAGGTCGCAGTGAGCTGAGATTGCGCCACTGCACTCCAGCCTGGCGACAGAGCGAGACTCCGTTTCAAAATATATATATAGGAGTCATGATGTATTCCTGTTTTCAGGGTTTGTACACTAGGACTGCAAGGTAACCCTGCCTTAAATGAAACCCTCATTGTTCTTTAAGGAACACAGAGTTCTTATCTTGAATTTCAGTGCTAAAGTGAAGTTCTGGAATAATTATAGCCCTTCAGTAGGGCACAGCCAATTTCATTTCTCCCAGAATTGGAGTCATTTCTCACACAAGGTCTTGCCCTTTTGGTTATTAATCCTGAAACTCTGGCTTTAAAAATCTCAATTAAACGTGCATGCAATCCTTCTAAAAGACACAATTGGTATTTCCTATGGATATAAGCTTCTTTAAGAAATGGTGTTTGCTTGTTTAACATTTTCCCTTTAATTTTCCAAGGTATACAGCTGCACCTTCTCTGCCTGAGCTTGCATTTGAAATTGACTTTCAAGCCCAGGCTCCCTTTCACAAGGCCCTTTCTTCCTATGCCAATTAGATAACATCACACCGTGGGAATTTTCTGAAGTGGGCCCCCTGAAACAAGGGAGCCTGCCTTTCAGATTGTGTCTGATCTACAGACTTTGTTGTTTTATCAAATGACTTCTAGTTACCTGCATGGTCTGGAGCTGGTTCTCAGTTTGTTGATCATTGAGTTATTTTGTCCCTAAGAGGGCACAGGCCTTTTGTTCCCAGTGAAGATTAGGTTGGAGGAGAGTGTGGAGAAGCTGTGAAGTTCATCAGACTGAGTATGGTGGACTGAGTTCTCTTTCATTCTCATACTAACAAACTTTCAGGCAAAAACTAGAGGTTATAAAAAAAGAAGTGCTTTGAAAATTCAACTTGCCTAACCACTGTCAGGTTCACCTTTTTGAAATTGTTCTTCACATGTTGTTTATCTGCTCAAATATGAACACACAGTCTTAGTATTTATTCATTTTAACTCCAAAAGGTAATGTACTATGCAGTTCTTTGTCTTGCTTTTTTTCCACTGATTATATTTCCACATCTGTACAAGATTTCCTCATTCCTTTTTGTTACTACCTAATGTACTGCTGGGTAGGATATACTATAATTTATTTAATCTGTCCCTTGTTGGACATCTAGGTGTTTGCAATTACAAACATTGCTTCATTAATTGTTCTTGTGTATGTGTCAGTTTGCATGTGTTTACCTTTTTCAAACTGTAAATGCAAGGTCAAAGGGTATATAAATTTGTAATTTGGGTAGATACAGGCAAATTGTCTTCCAGAATGTCATAGTTTTTAAAACCCTCATCTCTTACTACTCACCAATCAGAATGGTAAGCTTCAGCTACAGTGAAGCCCTAATTAGTGGCCCTGGAAAACATGATGTAGATTTTTACCCCTACACTCATTTTCTGAAAATATTCCTTTGTTCCATTCCATTCTGTACCTTTTATCCTACCCACCCCTAAGCATGTGCAGGTGAACACACACTCATACATACACACATGTAACTCCTCCTATGGGCTCACACCTTCACAGTTCCTGTTGCTTTTCTTTTCTGAATTTTTGTGGTGTGTTCACACTGTACTCACTTTGACAATCTTATGCTACTTGCAATAATGGTTTCTTTGGCAATGTCTTTTTCTCATTGTGAGTTCCTGCTTGATGACTAGGCCAGTGTTTTGCATGTTGTGGGATTTTTTGTCCTAATGATTAGAGGAAAATAGATTTATTCTTCTGGTAAAAATAATAATACTTATTATGAGAAAAAATCAATTGGTAAATAAAAGTGCTCAGATATGTAAACATTCCCTCAAATACTGCCATCCAGGAATAATTACTCTTAGAGTTTCGTTACACATCCTTTCAGCCATATCTTTATGAATATATGTATATATATATCCCCAGATAGGTGTGCACAGTTTTACACATCACCTTATACTATTCTGACTATTGGGTACCTTGCTTTTCTTAGAGCTTTCCCCATGTCGGCTGGTGTGGGTTTATTTAATTCTTAATGGCTATATGGTAGCTGTTTCTATGCACATACCATAGTTCAACCGGTGCTGAACTGATTGACATTTGTGGTTTATAGTTTTCTGTCTGAGTGAATACAACTTTTGGCATTAGTGCCTCATTCTTTAGATAAGTTAAAGTCTTAGAAATGAAAGAACTGTTTTAAAGTGTGGATACACAGATCGTGAGATCTAAATAAGTAATTATGAAAGAGAAGAAAGTTTACAGAAATGTTGAGCCTTTTTCTTAGGAAACTGTCAAATTCAAATTGGTATTCATGGCCTCCGGTACCACCACTCAGCCATCAAAAAGTATTGAGAAATCTTACACATATATAAAAGAAAAAAATGTTAAAGAGATAGTCTAAGAGAAATAACCTTTCCATGTATTCATGAATGTGCAAAGAATCATTGCTTTCTTCCTTTATCCTGCTGGGCCCTAACTATCTTTCTCTTTCCCCAGATTAGTTTGGAACGCTTGTGTAATTTAGAATATTATAAAAGCATTTTCCCTCCTACTAAGGTACAAAGAAGGGCAATGTTTTCTGTTTCTTGGAGAATAGTTTGCTCAGGAAAATACACAGTCTAATGAAAGGGTCTGCAGCTGTGAGCTATTTTGAAGCCTACTTGAAAACATTTTGATGTGTTTATTTCTTTACTACTCTATTTCAGAAAAGATTTGAGATGGCTTACAAAGATGCAAACAGTGTAGCTGGGTAAAATTTATTTGATAAATGCAAAAAGGAAGGTAAAGGAACATAAGGATAAGAAAGTGAATAGAAAGCCAGGAGTGAGATTAGTTTACGAAATACACGTGAAACATGAAATTGTCATCATCAGCAGTCCAGAATGGTTGAATATGGGTGATTTTGTCTGGTGCAGCCAAAATACTAAGTTCAGTGTACTTGCTCAAGTTAGACTTTGGATGTGACCCTGAGCCAGTGTGACAGGGATGTAGCCTCATCATCCCTGTGATTGGAACACAAACCTCCTACACAGAAGGAGTCCAAATAGTCCTCATATTGAAGCCAAAGAGAAAATTCACCCAGAGAAGAGATTTTTTTTTTTTTTTTGAGACGGATTCTCGCTCTGTCGTCCAGGCTGGAGTACAGTGGCGTGATCTTGGCTCACTGCAAGCTCCGCCTCCCAGGTTCATGCCATTCTCCTGCCTCAGCCTTCCTAGTAGCTGGGACTACAGGCGCCCACCACCACGCTGGCTAATTTTCTTTGTATTTTTAGTAGAGACGGAGTTTCACTGTGTTAGCCAGGATGGTCTCGATCACCTTACCTTGTGATCTGCCCACCTTGGCCTCCCAAAGTGCTGGGATTACAGGCGTGAGCCACCGCGCCTGGCTGAGAAGAGCTTTTTAAACAGTATAAATTCATGGTCCCAGAATGTCATAGCTGGAAGAATCTCGAAGGGCTGGCTTGTACAACCTTCTCAGAATTTGTGAGACCTTGTAGTCTCAGCCACTTTCTTCAGCTGGCTGAAATGGGCTCTGGAGAGTACAGAATCTGCATATGACTTTTATCTTTAATCAGTCACTGAACCTTTCCAATCCAGTTTCCTTGTGTACCAAACAGGAATATGGATTGGTTTTTACCTCATAAGATAATGCAAGGGAGGGAAATGCAAATGAAAATCACAACAGGATACTACCTCATACCCACTAGGATGGCACTAATAAAAAAGATGGACGATAGCAAGTGTTGCTGAGGATGTGGAGGAACTGGAACCCTCTCATGCTGGTGGGAGTATAAAATGGTGCAGCTGCTTTGGAAAACAGTCTGGCATTTCCTCAGAAGGTTAGCATATGGCCCAGAAATTCCACTTCTAGGTACAAATGGAAGAGAAATGAGAAGGTATGTCCATTAAAAAAAAGTGTACATGAATGTTCAAGGTAGTATTATCCATAGTAGCCCAAAGTGAACACAACCCAACTGTCATCAACTAATGAATGGAAAGAAAGACCCATATTGGATGATTCCATTTATATGAAATACCCAAAACAGGCAAATCCATAGAGATAGAAGTAGATTAGTGGTTGCCTAGGGCTGGTGGGTAGGGGGAAATTGGGGAATAACTGTTAATGGGGATAGGAGTTTCTTTTTGGGGTGACAGCAATGTTCTAAAATTGATTGTGGTGATGGTTGCACAATTCTGTGAATATACTAACAATTGACATTCACATTTTACATAGTTGAGTTTTATGGTGGATTATATCTCAATAAAAATGTATATACTTTATTTTAATTTTTAATTTTTTTTTTTGAGACAGTCTTGTTCGGTTGCCCAGGCTGGAGTGCAGTGGCATGATCTCGGCCCCCTGCAGCCCCTGCCTCTGAGGTTCAAGCAATTATTGTGTCCCAGCCTCCAGAGTAGCTGGGACTATAGGTGCATGCCACCATGGCTGGCTAATTTTTGTATGTTTAGTAGAGATGGGGTTTCACCATGTTGGCCAGTCTGGTCTTGAACTCTTGGCCTCAAGTGATCCACCTGCCTCATCCTCCCAAAGTGCTGGGATTACAGGCGTGAGCCACAGCGCCTAGCCAATGTATATATATTTTAAAAACATAGCACAGTTCTTAGTGTAGTGCAGTAAGTAGTATACCAAGTAAGCTCTCAAATGTAGGCTTTTTCTTTTTCTTTTTATTATACTTTAAGTTTTGGGATACCTGTGCAGAACGTGCAGATTTGTTACATAGATATACATGTGCCATGGTGGTCTGCTGCACCCATCAACCCATTATCTACATTAGGTATTTCTCCTAATGCTATCCCTCCCCTTGCCTCCAACCCCCCGACAAGCCCTGGTGTGTGATGTTCCCCTAACTGTGTCCACGTGTTCTCATTGTTCAACTCCCACTTATGAGTGAGAACCTGCAGTGTCTGGTTTTCTGTTCCTGTGTTAGTTTGCTGAGAATGATGGTTTCCAGCTTCGTCTATGTCCCTGCAAAGGACATGAACTCACTCCTTTTTATGGCTGCATAGTATTCCATGGTGTATATGTGCCACATTTTCTTTATCCAATCTATCATTGATGGGCATTTGGGTTGGTTCCAAGTCTTTGCTATTGTGAATAGTGCCACAATAAACATACGTGGGCATGTGTCTTTATAGTAGTATAATTTATAATCCTTTGGGTATATACCCAGTAATGGGATTACTGGGTCAGATGGTATTTCTGGTTCTAGATCCTTGAGGAATCACCACACTGTCTTCCACAATGCTTGAACTAATTTACACTCCCACCAACAGTGTAAAAGCATTCCTATTTCTCCACATCCTCTCCAGCGTTAAGTTTTTTGTGGATTCTGGATATTAGCCGTTTGTCAGATGGATAGATTGCAAAAATTTCTGCCATTCTGTAGGTTGCCTATTCACTCTGATGCTAGTTTCTTTGGCCATGCAGAAGCTCTTTAGTTTAATTAGACAAATGAAAAGGCTGAGTGAGGTGACTCACACCTATAATCCCTACACTTTGGGAGACTGTGGCAGGAGGATCGCTTGAGCCCAGGAGTTCGAGACCAGCCTGGGTAACATAGCCCAGGCCTCATCTTTAAAACTAACTAACTAAATAAATAAATGAAGAAACTGAGGCTCAGAGAGGTAAAATGACGTATGCTGATCATGTGGTTACCTTTGGCTAAACTAGAACCCAGATCCCCTGCAGTCTAAATCTGCATGCTGTCCCCCAGCAACACAGTTACAAAGGCTGGCAAGGCATCTTCTTTTTTTCTCTAATGTGACCCTCAGTCGTTTTGACTTTGGTTGGCCTTCCTTTGGTCTTGAGCCTTTCTGCTATAATTATTTTCAAGTTTCCCAATTGTGAGTGCAATATAAACCTTGAAATAGTCTGTAAAACTTGTAATTAGCCATGATAAACTGTAGAAAAATTGATTCATGGCCCTGCCTGCTATTGACTTTTGAGATACTTATTAGCCCATCTAAGAATTACCCAGGCATTTTGCTTTTTTCCTTTTTTTCCCATGTGGCCTGTCTTTGGCCCTTTGACTTTCAAATTTTTCCACTTGAAATAGGCTGGATAGATGGGTCTCCATTTCAAAAGCAACGGAGACTCTTGTCTCTTGAGTTTTCTCAGTAGCAAGCCTGGCATAACTTTTTGAAATTGCATTGTTGCTATGAAGTGAAATTTGGGTCTCCGGTATGTTTTTGTTATGCTGCTAAAAACATGCTTTTTTGTTCACTGCACATGGGCATTGCCAAATTATTGTGACATGAAGAAATTCTGAAGGTCAGTATCAACCTGGTATTCTCAATTCAGTGAAACTGGCAAGATTTTGTATAACTTGAATTATATGAATTTTCTCTAGACTGGTGTTAAGAAATGTATGAATTGTCATAACCTGAAAAACATGTATGTTTAACTTACATTGTCAAAAGTTTAGTCCCCTACAGGCACAGCTGAGGTTATTGACAAATACTATGGTAAAATCTAAGCTTTCTGATAATTAGATGTCAGGAATACCCAGGTTTCCAGAATAGCTTTCTCTTCTTAGAAGTAGTTAGGGAATGAAGCCATAGGACTCTTCTTGGGACCATAAAAGTAGCCACTTGGTAATAAACATTAATAAAAAGCTAACAAAGAAGTTAACTCTTCAACCTAACAACCCCTTTTGTGTTTGGATTGGTGATTTCGCTCTCTAGATGTTAAGAAACACTCTGATGTATTAGATGACTATTGATGATCATTATCTATTGCTGCATGACGAATCACCACATCACTTCGTGGCTTAGCTCAGCAACAGCCATTTTATTATTGTCTCTCTTGGTTCTGGGGTTTGACTGGGCTGAGCTGGGCAGCCTTTGCATGGGCTCTCTCATGGTGTTATACCTGTGAGTGACTGGTGGCTTCTCAAGGCTTGCCACTCACATGGCTGGAGGCAATCGTAGACAGCCATTTGCTGGGACCTCAACTGAGATGTCAGCTGGACACCTACACCTGACTTCTCCACGTAATCTCTCCACCTTACAGTGTAGTCACTGGATTCCAAGAGTGAGCTTCCTAAGGAGACCAGGCAATGCTCTATGGCCTGGTATGACGGAGCCTTGGAAGCCACGTAGCTCCACTTCTGGTGTCGTTACAGGATTCCCCAGATTGGCGGGGAGGGAACAATAGATTCTACCCATCAGTAGTAGAGTGTCAATGATATTAATACATTGTTGGAAGAGTGTGTGAGATGGGATATCTTTTCTTATTATTTTGAAAAACACAATCTTATGCAGTCACTTTTTGACTTAAAGGTAACGTTAGGAAGAGGAGACAGGAAAAGAAAGGAGGAAGGGAGCCCCAGAGTTTGGTAGTGGAGTGACAGCAGTCAGCTGCAGATGGCAAAAATGGGAGCAGAAAATGAAAGCAGGGGATAGCACAGTTCAGATGGTGTGGGAGAGGCAGGACAAGCAGCCCCTGTCAATAGCGTGTCCCTGATGCTTATTGGGCTGCACTTGACATTGTGGCTTTGACGGTATCCCAGTCAGGCGTACGTGGTGCATTAACTGATCACGTTCAGCATCTGGGAGGCAGTGGGGCCACTCTTTTGTTGCTGTAAGAAGCTGGCCAAGGTAGCATATGGTAAAGTGCAATAGGTATAAAACCACCTTGTGATATGGATTTCTAATCTTCCTTTAGAGGGAAGTAAAGGATGCTAGTATAAAACGATTGTGCTGACCTTGAAGGAGAAAATAGGCACTTGCAATTGTATTCTCTCACCCCCTTCCCATGCAACAGATATTTGATTATTAAAAGTACGTGTACACTTGATTTTTAAAATCCTCAAATATTTATTGGGTGCCGAAAATATGCTAGGCACTAGCTAGGCACTATTCCAGGTTGCATATTTGACTAAAGAAGAATGATAAAAAAGAGTAAACCTAGTGATTACTTAGTATTGTTTTACACAGTTGTTTCGCTTACCCCATATGATTTCTAAGAAAGGGTTAGTGTTCATTTGCTATGAGGCTTCTAGAAAATCATTTAGCTTCTATTAGACTCTTGTTTTACAGACTCTATCTGTAATACCTATTTGCGTGGCTCTTGTAAAATTAAAAGCACACAGGAAGTATTTAATAAATGCTAAATATTTTTACCTTTAGTTCCTTTAAAGACTGTGATTCAGACAAATGTTCCATAACAGAATCACATGACATACTTGGATAAATTCAAGCATGTAACAGTTGCATCCATTTATTCCACTAGTAGTCATCGTCGTCGTCCTTTTTTTTTTTTTTTTTTGAGACAGGATTTTGCTCTGTCACCCAGGCTGGAATGCAGTGGCATGATCATAGCTCACTGAAGCTTGCACTCCTGGCCTCAAGGGATCCTCCCACCTGAGCCTCCTGAGTAACTGGGACTATAGGCATGCACCGTAATGCACGGCTAATTATGTGTGTGGGAGGGGGTGTGGGGGGAGATGAGGTCTGGCTGTGTTGCTCAGGTGTGTCTCAATCTCCTGGCCTCAAGCCATTCTCCTGCCTCATCCTCCCAAAGTACTGGGATTACAGGTGTGAACCATCATGCCCAGCCATTCCACTAGTCTCAGTTGAACACCTGGAATGTGCCAGTTAGTGAGCCAGGTGCTGGGGATTCAGGGATGAGCAAGTCAGATAAAGTCCTTCCATGTAGAACCTAAATGAGGTGGGCTCCTCCATGAAAAGGTGTGGCAATGCCTAAGGCTTGGTAAAATGGATACATGAACAAATACAGTCAACTGTGCATTTGCAGAAGGGGCACTTTACATACCACATCTGTCTGAAATATTAAAGGATTTGAGTGACTAAAAAACAGCCATGGTGTAGTTGAACTCTGGCATTTTCAAAGAAGTCATCTCCAAGTGTGGTGTATTGCCTGAGTTGTTTCAGAGTGTTGGTAAAAGTGGTATACTTGGTGGTACTTGCCAACTTTAACCCTGGGTTGTGCTAGGAATGAAGTTTAGTAGGACAAGGACCCGTAGTAGTATGTGTTAAGAAAGGGCCATAGAAGAGTAAGTTAATAGCGTTTTCTTCTCTCTCCTCTATAGTATTTTGGGCACATTTATACCTATTGAAAGGTTGTTTTTTTTTCTATGTTTATTGATTTAGCCTATCTATTTATAACAGTATAATTCAGAATATAAATATGGAACAAGTCTCATAAGGAAGTTTATCTTTAACTCAGACATTATATCATTAATACTTTAAGTCTCATTATACCATTATAACCTGAATGCTACATTTTTCTTCCTGTATGGAGAGCTTGGGGAAAAATTGTGGCCTGATGTCTTCATCCATTCACTTAACATCAGTGTATATGATGATCTCAAATATCCACAAATGGTTACATTCAGCTGCATATTTCTAAGAAAATAGATAGGTCCACAGCAGGTTTTTAAATTCCACATACTTGGATGTAGGACACAGGGATTCATTCCCTGAGAGTTTTTGAAGCTGAGGAGACACCCGGGTTTTGTTTTTCCAGGCTAGAATTCAGTACAAATCAGCAATTGCTGAACACATACTAAGTTGTGGGTACTGGACTAACTGTTTCACCCACATGATCTCATTTGTCTGCATAATAACCTGATGAGGTAGGTATTATCACTCTGTTACAGGTGAAGAGACTGAGACTTCGTGGTTAAGTCATGATGACTAGCAAGCGGTCAGGTTGGAACTTAGTGTCAAAGTCTGATGCAGAGGCCTTTTGTTGGTAAACACTGTGCTGTACTGTCACCCAGTGGAAGGATTCTAATCATATCCTTGTTCTAGTCTTTATTTTCTAAATTCTCTGTAATAAACACGAATCAATTTTAAAGTGAAAAAAATCTTAGCCAATATAACTTAAAATAGGTAATGCAGTTAGATTACAAAAACATATATTTGTGTGTGTGGTATGAAAATATAAAACTATATGAACCTGAACACTGTAACCCTATGTTTAGCAATTATATAGATATTATAATTAATGCTTCTTAAAATGCAATAGACATATGGATATTAAGGTTTCTGCTTCAGTTATTTTTCTTGGGAAAATAATACCTATTGATTTAAGATCCTTAGTCCCAGATTCTAAATTGATTTTCTTATTTCATTGTCAACATAATTGGGGATTTGTCTTTTAACAAAAGAAAAGCAAAGCATAGTCTCCATCTTGGTAGACATTTATGTATATAGGAAGGTCATAGGTGATTTTTGAGGAAGTTTGGTGATTAAAGAAAGAGATAGACAAGTGGCTAGCAGATTCAGCACAGGCGTTTGATGATAGTGGGGATTTGAGTGTTCTTTTCTTCTTTTTTTTCCCCTTCAATGCCACAATTTTATTGGTGATTGAAGGGGAAAAAAAGTTTCTGGGAGACTAGTTGTAGATCATTGAATCAGAGAATTGAAGATTGTTCTTTAGACCTCTTTGGAGGTCTTGCCTTAGTGAGTGTTGGGTAGAACTCAGAAATCTACATTTTTAACACATGACCTAGGTGAATTTTATGATCAGGCGTATTTGAGAACTGGGCTAGAATAAAGCTTGCATGAAAAAATGCAGTAGAAAGTGAGGTTGTAAAGCTGGATCGAGTCCAGAGTGTGGAAGCCTTAGATCTTAAGCCATGGGGTTGAGATGCGGTGCTGTGAGCTATAAGGAGCCCATGACAGGTGCCTTGTAAGCAGAGAAGCAACTGTAGAAGTTGGCTCAGGAGTGAACAGTAGAGAACGGTCTGAAGGAGGACATCAGGCTGGAAGAAGCTGTTAAAGACAGCTAGGCCTGAGGTGATGGGGGTCTGAACTAGAACTGTGGCAGAGGCATAGGACAGGGTACAAGTGACATTGAAGTGCTAGACTTGGCATAGCCTAGTAAGTGATTGGACATGGAAGGCAAAACAGAAGGGGGAAAGACAACTGGAAGGATTTGAGGCTGTATGGATAAGAGGATGATAGTACCTTTTCTGAAACTGGTGGGAACTGAAGGGGGCCTGTTTTGGAGGGAAGATCAGGAGTTCATTAGGATGCATTTGAGTTTGAAGTTCCATTGGGATTTCCCTTTGAAGGTGTCTTCCCAATGGAGGTGATTGTGGAAGCCATGTAATAAGATTACATGACAGAGAGAACAAAGGAGCCCTGGGGAGTCCTGGGGGAACAGTTACAGGAACAAGTGGAGGGTGCAGAGAACTATGAGAGGAGGAAAAGAAAGTGCTGTCCCAGGAACCAGGAAGGTGAAGGTGGTCAGCAGTTCTGAATGCTGCAGAGAGGTGAAGGAAAATGAAGACTTACAAAAGGACATTGGATTTAGCTCGTTTTTCACGGTAAGAGAGAAAGCTGGACAGTCAGAATTAATGAGTGAAAGGATGAAGAAGTGCAAGTGGGTGATTTTTCAAAGTTTGGATGTAAAGGGCAGAAGACACACATAGCTTGGGATGTGCAGAGGCTTCTGAGGTCAGTGGAGACCTGTGTCTATTCAAAAGCTCAGTGTGGAGGGGGAGAAAAATATTGAAAATGCGCAAAGACAACTTTTCATTTGGTGCACATTTATTGTTCATATATCAAGTACCAGGACTGTGTCGAGGCTACAGAGATAAGACTTACTCTTACTCTGTAAGTAACCCAAGAGAAGAATGAAAGTTGACAATGTGAATTTGAGCCTGGATGATTGCGAGGGTAGTGGCCCCCACAGATCAGGGGAGGACGTGGCCCGGAAACAACCACTGAGCATCAGGATGAATGCTGGGTTGGAATGGCGCACAGCATGCTGGGGAGGGCTGGGGAGGACCCTGTGAAGGACTTGGTCCTGTAGTTGTCCTGTGTAAGATATGTGGTGGTCTTCCTTTCCTAGAGGCAAGGAGGCCCATCTCAGGTGGAGGGACCAGCATGGGCAAGTACTTGCAAATGTGTTGGATAGTAATTGTGTGATTGAAATAGAGGGAAGATACGCAGAAGTGAGCAGGAGCCAGAGCAGAAAGTGTCTCTGTGTCTTGATGAGGAGCTTGGGCTTTCCCTCCACCACCCACAAATCAGGAACTGTGATAAGAATTTCAGCAGAGACATGCAGCGACCAGTTTGCCTTTAGAAAGAGCTCTGAGGCAGCAGTGTGGCAGTGTGTTGTGGTTTAGAGGGATAAGACTGGAAGCAGGGGTCAGGTTGGCTTGTATATGTATATGCATATTCTCACACGGTGAATAAAGATAAAATACAGTTTTATCTGGTAGTGGACTGGTAGTTGGCAGACTTTGCTGTGCAAGTGAGGATAGGTGGGAACAAAGGCAGAGCAGGCAGAGAATAGGTAGAAGAGATATTTAGGAGGCAGAGTTGACATGACTTATGGTTTGGCTGTGTCCCCACCCAAATGTCATCTTGAATTATAGCTCCCATAATCCCCACGTGTCGTGGGAGGGACCCGGTGGGAGGTAGTTGAATCATGGGGGCGGGTTTTCCCGTGCTGTTCTTGCAACAGTGAGTAAGTCTCATGAGATCTGATGGTTTTATAAAGGGCAGTTCTCCTGCACATGCTCATGTGCCTGCTGCCGTGTCAGATGTTGCTTTAGCTCCTCCCTTGCCTTCTGCCATGATTGTGAGGCCTCCCCAGCCATGTGAAACTGCGAGTCCATTAAACCTCTTTTTCTTTATAAATTACCCAGTCTTGGGTATTTCTTCATAGCAGTATGAGAATGGACTAGTACAGCTTAGGTCTTGAAAGATTTTCATGGGAATGGGAGTTTCAGAAGATGGTGAAGGATAAGGAGAGCTTTACGGAGAAGCTCAGACTGACTCCCTGCTTTCTGACTTAGAGACTGTTTGGAAGGTGGGAGGAGACATTTCCTGGGAAAGATGCTGAACATTCTGAATGTGCTGAGCGAGAGATGCTTGCAGGGCTTCCAGGGGGAGATGCATAGGAGACCAATATGCATGTCTTCAAATCACAGGAGAGTGTGGCCTGGAGAGAGAAATATGTGTGTCCAACTATGGGAGTGACAGCTGAGAACATTGTGTGCAAAAGATTCTGTACCCTGGGAGTGTGTAGCCTGCACACAGACTCTTGACTCAAGAACTGATTCTCTTCCGTGTTCTGAATTTTCTGAGTGCCTTTTTGCCCTTCTGCTTTAGCCATCTACAATACGGCCATTGGACTCTTATTGGGATTAGGCAGAAAAGGAAAAAAAATGATGGTACTCAAATATACTTAGTTTTACTAACGATGAGCAGATGTGATGAGAGGATTAGATCCTTAGATAAAGAAGCTTAGGTCCTGCAGTGTGACCTGGGTTACTTGTGAAGCTCAGTTTTTGTCAATACCTGTTCTCCTCTATCTTACCATGGATTCTGAAGCTTGAATTTTTTAAACTGTATTTTATCTTTATTCACCGTGTGAGGATATACATATACAACTATGTCATTTCTTGTTTGTTTTTAAAATCAGTGGCTGGCCCTTGTGAGGAAAATATGTGAATTAGAATACATAGTCTTTGAGAACCATTTACAGGTAAATCTGTGTTATTTATTTTGCTGCTCTGGCAGTCTCCTGTTAGTATGAAATGAATTAACAAGATAGAATTTATGGCCCTTTTCAGTATTGAATTCGATCACAGTTGAGACATTGCCCCTGAAATAAAACTCCTGTCTGGAGCATTTTTACAGTGGAGCTTCCATCATTGCTTTCCTTGAGGACTGAGAATTGTCCTGATGATGTAAGGAACAGGTGTCTGATCCCTGTGAAGATGGTGTTTTCTGTTAGCAATAGGAAAACACTGACGTTCCTACTCTGTCCTTTTGGCTGAAACAGCAGCATCTAAATCAGAGCTTGTTTAAGTGGATATGATGGCTCTAAGAGAGACCCTGACAACAATGGTTATAGATTTCAGAGTGTGGACACATTTGGATTTTGGGGGGATGCTGTTTTGAATAAGTAAACTGAAAAAGTCATTTTTGAGACGGTAGGACAAAATTGAACGTAGACTGATATTAGATTCTAAGGAATTATTGGTGATTTTGTTCTTTGGGAAAATGATATTGTGATCATGTTTTCAAATGTCCTTATCAGAGAAGCATACTGAAGTATTTACAGGTAAAATGATATGATGTTTGAGATTTAGTTTAAAAATACTGAAGCCAAAGAGTTGGAATGTATAGATGAAATCAGATTGGCAAAATGTTGATAATGTTGAAGGTGAGTAGAAGAGGTTTATTATACTATTTTCACCTTATGCATTTATGAACACTTCCATTAAAAAGTATTCCATTAAAAAGTATTCAAAAATGAATATAGTAGCCAAGAAGAAGAGAAAGTTGAAGGTCTGTTTCTCTCTCATTTTGACACACAATGTCAGTGTGTCACACCTGTTAGTCTTTCTGCACATAGGGTGATAATCTTTCTGCCTTTCTGACCCAGTAACTGAGGAATCTGACACCACAGCTAAACAGTTTGTGTGATGACAACACTGTCCCACCAGGACTTGGGGCAGCTTTCTGGCTGTTCCTATCTCATCTCCCTCAGAGGCTCTAGCCTCCAGTGGAAATGGGAATTCCGGGGATTCCTTGTCTCCCTATATTTTTGTGATTTTTGAATGAGAGAGACATGAGAAGATAACTCGGGTGGAGTGAGCGGTAGAGATGGAGTTGGAGAGAGTAGAAGTTTAAATGTGAGGCATGTTTCTGCATAGAGACCTTGTGATGCAGTCATGGGCTCTTCTTTCCTATCAATTTAAACTTGTGCTGGAATCAGACCCTTCAGTCTTTCAAACCAGAGTGTAAGTCTGTGCTGTATTGTGTGTGTGTGTGTGTGTGCACCTGTTTGTGTTTCTAACCTCACATCTGAAGTCTCTGCCCTTTGCAGACAGCATGATAGTGAAATGAGTTGATTACAAGGGGAAAATGATTTTAGTGAACCAACATGGGTCTGTTTGCTTCTTTGAATTATTCCCAGCACGATAGGATGTTAATATGTCATCGCAGAGGCAGATGGGCCCATCTATTTTGATCATCAGCTCTGTCATTATTTGGCGTTTAGAACCGTGCCTTTCCTCGCAGGATCTTCAAGATACTCAGAGGAAGGCCCAGAGTTTTCTTGACACCAGCTGCTGCTTTGCTTAAGCAGATGGAATAAATTAAGCCCCTCAGCCTCCCTATACTCATCACTATTAACCACATCCCCACAGCGAAAAGGCCGGTGATGGCCAAAGATGGTTGTTTTCTGAGGACATGGTAAAATGCCTTTGAGTCTCGGGGTGAGACTCTTGGCCCAGAATGTTCCTGTGTCTTATGTTTTAGCCTAGGGTATTTATTCATTGACTTGTTCAACTAATATTTCTACAGTACCTGTTGTGCACTAGTAGTGTCTGTGTTGAGTGCTGGTTCACAGAGGTGAACAGTTTCACAGCAAGGTTTTCTGTTGACTGCCTGAGTTTCAGTTATGTTGGATCTGGGGAACTAAAGAGTTTCAGAAACTAATGGAGTCCTCTTTTCTTTTTCTTCATATCCCTTCAACAGTTCTAGGATACGATGTCACTAGCTCCTGACATCCCTCTCTAAGGGGAAAGCATGGGGGAAGATGGGGAGAAGTTTCCTTGTGGTGCAGGTTTGCTCTGGCAAGACCTTCTTCAGGGAGCAGAAAATTGCTATTCATTCATTCATTCATTCATTCATTCATTCAACAAATGTATGTTTGGTCCCTACTAAATGCAGGATACTCTAAATATAGGGACACAGAACAGATGTAACTGCATCCTACTTTCGGGGCACATGCTTTCCCACTTCCAAATTTTCTTATATGCTAGAACATTTTCTCAATATCTTTGGAATTTTGTAGCAAATGCCACCTTAACAAAAACAACAGTATCCATTATTCTGTAGACAGAATGTAGAAGAACACACACTCAGCTACCTCTGGGAGGAATGGAAAAGCAGAGTATTAATAAACATGAACTCATATCTTTACATTACTATGCATTCAAAAACTTAATGGCAGTTTCATTGACCAAACCAAATAGCTTATTATAACAGTGAGTCTTCATTCCAGAATTTGTTACATAAAAATAAAATATTAGACCAGGCATGGTGGCTCATGCCTATAATCCCAGCACTTTGGGAAGACAAGGCAGGCGGATCACCTGAGGTCAGGAGTTCGAGACCAGCCCAACCAACATGGAGAAACCCCGTCTCTGCTAAAAATACAAAGTTAGCTGGGCGTGGTGGCGGGTGCCTGTAATCCCAGCTACTCGGGAGGCTGAGGCAAGAGAATTGCTAGGACCTGGGAGGCGGAGGTTGCGGTGAGCCGAGATTGCACCATTGCCTTCCAGCCTGGGCATCAAGAGCGAAACTGTCTCAAAAAGTACATCTATTAAAAATGTTAGAAATCCTAAGTTGTTACATGTATTGCAATAAATGCAGGTGAAAATAAGTTGACATTCTTGATTTGACCATATTGTCATGTTAAGGTTTTAGAAATATTTTTCATTTTTTTGTTCTTGAAAAGTCATTAGGCAACTTATCTTTCCATTGAAAGTCACATCTTTGTGCCTTGTTTAGAAACAGGAGGTGGTTACTTATACTTTCTGTTTTATCTACTTCCATGTTGTTTGTGTTTTTTAAAAGAAGTATGTTTTTAATTTTTAGATACTTCTGTTTTGACTGACAGTGTAACTCATAATGATAAAAATCCAAATGATGCAAAACCTTTACTGGGCAAAGAAGGCAGGGAGAATGTTGCTTTTCCACTCCTGATATTCCTTTAGCAAAACATTCTTGGACACTCTTCGCCTAGGAACTTACCTCATTGATGAATTTGGAGGGAAGAATCAGAAACAAAAGTGTGGCCCCACCCCTTCTTCCTCACTTTCTCCTGGAGCTGGCCTGCTCACCCAGGGAGGTGCCCTTGGTCACTGAGGACGGCCAGTGTGAGGGAGGAACGTGCTGATTAACATCACTGGGAAGCCCTAGGGAATCCCTTCGAAATCTAGAGACCAGTTCCTCAACTGAAAAAGAAAGGCTGTTTACTCAGTGTTTAAGCCACAATCTCATATATCACCTTTATAAGTAATAAGGGTGATTTTTAGTCCTTTTATGCTTACTGGTCTTATTTCTAAATTCGTTTAGTGATAGGAGGAGAGAGGGTTATTTATTGGGCCTCCTTGAAGTGTACAACATGGTGAAAAAGTCCTGCTTCCAACCCAGTAGGCATTACCACATCCTGTAAATGCTTCCCGAAATGCTATGTGCATGTACGAACATACCTAGAAATGTGTATGTGTGCCTCTCCTCATTTTCTTTTACACAGTGGTGGATGCTGTTCTCTATTAGCCTTTTCTACTTACTACATTTTGATGGTCTCTGATACTTGTTACTGGCTGCATACTATTCCATAATATGGATTTGAATTAATTTTCTAACCAGGAAGAATAAAAACGTGCTTCTATTTGAAACTCACATTCTGATAAACAGTGAGGAACTGTGAATTTCTGCTGCTGGGGGACAGGATAGCAACTGATTTCTGTGCTTCCTTTTTCACATGGAAGAGGCATATCATATATATCTCTCTCTGTGCAGGTGATAGACTTGACTTGGTCCTTGATAATGGAGACCACACTGAAAATTGACTATGTATTGGCCTACTTTTTCAGAGAGCTTATTGCTGCCATTTATCCAGGAATTGTAAGCTGAGTAATAGACCAAATGTATCTTTAGGGCAGTTAGTAATAATTTTTATGAAGGAACCCCCTTGGTAGTGACATTTAAAAGTTATTCTGAAATGTTTGCATACATTTGTATGTTGAAAAAAATCAGATATCTTAGTGAAATTAGAATCTTAGGAATATTTTCTATATTACATCTTGTGAGTCTGAATGGAGTTTCCATTCCACAAAAATCAATGCATTTGAGTGTCTTTCCGGGTTTTTTCTCAGGTCATTAATCTCTAAGCAGACATAGTTCTTGACAGAAAGTTTTCCAAGGTGGTGGTATCGATTGTATTTCTTAGACCTAACATAAATGATGTTTAACCAGTAGCTAACCCCTGATCTTTATTTCAGGTGTCTTTGTAAGAATTGTCTCTTTTAAGTTATGGTAATTCATATCATCTTAGTTTTCATTTTATTGTCCTTTCAGTTCATTTTCTCTTAATATTTCACTTAGAGACATTAACATATTCCATTATGGGGGTATTGCTCTTCTGCTAGCTAATTTGCCTTTTGTTTATAAATACCAATAGCGAGGCTGCTGGATTTTAGTGTATCAGTCAGGCTTCAACAGGAGAAACAGAACCAGTAGGAGAGACCTATAAAGAGATGTATTGCAAGGACTTGGCTTACTTGATTATGGGGTGGTCTAGGCAAGCCTAACATTCGCAGGGTAGGCTGTCAGGAAGAGCAAGGTGGAGCTCTAGGGCACAGCTAAAGCTGCTGTCCCCAGATGGAATTTCTTCAGAGAAGCCTTAGCTCAGCTCCGAAAGCTTTTCCACGTATTGAATCAGGCCCACCCAGATTATCAAGGATAATTTCCCTTTACTTAAAGTCAATTATGGACTTAATCACATCTAACAAATGGCTTCACAGCAATGCCTAGCTTAGTGTTGGAGGGAGTAACTGTGGACAGTAGCATAGCCAAGCTGACAACTAAAACTGACCATTGCAGTGTGCTTCTCTGTTGCTTGTCAGTAATCTTCTGGTTCCAGCCCTGCCTTGAGCCATATTTGGTTGGCTGTGTGTTTCTCTTTCTCTTCGCCACCCCTCTTTCTTCTGCAAGTGAGCTAACTCTTAACTTATTGCTGTATCCTAAGCAACCTCGACTCTGCTCTGCAGCCAAACATTTGGTTTCTGCGTTTTCCTTTGGTCTTACATGATGTGTGTTTTCTCTTCTGTGCTATTTGTCTTACCAGGACAGAGTGTTCCTATTGTTCTCTTTATTAGCTAAAGTTACAGATCAGCTTGGCACCCTTTCCAGCAGGAGCTTTAGTTTTCAAAGACAATAGTTGCAAAATTGGATTCTGCTTTCGTGGCTCTTAGCTGTTGCCATTGTTCTTTGTTGCGCTCACTTGGGGAAATGCCATATTGGAGGTTTGATAGGACTGACGCAGAATAAGAAATCTAATTGCTTCTCTGTGCTTTGTGCTGCCTCCTCAGAATAGTTCCCTTCCAACTTCCAGAACATTCTCTTTCAAGACATTGCCCTTTCATGTTGGGTTTCCAAAGTTACAATATTCCATTCTCATTATCTGAAGAGCAACGTTTGTCAAATTTGCTTCTCTTCCCATTAGAAAATATTCAGGCATTGTAAGGAAGTTGCTATAAGTGTGTCTTTCACCAAGCTAGCTGAGTATTTTTAATTATCATTATTAAATTATAAAGTCTTTGTTTCTCTAGAATTTTTTTCTAATTGCCTATAGAACTTTTTCATATCCTCATTCTTTTGTTCTATTCCTTTACATTATAGAAAAAGGGAATGCCAAATTTTAGCAGAACTGGTAGAGCTTTAAATTCCAAGAAGTCAAAAAAAAAATGTTAACGGGAAATCACTGACTAAAAGGTCCAAGATTTAGCTCTTGCCACTTGCCTATGATGAATAGAAATGGGCATTTTTCCTCTTGGTAAATTTTAGTGTATAATAGCATAGTCAGATGGAGATACTTTGTAAATATACATTAAAATCTGAATATTCAGAGGCCTAGAGTATACACAATTAGAAAACATGACCTAAAGTGTGTGGTAGAGTCTGTTATCTGGTATGACAAAGGCTGCCAAATATGACCTACTAATTTTCAAAGAATCACTAAGTATACAAAATGAAAACAAATTCAGTAAATCCCTTATCACCATCATTATCCTGATCATCCATTTCTGTGTAACAAATCACCCTAGACCAAATGGCTGAAGACAGCAGCAGTCCTTTAGTAAGTCTCCCAGTTTCTGTGGGTCAGGGATTCAGGCTGTTCAGCTTCTAGTGTCATGCCACTACGTCAGATGGTCAGGTTATCTGGGGGCTAGTCTGGGCTTCCTCACAGCACAGGGGTCTGAAGGCAGTTGGAATGCTTACATGACACCTAAAGACTTCAACCGCGAGTATTCCAGTGAGCAAGATAGATGTTGCATCACCTTTTCCGACCTTCCCTCACTTCTGCCTCATTTCTGTTGGTTATAGGTAAGGCACAAATCCACCCAGATTCAAGGAGAGGGCATTGGACTCTGTTGGTAGTGAAGTGGCAAGATTCTTGGACATGTGGGGCAGGAGATATTGTCATGGGCATCTTTGGAAAAAACAATTTGCTCTCTGTCTACCCTCTGGCCACAACAACTTACATCTCTTCCATGTCTAAAATATGCTCTTGAGCTTTTAAGACCCTCCAAAAGTTTCATCCTGTGACAGCTCCAGGCTTAGGCTCAAAATCATGACCTTGTCCTCTAAATCAGATCTGGGTGCAGAGGAGGCTCTTCAGGACTGGTGCCATGGGTACAGCTCCTTAATCTTTCAGTCTTAAAGCCTGTGAACGAAAGAGACAAATATCTGCTGGACATACACTCAGGATGCGGCAGGAGGACACACATCTTAAAGATTTGCCCAAAAGGGGGAAAACGGGAGCACACAAGTCCATGGCAGTTCTGGAGTCTAGCCAGGTGTGGGTGGCCAGCTCCTTGATCAGGGCTCTGTCCAGTTTTTCTGTTTTCTAAGGCTCTTGGCTCCCCTCTCAAGTTCTGTTCTTTAAGGCATCCTTCTTTTTCCACAAGAAAGAGTCAGTATTTGCAGCTAAGGAGCCTTCTCAGACTGCTTCCTACCAGCAAAAGTTTAGGATCTGAAGGCCTCTTTTTATTTTGTATTCTGTTTCTTTTTGTCTAACCTGGCAGTATTTTGTAGTACGATATCAAAAAAGGTAGTGGGTTTTCTGTGAATCTTGTTGGGTTCACTCCATTAGTGAAGATCCATGACCACAAGATGCTTTGTCTACCGTGGGTTCCCTGTGAGACAGCTAAGGGGCAGTGCCCTGTGATTCTTGGAATCCCTGTTATTTAATGCAGAGGTTCTGCAACACAAGCTGTTAAGATCCTCAGAAGGTGTTAGGTACTTTTGAAGGTGTCTACAAGGCACCACCTTAGATCTTTCTGAATTCTTAAAAGGTTGTACAGTTTCACCCTGGGTTTGATTTTTGCTCTGAAACCATTTCGTGGCTCAAGAATTGTTTGATGTGTGGAGAGATTGGGAATGAGAAACAGGTTTATATTTAACAGTTTATTCTTTAGCTCATCTCTCTCTGCTCACATCTTATCATAGGCAGTGAGCAGAACCCAGGTGTCACTTTAAGTGGCTGCCTGGAAATCTCTTTAGCTAGATCATTGAGTTCATTAGGTGCATTTCCACTTCCCACTTTACCGTAGATGTCAGTGTTGCTAAACTCTCTGTCACTGCACAACAGGGTCCTCCTTTCCTCTAGCTTCCAGGAACATTTCCCTCACTTTTCTTTAAGCCCTCACTGACAACCTTCTTAAAACAACAGCAGTCATTTCATTATCTCGCATTCTTGCTATGTGTCAGGCATTCAGAAAGGGCTTGTCCTCCTGACTCAGGGTCTCTCGTGCTTGCTGTCAGCCATCTTGGAAGCAAGTCTGATTGTCATAGGGCTCATAGTTGTTGTTTTAAGTCACTCAGTTTTGGGGTGATTAGTTACATGTCAGTAGTGACTGGAGTGATTAACATGCTGATTTCTTTCAGGCCTTTGTTATCCTCAAGTCCTAGCACATCCTCTGCTCTGCTTTCAGAAATCCAGATTTGCTCATTCTCTCTTCCCCCCACCATGCCCACCTGAAAGCTTTCCATGTTTTCCCATTGTCTGAATTCTAAGCCTCTGACTGGTGTACAACAGGGGTGTGAACTCACAGGCCAAATTTGTCCCAAAGACATTAATTTTTAGGCTGTACAGAGAAAGTTTTTTTTTTTTAACTTGATATGTTAACATTAAAATAAGTCAAGAGCATTCACATAAAAATCCAAATTATCCACTTCTCTAGAAGAATCAGAAGATCTGGCTATGCTGGGGCTCTCTCCCTGTGGCAGCCGTCAGTCAATGCTGGGTGCCTTCTTATGATGGGACAGGTGCTTCTCAGGTCACCCAAGTCCTCACTTGGCCAGCTTTTCCTTTGCATTTTCTGCTTGCCTGCTATAGGCCTTTGAATTTGCCTTTCTGATTGTACAAGATTCTTTACACAACTTTTCCAGCCTTGCTCTTAGCCATTTTCTTAAACCAACCCCCTAGACCCCAGGATCTTGTGACCCAGCCACATTACATGAGTCAGTAGAATGTGCTAAGTTTTTGCTTTCTCTGCGTGCTGGGCTAATGCTCTAGCAGCTACCCTTCCATACTGTCCCTTGATAGATAGTCATCCTCTCTTCTGCAGATTCCCATGATTTGTATCTTTTTTATAGTATTTATGTCTTTTTAAAAAAAATTTCTAGCTTAAATGTGTGTCCACCTGTCTGGACTATGAACTACTCCAAGGTGTAAGACTTTGTTTTATTCATCTTTGGTCTAGAACTTGGTAGACGAAGGTAGTTAGTCAGTAAAATTTTGTTGACCAAATGAAATAAGAAGTGATTTTTTAAAAATGGCTAAAACAAGCTCTCTGCCCTGAAGGAGTATACAGTTTGATATGTTATCTGTCCAATGTAACACAAAGTAGAATGATGTAGAGGTATAGGCAAAATTCCTATTGGGAGGATTGACAAAAGCTTCTTAGCTTAAAAAAAAAAAAGGAGAACGTGGAAAGGCAGATCAGGCCAAGGATGTAGGTAATGCATATGGGAAATGGTAGAGTCACAAAAATATGTGACATGTACATAACTGGATTGTAGGGTATCTAAAGGGATGTGGTAGAAAATATATAAACAGACAAATAATTTGGGACTGGATTATAAATAGATAAATAGATTTGGGTTGGGAGAAGCATTGAGGATATTTGTGATAATAGCATTTGTCATGTCTTGAGTGTCTATTATGTGGCAGGCATCATGTTAGGAGCTGTTTATGACCATGCCCCTGGTGAACATGATGGCAGTGGGGGTTGGGATGAGATTCAAAGGCATTAACTAAGACAACACTGGAGAAGTGTCAGAATGAGGCTGGAGATGGAGGATTAACAAATGGGTTAAGGGTGGCAAACTCAACTTTGAAAAATTGACAAGGTGTTTATATCCAACAGAACACTTGGAAAACAAGACTAAGAAATGCAGTTTCCAAGGATTTCAAATCAGATGAGGTCAGGGAGGCCATGGAGAAGGTGTGTTCACTCAGGGCAACAGTGTCTAGTGAGCTCAGAATGTGTACTGGGCTGGTAGCAGTCACATTTATCGTGGAGGCAGAACAAAGAACAGTTGGAGGACACAGAAGGACAAGAGAGGTAGGAGGAGAAATATTGTGAGCACAGATTTGGAAAGAGCTTAAAGGAAAAGAATGGAGTTCAGCAGTGTCTACAAGACAGTGTTATAGCCACAGGGAAGAGCATTGAATTACACTATTAGAAAGTCATTAAATCTCAAAGGGAGAGAGAATAGTATTGGTGGCCTAGTGGGGACAGATATCATTTTTGCACGGTATTAAAGTGCGAGGATAAGATAGGAAGTGAGGGCCACAATTGGAGACTATCTTTAGCAAAACGTTGACAATGAAAGAGAAGAGTGATGGAGTAATTCTTAAGGAAGAATTCAGTGGGGTCCCTGGTGCTCTTTTGATAGAAGTATAAGAGAGACTTAAGCATATTTACAGATGGATGTAGAGGAGTCAGGGCCTGGCTGTAAGTGTCTTGAAGGAAGGAATAAATGAGTAGATACATGAGGAGTGCTCCCAGAGGCATAGGTCTTGTGAAGAGAAGGAATCCATTGTCTTTGCACACAGCAGGAAAAGAGGGTGAGAGTGTGAAATTTATTAGGAAGATAGGGGTGGTGAGTATGTATTAGTATGTTTTTGCGCTGCTGATAAAGACATACCCGAGACTAGGCAATTTACAAAAGAAAGAGAGGTTTAATGGGCTTATAGTTCCGGTGGCTAGGGAGGCCTCACAATCATGGCAGAAAGCAAGGAGGAGCGAGTCACATCTTACATGGATGTCAGCAGGCAAAGAGAGAGCTTGTGCAGGGGAACTTCTCTTTTTAAAACCATCAGATCTTGTGAGATCTATTCACTGTCATGAGAACAGTGCAGGAAAGACTCATTCCCATAATTCAATTACCTCCCACCGAGTTCCTCCTATGACATGTGGGAACTGTGGGAGTTACAATTCAAGATGAGATTTGGGTGTGGACACAGCCAAACCATATCATTCTGCCCCTGGCCCCTCCCAAATCTCATGTCCTCACATTTCAGAATCAATCATGCCTTCCCAAAAGTCAGAACTCATTTCAGTATTAACTCAAAAGTCCACAGTCCAACATCTCATCTGAGACAAGGCAAGTCCCTTCCACCTATGATCCTGTAAAATCAAACCAAGTTAGTTACTTCCTAGATACAGTGGGGATATGGGAATTGGGTAAATACAGCTGTTCCAAATGGGAGAAATTGACCAAAACAAAGGGGCTACAGGCCCCATCCAAATCTGAAATCCAGTGAGGCAGTCAAATCTTAAAGCTCCAAAATGGTCTCCCATGACTCCATGTCTCACATCCAGGTCACGCTGATGCAAGAGGTGGGTTCCCATGGTCTTGTGCACCTCTGTCCCTGTGGCTTTGTAGGGTACAGCCTCCCTCCCAGCTGCTTTCGTGGGCTGGCATTGAGTGTCTGTGGCTTTTCCAGGCCCATGGTGCAAGCTGTAGGTGGATCTACCAGTCTGGGGTCTGGAGAACATCAGCCCTCTTATCATAGCTCCACTAGGCAGTGCCCCAATAGGGACTCTGTGTGGGGCCTCTGACCTCACATTTCCCTTCTGCACTGGCCAAGCAGAGGTTCTTCATGAGAGCCCCACCCCTGCAGCACATTGCTGCCTTGATATCCAGGTGTTTCCATACATCCTGCTAAATCTAGGCAGAGGTTCCCAGTTCTTGACTTCTGTGCACCTACAGGCTCAATATCATGTGGAAGCTGCCAAGGCTTGGGGTTTACGCCATCTGAAGCAATGGCCCGAGGTGTACCTTGGCTCCTTTTAGTCATGGCTGGAGCACCTGTGATGCCGGGCACCAAGTCCCTAGACTGCACACAACAGAGGGACCCTGGGCCCAGCCCATGAAACCATTTTTTTCCTCCTAAACTTCCAGCTCTGTGAGGGGAGGGGCTGCCACAAAGTTCTCTGTCATGCCCTGGAGATGTTTTCCCCATTGTCTTAGTGATTAACATTTTTTTTTTTTTGGAGAAGGAGTCTCACTGTGTTTCCCAGGCTGGAGTGCAGTGGTGCCATCTCAGCTCGCTGCAAACTCTGCTTCCCAGGTTCACGCCATTCTCCTGCCTCAACCTCCTGAGTAGCTGGGACTACAGGTGCCCGCCACCATGCCTGGCTAATTTTTTTGTATTTTTAGTAGAGACGGGGTTTCACTGTGTTAGCCAGGATGGTCTCGATCTCCTGACCTTGTGATCTGCCCGCCTCGGCCTCCCAAAGTGCTGGGATTACAGGTGAGAGCCACTGTGCCAGGCCGGGATTTTCTTTTCTGTCACATCGTCAGGCTGCAAATTTTCCGAACTTTTATGCTCTGTTTCTCTTTTAAAACTGAACGCCTGTAACAGCACCCAAGTCGCCTCTTGAATGCTTTGCTGCTTAGAAATTTCTTCCACCAAATGCCCTAAATCATCTCTCTCAAGTTGAAAGTTCCACCAATCTCTAGGGCCAAAATGCCACCAGTGTCTTTGCTGAAACATAACAAGAGTCACCTTTGCTCCATTGGATGGACTTGATGCTCTCAGGGTAGCAGAGGAAGTTATTTTAAGTGATCGGGGCTGGTGAGCTGAGGCCTACTGTAAGCTGCAGTAGCAGAGAGAGGAATGGAGAGTTGGGGGTCTGACTCCTGCTCTTACATCTCCTAGTATTGTCACCTCCCAGCTGTATGAGCTTGGGCCGTGGTTTAATCTTCCCTGTGTCACAGTTTTACCTCTGAAAAATGGGGCAGTACAATCATTCTCAGCTCACAAGCTACTATGAAGATTAAATTAGTTAATACATGTAAAATCCGTAGAACATAGTACCTGACATTGTACGAATACCAACTAGGGGCAAGGGGCTAGGCTGGCAATGAGGGAAAGTGTTGTCTAGCACAGTGCTTCTCAAACTTGAATGAGAATATGATCCCTGGGGGATCTTGTTGAAAAGGAAGATTCTGATTTTGTGGGTCTAGGGTGGGTCCCAAGATTCTGCATTTCTAACAAGCTCCCTCCCAGGTGCTGCTGTTGCCTCGGTCTATGGGCTTCACTTAGAGGGGCAGGGTTGTAGCAGCACTGATGCCCCATCTAGGAGTGGCTGGTGGTCATCTGTAGTGGCACCAGGCATCACGTGCACTTGACTGGTGCTCTTCTTGGCTGGCAGTTCAGGATTAGAGAGTACATGTTGGGGCTGATCCCAGGGCTTGCTTTTCAAGTGTGGATTGGATAGGAAGGTTCATCTGGCCAGGGGACATGGGGACATTGAGTACTAGTAAGTGCAGCATCTGGAGCTGTGGGTGCCAGGCCTTGCATGCTGAGGAGTAGAGCCAGGAGGGGCTGGTGGAAGGACAGGAGAGGACCTAGGCTGGAGAGGACAGTGGGGCCAGGCAGTAGGTGTAGGATGGAGGTGCCGAGAGAGGTGGTGGTCAGAGAGGAGCAGTGTCAGTGTATAAACTATGGAGACAGTAAAATATTTATTGCTAACATCTTACTGAGTCACATTTTGTTAATTTTTCATGATTTAGAAGGCTTTTTGTTTGCTTGGCAGTGCCTCAAGTACATGATAAACAGCAATTAATTAGAAACATTTTTTATACTTCTCATCAGTGGTATGCCTGATAACAGGAATGTCACTATGTGTTGCTTTCTGCTGGTGCAGTAGGTTCTTGATAGGTGGACGTGAGGCTGGTGGGCTCCCTGGATCACTCAGGTTTCGACTGTAGTCAGTGTGCTATATGTTCAGCAGGTGGAAGAGAGGCTGAGTGCAGGATTCCCACCGAAGGGGTAAAAATCATTCCAAGGAGATTCCCAAATCCCATTTCCAGGGAGAAGTTAATGTGGCAGTGGGAGAGGCTAGTGGGTGCTTTTTTTTTTCGACAGATGGACATGCCAGGTTGAGACAAATTCTACTAAGTTTTGGTCAGTATTTCTTTGGGTCACATTCTTCTTTTGTTCGGTAGAGTGTTAGAGTCACACACCTGCCTTTCTGACACGTTTAGCATGCCATTGTAGAAACTTTATCTGGTGGTTCTTCACATCCTTCCTCCCGATTCCTGTGTCAGGGGCCAGGTGCCTCCTTTGAGTTGCATGGGGATGGTACAACTGTATTCACAGACAGCTCCTGTTTAGAGGTGCAGCACTGGAGTGACAGGTCAGACCACTCTAGGGACTGTTGTCCACATTGCTGCCATCTCCTCTCTGTGGCTGCTCATCCTAGCCCTGCCCAGTGGCCACCTACATCTTGCCTGGTGGCCACCAGCACTGGCCAGGAACCATGCTTCTCCTTTGTTCATCTGGCTGAGCCTGCCTTCTTTTCTTGTGGGAATCAGAACTTGGGTTCATTTATTTAATGGGTTTTCGTTAAAAATAACATTTAGAGAAAGAGAAGAAAATATAAAACGTTTTCTAACCTCACTACTGCCAACTATGACCTGAAGAATTTGTGAGATTATGAATTCCTTTAGGTATCACTTAAACTGAGCTTGTTTCTCTGAGAAGCAATGGATTTTTTAAAATCCCTGACAGAGAAAGTAGAGAATAAATTGTTTCTACCACCTCTTGGCTTTACTAAATGAGCAAATCATTTAGTAGAACAAGAGCAATATAATAATCAATGAAATTAGAATTCCAAGGGTAAATAATCTCCATTCTTATCATTGTAGTGGGTGGGGGGAAGACGGAAGCTTTTCTGCACTTTTTTTTTTTTTTTGAAGTTTTAACTTTGCAAGGTATTATTCAATTCCTGAATAAGACCATTTGCTAAACTGTGTGAAACTTAGATGGCTCTAAAAGATAAAAGTTGTTTTTCATCATCCCTACAAACTCCCTACAAGGATGTAACTTTGTAAAATTGATTTCCCGTCTCTTTGGTAGACGTCAATGTCACATATATCCACCATGAAACCTGGGTTTCAAATTTTGCTGCAAGTTTATTCCTAGGAGTAAGTTGAGGGGACGTTCTCAAAGACAAGTTAGTATTCTTATTCTAGTGGCAATTTTACCAGTACTATTCCCTACATAGGTTTTTGAATGTTCTTTCTCTTAATTTGGTCAACATTTATATATTTATTTGTTTAACCAATGTTTATTGCTTAAAGGCCCATCCCACCATTTCTTTCAATGTCTAGAGCTATAATCCTAGACATTTTGTTTTATCTTTCTCTCTTCCAGCAAATAAAACAAACAGAGAGACAGCCAGGGCTCTAAAATAAAATAAAAATGGGCCATTTTATTGTTTATAGTAGGATTCTGCTTGTGGAAATGAAACTGACGGAGCTTGTAAACATAGAGCCAGAGGGGGAAAGGATGTAAACTAAATTTTAGGATGTTAATCTAGACTCTCTCTGGAAAAGAAGATTTCCTTAGTGTAATCTCTTGGGTGAGTACTTAAAGAATACTAATTCATCAGCTATCCTTGGGTTCTACAATTTTAGTAAAGACAGAGTTTTATTCTGTGTCTGATAGATAATTTTACTTGTTTTCTCACTTCTTAGTTGACAGTATGTTTTGTAATAGATGTGGCTTTAAATTCTTCCTTTTAAATGTAGTCATTAACATATGTTTCTCTGTGTTGCTACCACCATGATCAGCGTTGCTAAGAAAATAATTAATTTTATTGTATATGTCAACAGAAAATTATTTTCTCTTCCTTTAGCTATTTCTACAGCATTAAAATGAGCAATCTGTTCTGCAAATCCTGAAGTGCATTTTGGCATTTTTTCTATAGTACTTTGCCAACATCTATAAGCACCATTAAAATCACCATCATTAGAAAAGACTTTTAGAGCAACTCAAAATGCAAGTGGAAGAAATATCTGATGCCAAGCCCAGAAGAGGTTTTACTAAGTACTATTTCAAAGATAAATTAGTTAAAAAAAATTTTTGTGCGGGATGGGGAAAAAAGCTTTTTTAAAAAAAAAATGAGCATAACTATTTGCAATTATGAAAAAGCACTTTGTACTTTCTTTCTGACTTTCTGTGTTGGAGCTCAAATCTTCTAGACCAACTGGTCAGGGTTACTTTTACAGGCTCTAGATGGTAAGGCCCTCAAATCAAAGCCAACCCCTAGCATGCATTTTTTATGACATCACATTGATCTGACATGTATACTAAACTTAAATATTTAAATTTAAGTTCTGCGTTGTTTCCCTTGGCTTTACTGAAGCTCCTGTGATACAACTAAATAGTGTCTATTATAAAAAGTAGGCTTTCTTCACATGATAGTCTTTCGGTCTTCAAAGGACATTTTTAGATAACTTCTTGCTGGCGGTTATCATTCAGTGGCATAAGTAGAGTCACATTTGAGTGGGAGTCTAAGGCTTTGTTTCTTGCCTTGCTTTGCCTTCATTACTGTATGATCTTGGGTCACGTTCTGGGCCTTCATCTCCTCATCTGTAAAATGGAGAGGTGGGACTAGATTGTCTGGAAGCTTCCTTTCCACTTGAAGTTTCTCTGAATCCTTGGACCACAGCTGTTGCGTTCACATCATGTTCATCTGCTCCAGTGCTTTGTTTAATTACGTCTCAGTACATTTTTTAAGCAAATTACTTTGGTCTCAGAGGCTCATTCTCAGTCATCCTGTCCTTTTAAAAGTTTTGCTTTTCCAACCACAAAGACATTTGGAAAGCTTGCCCTATGGATTACCTCTCTACCTTAGCTCAAAGCAATTTGAAATAATGAGGAAGACTGATTATAATCTAGACACTAGCATGGCTGCTGATTATCAAGCTGTGTTCCTAGAAATTTCACAAGTCTCATAAGTGCTACAAAGTGTGTTAAGAATGGTCTGGTGCTGTTTTGTTTTGTTCAAATAGGTTGAGCAGAATCCTGGGGAAATAAGCATAATGTCAGGTTCTGTAAGAGAGTGAGGTGGCAATAGAAGGGTGTGCTTTGTTGTCTTAGGTTTTTAGGTTGCCGATACCCATGGTCTAGTATGCGTCATTAGGCTTCCTGATTTCTCTGCCTTTGCTCAGTCAGCAGGACGTTGCTTGCATGCACTTCCTTAGGCAATTTGAAGCCTACCACGTGGCCTTTTTTATATGGCAGCTAATAAAGTGTTACCTGAAGTAAACATGAAAAATGAGCTTGATCCTTAATTGCTTATGGGTGCAGTGTTCTTCCAAAATATTTTGTTCTTCATGTATATAGTAATGCATTTAAAAAAAACACAGCATTTTTGGAAAGAGGATGAGTTTGGGAGTCTGGACGCTGTGTAGTCTTCTTGGATCTTAACCGCAAGCTATCCCTGGATTCACAGCCACTCAGGTTATTTTCAGGTTGGTGTGTATGCTGTATAACCCAAGTTGCAGCACCAGTGAAATGGTTCACATTTGACTAGTGAAGAATTGTGTGGGCTTGTTTTGATTCAGGTAAGAAGAGTTCCTGGGTCAAGCGGTCACCTTCATAAAACCGAAGACGGGGACTGGGAGTGGAGTGACGATGAGATGGATGAGAAGAGCGAAGAAGGGAAAGCAGCTTTTTCTCAGGAAAAGGTAAATGACATACTGACGATGAGCTAATCTGTGTAAATTTTATTTTTGTGATTGTGTATGCGTATGTATATATATATATTAATGGATACATAATTGTTTTACAGTCACGAAGAGTAAAAGAAGAAAATCCAGAGGTGAGCTGTGGCTATTTGTCTGTTGTTTTGCCATTTCATTTCTTTCTTGGGGTATCAGAGTCTGATAGATTTAGGGGAGATGCTTCAAAATCTCACAGAGTAGAAAGAAAAAGCAAAGGCACATGGACTTTGCAGCTCCTGATTCTGTCTGAGTTACTTTGGGCTGAATAAATCAGGGCAAATTGCTTTCTGAGCCTGTTTCCTCGCCTGTCAGATGAGGATGATCCCAGTACTTATAATAAAGTTGCCATGAGGATTGGCAAAATCATGTACACAAAACCCTCCATGGAATCCTTGGCACAGGCTAGGTAATCAATTAATTTTAACTCTTGGGATTACTGCCTTTAGAAAACATACTAAGCATACAGGCAAAATGTCTTCCATGTTTTTTGTTTGCAATAAAGTAGATACTAAAATGGTTAGAAACTCTTGGTTGAATCTGTTGGTCTGTTTTTAAATCTTCTGAATAATACCTTAGTAGGTTAAGGAGCACTCAAAAAATTTTAACAGCTTCCCTTTGAGGCCTGGTCATCTTTTGATTAAGAGATCATATTTGATTTACTTCCTCCATCTGATTAATTATCCTAATGCCTAATGACTAATGATAACTGTAGTTCACAAGACTTGCTAATTCTCCTAGAGGGAGTTTGAGCGTATTTAAATAGCTCCAAATATTTTACAGACCTAGTAATTAATGTATACCCAAATAAATTCTCATTAAGAAAACAAAAATCTTTGGACTACAAATGATATCCGTTCCAATTTTTTTTAATTAGCAGACATTTCCTTTTGATTAAATGTAGTACCTCTCATCATGGAGTTTGAAGTGGCAGTAGCCAGCTGGGTCTTGTAAGGAGGAGGGCAGCAGAGCCACAGGCCACCCTTTCTTCTCCTTTTCTTTCCACTCACCCTTCTCTCTCCATCTTTCATGCCATATGGATAGGCCTTTCCTAGGCATTTTTCAGCTTGCCTGCCTCCCCATGGTAGCTCTCCTTCAGATTTTGTTTTCTCCTGTGTTTATCATTTAATTCACCTCTCAATTTCATACATAAAATATAAACTTTGGCCAGGTGCGGTGGCTCACTCCTGTAATCCCAGCACTTTGGGAGGCCGAGTCGGGTGGATCACATGAGGTCAGGAATTCAAGACCAGCCAGGCTAACATGGTGAAACCCCGTCTCTACTAAAAATACAAAATTAGCTGGGCATGGTGGCAGGCACCTGTACTCGGGAGGCTGAGGCACGAGAATCACTGGAACCCGGGAGGTGGAGGTTGCAGTGAGCTGAGATTGTGCCACTGCACTCCAACCTGGGTGACAGAGCCAGACTGCACCTCAGAAAAAAAAAAAAAAAGAAAGGAGAAACATAAATATATATATATATATATATATATATATGTATAAGCTTTGATCAGAGACCTCATCCCCCTTTGTTAGGAGCAGTGGTAATGAGCCCCACACGGAACACGTTGACTACACAGATGTGCTAAATCTTCAGAATGATCTTAACCACGTATCATGAACTCTGTTTCTCCTTCCTTTCTCTCATTTTATCTAAGGTGCAGAGTCTAGGCTTTTCTGCTATTTCTAAGAGTATTTTTTACTAAAAGTGTCAGTTCTGCTGAGAAATAGAACAACATAACATGGTTAAAGTAGCATCATTGACTCACAAAACATTTGTTGTTCACTGCAAGAAATCTTCATTGGACAATATCCATTGGATCCTGCCTTACTAGTAAGGCTGGTGGGTGCAGGTCATAAGGATTTAGGATAATCTCTTACTGTGTGCTCGTTGAAATTGCTCTGATAGCTGATTTGTTATTTGGAGAATAGCAGTATCTTTTTGGCAAGAATATTTTCTGCACAGACAGGAAGGGAAAGACTATGTAGCGTGCTGTGAGTTGATCTTCAGGCATCAGTACTGACCTTCTTAAGTGGAATATGAAAGTCATAGGTGGTTTACTGCATCTAGACTCATTTGATTTCTCAGCACCATATGTCTGTTAACATATTGATTTATAATTAAAGAAGCATATGAATAGAACTCTTATTTCTGTGAAAGGATATATGTGTTTGCATGTAAACACTTCCACCAAATTTTAGGAATAACAGGCCCCACCTGCTATTGCACAGCTTCTCAGGCTAGTTTTTTGACAGCTGTTCCTTTGACAGCCTTGACATTTGATTATCTTGAGCTGTATTAAGAGATGCTACAGTGATGCTTCCTGTGTTCTTTCAGCTTTTAATTAAAGTATCCCTCTGATTTGCCAACTACCCCAAACTGCTTTCTGTAAGCAAAGCATGAAGTACTTTATTTTTCTATTATAAAGGAAATTAAAAAGTGTTACATATGTAACTATTCAGCAAATATGTATTATGTCCCTACTATGTGCCCTGTCTTAGTAGGTTTAAGGGATACGTCAGTGAGAAATACAGAGCAAAATCCCTGTCCTTTCTTATGGGAGTAGGTAAACAATATATAATAGCCTTAATAAGTAAGTAAATTATGTGGTTTGTTACAATGGAATAGGAGTGATAGAAAGAAACAGAATGGGATGGGGGCTTCAAGGAGTGTGGTGGGAGGTTGTAATTTTAGATGAGTTGGTCAGGATAGGCCTTACTGAGGAGACATAGAATAATGATTTGAAAAACATAGGAGAATGACATATAATAAAAACTGAAAGACCGCTTTTATCCTGCTCCCCTTTTCACCCCTGTGACTGTCACTTCATTCCACAGAAGTCATCAGTTTGAACAGAGTTTTCTTCCAGACCTTTTCTGTTTCTTTCCATACTAATATGTTCATTAAAAAATCTAGCATGTCATTTTTAAAACATGAATGGAATTATAAAAACTAGAAAATATTTTTGCAACTTGCTTGATTGTTTTGGCAATCTTTCCACCTTAGGAACTATAGATCTGCCTCTTTTTTATTTCCTGGCACATAGTATTGTATTAGATTAATGAAAATTGTTTATTTAACCATTTCCTTCTTGGTGAGCACTTAGGCTGCTATTACAAATATCATTCCCTTAACTTTTTTGTGTATATATTTCAGGGGGCACATAGATAAGTAAATTATAGGTACTTAGAATTGTGATTGCTTTATGCGTCTGCTGATTTTGAATTTTTTTTTTTTTTTTTTTTTTAAGACAGACTCTCACTCTGTCGCCCAGGCTGGAGTACAGTGGTCCGATTTCAGCTCACTGCAAACTCTGCCTCCTGGGTTCATGCCATTCTCCTGCCTCAGCCTCTCCAAGTAGCTGGGACTACAGGCACCTGCCACCACGCCTGGCTAATTTTTTGTATTTTTAGTAGAGACAGTGTTTCACCGTGTTAGCCAAGATGGTCTCGATCTCCTGACCTCATGATCCACCCACCTCGGCCTCCCAAAGTGCTGGGATTACAAGCATGAGCCACTGCGCCTGGCCTGATTTTGAATTTTTGTAGTTGCGATCAGTAGCTGTACCAATCAATATATACAGCTTCTGACAGTGCACCTTACACCTGTAAACATCTTTGAGAGTGAAAATGCTTATCTGTGCCAAATAACACATTTAAATGCCAGAGTATTTACATTTTAATAAGCTTTTTCATGTTTGTCATTACATTGTGATTCAGTTGTTTTTTGACTATAAGCCACTAGAAGATTGAGATAGTATTTTATGAAAAAAATGAAAAACATGAAAGTTTGTGTTTCTTTTGCATCTAGTAGACACTATACATGTTCATTGATGACATGAATTGGGTATGCACTGCAAGTCAAATATTAAACAAGTGCACAAGTAGGCGTATAGTATTTATGAGTAGGTCAGAAGTGATTCGAGGGATCAGAAGACATAATTGAGGTGAAGTTCAGAAAAGTAGCTTTGTTAGTACCATGTTTAGACAGAGTAAGGTCCTACAATAAACTAGGGATATTTTAGGAAAGCTTAATGAGTGAGGGGCTATTTGGCCTCCTAGGAAGTATGAGGTAGAATGTCCAAGTATTACAGTATTAATCGAAGAAGACTGAGAAGGCCAGAGTGGGATGTTTGTTAGAGGGACATTGAGAAGATCCACCTCATCCTGGGTCATATTTGGAGATCCTCCGAAGTCCAAGAGAATTTCCAGTATAATCTGTAAAGTTTTAGAGTTACATTACTTATCTTGGGGTTCAGATCTGGCTTGAGATTCATAGCCATCAACACTGAAAAATTGGCCCTGTGTTCCTAACCTGATATTTTAGAAATATCAAAGTATTAAAAAAGGATGAGTTCATGTCCTTTGTAGGGACATGGATGAAGCTGGAAACCATCATTCTGAGCAAACTGTCGCAAGGACAGAAAACCAAACACCGCATGTTCTCACTTATAGGTGGGAATTGAACAATGAGATCACTTGGACACAGGGCGGGAAACATCACACACCGGGGCCTGTCATGGAGTGGGGATTTGGGGGAGGGACAGCATTAGGAGATATACCTAATGTAAATGACGAGTTAATGGGTGCAGCAAACCAACATGGCACATGTATACATATGTAACAAACCTGCACGTTGTGCACATATACCCTAAAACTTAAAGTATAATTAAAAAAAAAAAGGAATATCAAAGTATTAGTCACCCACTAGTAGTTAATAATTTATAACAAGTAGATAGCTGATCCTCATTTCATTTGTTTATCATCATATTCTACCTGGTTGATGGAAGCCAGTGAAGACTAAAGGTTAATAATAATGCTAATATTAACAACATCAGTTAATGAAACAGATGTTTAATCTGTGTCTGATTTCCACGTGGAACTGTGTTAGGCACTGTGGGAATTTCATAAAAGCAAAGAGAGCCCGCTAGCTGGATGCTTTTCGTCTCTTTGGGGGTCAGGGGAAGGGGTGGTATTTGCAAGGACGGTGTCCTTAGGTAGTGTTTCCTAGCTTATATAGCTTCTTAGCTTATATAAAACTTTTCAACTGTTATCCCATTATTGATCTTCTTTTGACCAGTGGTTTTGGAATCTCTTTTTGTCAAAAATAATAGTACATGTTTTATGACTTTCTGTCAATTTTGCATTATATCCTAATTTTCTAAATAAAAAGTGAAATTGACTTTGTCTTTAAATTTATAGTTTCATTGGGGTTCATTTAACTGAGGAGGGCATTTGCTAAGGCTTCTATTAAAGTAACACTTTTTTATAGTAGCATCTCAGTTAGGTGACATGAAAATAAACAATTCACAACCCTGGCTGGAAACCTTTAAAAATGCAATGTCTAGACTCAACCCACAGATTCTGATTTGGTAATTTGGGGTGATGTCCAGGCAACTCTGATTTTTAAAAAGCTGCTCACAGGATTCTGATTCACAGCTAGGATCAAGGACTGGCTAGGAAAACTGCACAAATCCCTCGGAATCCAGAAGTCCAGACTGGAATCCAGGAAGCTGGTGTGCTCAAAATTCCTGAAGATTTGTTTTAAATGTCTATCAGAAATTTCCAAAATAAAAATAAGATAAAAGAAAATGTTTCAGAAATCCCTTGGAAAAGTTGTCTTTATTTAATCAAGGGTAATGAAGCAGATGGGAAAGGTTTCTGGCTGAAGCCCAGTAGGGCTCACAAAAGGTATATTGAAAAGTTTTGTTATCAAGAATCTAGACTTGGCTAATTATGGAAATGTTTCTGTTTCCTAATTCTGGGATTTTGCTCTGAGGAGAAAATACATTTGATATTTAAATTGAGTTAATTTTATTAGAGATTAGATGCAATGTGAAAACTAATTTTTTCCCTTATATTACTTATTGCTATTGTCACATGTTATTTAAGACTGCTGTTAGCTTTTAAAAATTATTTCTATGGGCCAGGCGCAGTGGCTCATGCCTGTAATCCCAGCACTTGGAGGCTGAGGCGGGTGGATCACCTGAGGCCAGGAGTTCGAGACCAGCCTGGCCAACATGGTGAAACCCTGTCTCTACTAAAAATACAAAAAATTAGCCAGGCATGGTGGTGTGCACCTGTAATCCCAGCTACTCAGGAGGCTGTGGCAGGAGAATCGCTTGAACCCAGGAGGTGGAGGTTGCAGTGAGCTGAGATCATGCCACTGCACTCCAGCCTAGGTGACTGAGTGAAACTCCATCTCAGAAAAAAAAAAAAAAAATTTCTGCGAAAACATGTTTTCCAAATGCCTGTGAGCTGTCAAACATGTTTGTTCTATACCCATATGGAGATGGAGAGAGAGATTTGACTTCTCCCTCCACTTTTATTATGGTTATCCTTAGCCATCACAGACTGCTTTAACCTGATATTTTCATGATACCACTTTCTAAAAGGTGTTGTTATTGCAGGCGACTGCCCTTCTGAGTAGTTGTGAGGAAAGATAGATAGGTTATCCGAAGTCCAGAAATCTGCAATATATCTGAAAATGAACTTTTGATTTTGGAATAATTTTCAATTTATAGAAACATTGCAGAGACAGTGCAGAGTTCCCATATACTCCTCACGCAGTCTCCCCCACTGTTGATTTCTTATGTATTCCTGACAAATTTGTTACAACTCAGAAACCAGTGCTGCCATGTGACTGTTAACTAAGCCCCAGAATTTGTTCCCATGTCACTAGTTTGCCTACTAGTGTCCCTTGTTTTTGCCAGGATCCAATCCAGGATAGCACATTGCATTTAGCTATAATATTTGCGAAAACAGGAAAGGAGTTCATTAGGCAGAGCTCTATGAAAAATTGGAAAGCAGATGTTGTCTCTCTCTTGTCTCTATTCTGAGATCTTTTCCTCTCTTATCCTGTCCTAGATCCCCATCAAGTTCTATTGCCATGGTGGTGTTCAACATTAATCCATTGTTTTTGCCTCCTCCTCTGATATGGTTTGGCTGTGTCCCCACCCAAATCTCATCTTGAATTGTAGCTTCTATAATCCCTACATGTCATGGGAGGGACCCGATGAGAGGTAATTGAATCATAGCAGCAGGTTTTCCTATGCTATTCTCATAATAGTGTACAAGCCTCATGAGATCTGATGGTTTTATAAAGGGCAGTTCTCCTGCACACACTCTCTTGCCTGCTACCATGTAAGCTGTGCCTTTGCTCCTCCTGCGCCTTCTGCCATGATTATGAGGCCTTCCCAGCCATGTGGACCTGCGAGTCTATTAACCCCCGTTTTTCATTATAAATTACCCAGTCTTGGGTATTTATTCATGGCAGTATGAAACCGGACTAATATACCTTCCCATCAAAACGCTCATTCTCTCAAATGTCCATCCTATAGCAAATTGTTTAAAAGGAAATGAAAAACTCTGATAAATTGACAGCTGCTTAATGTGTTAGCTTTCTTACAAGTTTTTACACTTAGAAGAGTATACCCAAAAAACCATGCCCTAATCCCATAGAATGGATCTGCAGTGGTGACATTTGGAGGAATGCAGTTCGTTGTCAAGGAAGATGTTTTGTACAGTGGCTTCCTGTATTAGGCCATCCTTGCATTGCTACCTGAGACTGGGTTATTTAGAAAAAAAAGAGATTTAATTGACTCACGGTTCTGCAGGCCGTATAAGCTGATGCTGGCAGCTGCTCAGCTTCTGGGAAAGCCTCAGGGAGCTTTTGCTAATGGTGGAAGGTGAAGTGAGAACAGGCACATAATTTGGTGAAAGCAGGAGCAACAGAGAGATTGGGGAGGAGGTACCACAGACTTTCAAATGACCAAATCTCGTGTGAACTCAGAGTGGCAACTCACTTATCACCAAGGGAATGGCCCAAGCTATTCATGAGGGATCCACCCCCGTGATCCAAACACGTGCTGTCAGGCCCCACCTCCAACATTGGAGATAACATTTTTTTTCTTTTTTTTTTGAGACAGAGTCTCACTTTGTCACTCAGGCTAGAGTGCAGTGGTGTGATCACAGCTCACTGCAATCTCTGCCTTCTGGGTTCCAGTGATTCTTGTGCCTCAGCCTCTCAAATAGCTTGGACTACAGGTGCAAAACACCACACCTGGCTAATTTTTGTATTTTTAGTAGAGATGGAGTTTCACCATGTTGCCCAAGCTAGCCTCGAACTCTTGGCCTCAAGTGATCCACCCACCTCATCCTTTCAAAGTGCTGGGATTAGAGGCATGAGCCACTGCGCCTGGCTGAGGATTACATTTCAACATGAGACTTGGGTGGGAACAAATATCCAAACTATATTCCCTCCCTCTCCAGTTCTCCTGTGCATCTCTGCACATTTTCTGAGGAATTAGCATATTGCTTGTGCATCAGAGTGGAGGCTAGTCCCCTCATTGTATTCAGGGTTACACCTACACAGTGAAGTTGCAGGGTGTGTGTGGGGTTCCAGCCCCCTGCCTAGTTGATTAGCCCTCCATCCTGATGATTGTGCAGGGCAGGAGATGGGTCTCCCAAGGGGAAAGAGAAGTTTTCACCTCTTAGTAAATGCCACTAAGGTTTTTCAGGTTACAGTAGTTCTTTGACTAGAGGAAGTCACAATGCTGTTTATAAGTACTGATGTGGCCTTTGGTTGTATCACAAATTTAAATTAAGATTGTGGAATCACCCTGAAAGATTCTTTGCAAGAGATCATTTGAAGTAGGTCCAGACCCTCTGGCTGGTTAATGAATACAGGTTGTTTGTTCTTCTAACGTAGTCATTTTCCCCTAACATCTTATTGTAAAAATAAACATAGCAACTTTAAAACATTTTATAATGAACGCTATATACCTATAATCTAGGTATCATCATTACTGTACTTGCTCTATCACATATATATTCACCTATTCATCCTTCAGTCTGTCTTAACTTTTTGATGCATTTCAAAGTAAATTGCAGACATCAATACACTTCTCCCTATTACTTCACTACCACCATAGTTATTTTGGAAGAAGCATGGAGAGTAAGAATTTTATGCTCTTAAACTTTAGAAAGTTCTTCTCACAAATAATTTTTGATGATTTCTGATTTAGAATTGATAGTAAGTTTAGAAATAGGAGATCCTTTTTGTTCATTTTCATTGCTGTTTCTCTTTGAGTTTTGTTTTTTTTTTTTTTGTCTTTCAAGTTTTGCTCCAGGGCAGAGTTCACAAAAGTAGAGCTCGAGGCAAAAATAATTTGGGTGTAACCTTAGAGTTGGGTTTCTAACTTTGAGAGATTTAGTATAACCTATCACTTTAGCATTAATGTCTTTTAAAAATGCAACTATCCTTATGTATTTTTTAAATACAGTGAATAATTGCTCATAGTTACGATTAAAGGGGCAGGTTTTATTAGCCCTAACGTCTTTTCATTGAGGGTCCGTTAACCTTAGATGAAATTGTGCAATAAGAAAAAATTATCCTAGGACATCTTTTGGTTGTCAAATTTAAAATATCAAATAATTCATGCCTTTTCACTTTAGCTTAGTGGTTCTTTAACAGTATAATGAGGGTTATCTGGGGAACTTGGTAAAGACACAGATTCTCTTCCATCTCTGTGTAATTCTGAGTCATAGGCCAGGAGGGGCCTAGGGGTCTTTAACACTTGTCCTAGGTGATTCCAACACAAGTAGTCAAAGAGCCACACTTTGGTAAATGTTGCTTTATGATCATTTGGAAATTATTGGGTCTGATAATTGGGACTTAATGTAACCACGCTCACCATGTCTCCCTTTGGCTTTCTTGAATGCTGTAATGGTGGCTCTCGTAACAGATTGCAGTGAATGCCAGCACCATCCCCGAACAAATACAGTCTCTCTCTGTGCACGACTCTCAGGTATGTTTCTCTGCCAGTCATTCCGTTTGAGATGCTTTGTAGACAGATCTTTTAAAAAACCAACATTTTAGAAAGATAGACAATTCCAAGGTAGTGCTTCCAAATCAAGGGCTTATAAGCTCTCTTTTTAAATAGGTTGCTATTGACTGTGCTTTGTGGGACCTCCAACCTTTAAATGATAGGCTCAAGAGTGAGAATTGATTACCAGACTGCTCCTGAAATTGCTGGTACTGTGGAAAAGAAGAAAAGGAAAGAAAATGACACCATTCTGTTATATTCCAGCCACAGAACATTGTGGTTAATTGATACTTTTATTTTTTGCTCCTGGTTGGATTTCTGTAACCTGTTTTCATAATTCTGTTATCATTGAATTTTATGGGCCAATTCATCTCTACAACTTGCCTTGTAAAAATAATAGTCCAGTAACTGTGACATGCATTTATAATGCATATTTATTAAAGTTATGGGACAGAAGACGTGTGCTGTGAGCCATGGTGGGAGGTGATGAGGGATGCTGAGCAATCCAGGGAAAGGCCTAGGGGCATAGAACCAGAGCACAGGCCTGCATTCTGGTTCTGCTGTATACTTAACAGGCAAGCCCTTTTATTCTCAAAGTGGTTGTACTATAAAGCGTCACCACTGTCAGGATCATAATTTTCTTTCTTTCAAACTCTGCATATTCAATTTAAATTCATTTCTGTTTTACTTGGTCTGTGTTTTATAAAATAGCCGTACATTGGAGAGATAATTAGAGTGATTTTGTTGGCTTCAGGAAGCCTGTTTGAGGTCAGATAGCTAATGCAGGGCCCTTATTTTATAGTTGAGGGAGTAAAGACCTGCAGAGGTGAAGTGGCTCCCCCATAGTCACACCACTGGTTAGAGGCCAAGTCAGGATTCCGTTTAGGTCTTTACACTATATCAGGCAACTCAGTAAGAGACCTTGAGATAAACTGTAGGGATTGGTTGAATGACAAAAGGCAAGTTAAGAATAACAATGGATCGGAGGGCAAAGAGAGTAAAGGAAACAGGAACAGGGATTAGGATAACTAGTACTGTAGAGCATTGTATGACTCACTTTCATACATATCATTTTGTTCTCCCTGCAACCTTTTACGGCAGGCGTTATTCAGAGAATGGCTTGCTCATGGTTGCATTTCAGGTCAGTGGCAGCGCCAAGTCTTGACCTGAAATGCCTTATTTTTTCTACTCCAACAATAAGGTCTACTCATGTCCCGGGATTCCCTGAGAACAGGGAGAGGCTGTGTATTGGAGACATTCATGGTTAATAATCAATATTCAAGAAAATGGGCTCTAGGTGAGAAAGGCAGGAAAGGTGTAAACAGTGGCTGAATCTTCTGGGCCCCGCCTTCTTCTGCATTGCAGGGTTTAAGGTGCCCAGCCTTTGTGATCCCCAAGTTTCAATAGTAACAGTCCATGTGTGGGTTGTGAGGTGCCATTTTAGGTAGCTGGACTTTACTACAGCTTATACAAGTTGTTCATGATGCCCATCCCATAACTGAGGCTTTCCATATGAAACATTCATATCCACAATTGTGGTGGGAATTAGGCACCATTACAACCTTTACATGGAGGTGTTACGATGCCAAACAAGGCCTGCGTGTGTAAAGATCTAGTTTTGAAATTTCCAGAAAGAAATGGCTATATGAATCAAGTGATATTGTGATTTTATTCATTCCTTTCCTGATACAGTTTATAACACTGTTTGCTGTTTTCTTTTTAAAGGGCCCACCCAGTGCTAATGAAGACTACAGAGAAGCTTCTTCTTGTGCCGTGAACCTCGTTTTGAGATTAAGGTAAATAATATTGTTGTTTATTCTGCATTGTTTTTCCTATAGTACAATTTTTTTAAATTTCCTTCGTTAACTTTTCATAATATTAGCATAAAATAAAATCGTTAGCTTGTTTGATTTCCCCGAACCAGGAGTGTGTGCTGTATTCCCAGGGCTAATTGTGCTCTTCTAATTGCTTGCTAAAGAAGAGTAAGAAAGAAAAGCACCATATGAGTGTGTCTGCAGGCTCAATGTACCTTTCATTATGTTTTATTTCCTTGCCTTTTCCTTCCTAGGTTTTTTTTTTCCACAATGTAAGATCACAGTAAGAGATTTTTAATGAGTTTCTTTCACACTTCGGCAGTCGGTCTCTGACAGATATAAACCATGCTTGTACTACAGGTTGCCTGTTCAGAACATTTTTCAGTGGCAAGTTTGATCAGCCACTGTGGAGAAATGACAGATATATTTTGAAAGAAATCTCAGTCTTCTAGGAAATGGATACAAATATGGTGCCTGACAGTATGGTCTTTGTCTGCAGTCGAGTCAATGAAAGCGTTTTCCGTTTTAAGGATTTTTTTTTTTTAATTATTTAAAGGTTCATCTTTGTGATGTTCTTTGCTAAGAATTTGATATCTCAAGACAAAACTGTTTAAACTGAATTATAAACAGCTTAGTTTATCAGTTCTATCAGAATACTGTCCCATCTTTGAAGATGTTTTAAAAGAAGTTATACATATGTTCTTCTGACCATTAAACAAAGCATGTGCATATACTAGGCATTTTCTGAGTTGTAGCTACAAAAAGCGAGTTCATCAGCAAGGTTAGTTTCTGGCCACTAGGGATTTTCAGAGTTGTAGCTACAAAAAGTGGGTTCATCCTTAAGGTTAGTTTCCACCCCTCTGAGTTATCATAGTCCGTCTAAGTAGACCGTTGGCACCATAATCACCCCTCACTTTTGATGGTCATTTATAGTCTGCATTTTCACATATTTATCAAGGGAAACTCACAGTAACCCTTGGTATGATTCAATTCAGAGTTAATTTCCCAGTCGAGAAGTACAATTATCACAAGGCTGTTTTCCTTATATTTGACAGTAGCCTTGATTATTATTCACAGTTCGTGAATTTAGCAATCACTAAAGAATGAGGTAGCCCATTCCCTTTTTGTTTGACTTTCGAATGAGGTACTTCTTTCATTTGTATTTTACTTGTTCAGTTATTCATTAATTCAGCCCATATTTATGAGGAGCCCACTCTGCGCCAGGAGCTCTGTACCAGGCTTTTGTTTGTCAGTGAGGTGCAATGGTGAGCAAGACTTACCGAGGTTTTAGTCTAGCCCACTGAGCATGCAGTGTTGGAAGTGGCCTTTAGAATCCAACAGTCTAATCGCCCACTTTTTATATGCAGGAATCTTTTTTTTAGTGTCCCTGCTGGATGTTTACCTACCTTCTGTGCTTACTAAAGCTCACGTTTGCCCCATGATGGCCCCTTTAATACTAAATAAAAGCCTTAATTGTTTGATGGTTCTTCCTCCTCCTGAAGATTAAACCGACTTTTCTGTTCTGGGCTCCTATGGGCTGTAATATCAGACTGTCTGGATAAAAGTCTCCTGGAAAATGTGTCAAAAAACGTACTACTGAACCTTAACTTTAGATATTATTTTGCCCTGGGTACTAGAGCAATATAAGACAAATGTGTTCCCTTATTTTTCTGAGAGCCATTTGTATATTTGTAAGGAATGTTCTTCTCTTTTCTTAGACAAAATACTATAAGAATCTTTAGCCTTTTTCTCATGATACAGTTTCTATATTGCTCTTGCAATCCTAGTTGCTCACCTTTATTAATATTTAGTCTGTATCTGCCTTTGTTATATTTTCTCTTGTGGGTGTAGGTTGTTTTCATAAGCTTGTGGCTTGGATCACTAGTCCTACATGATGCTCCAGGAAGAAAGGGTTCTATGTTCAAATAAGTTAAAAAACAATGCACACTATTCATCAATCTGTGCATGTGCACACACATGCACACACAATTTTTTTGGAAATCATAAGGAAAATTAACATTAAATATTTTAAGAAGTTCTACAAGAAGGGAATTTGTTTAACTTTCTTTAATCTAAAACCTATTTGACCTCATAACTCTTTTTATGTGGTTATTTTGTGTTCCTTTTGAATGTAGTGCCCATATTTAAATACAGGATTCCAGATGTGGTCTGAGCAGGCTGGAAAACAGTATTAAGATAATGTGTTTTGTTTTTTTTTTGTAATCCACACTCTATAGTTCTCCTAAATCAGCGTGAGTTTTCATTGCCTTTTGAAATATCCATGCACAGTGGTGACATGTTCAGCATGACTCAGCAGCCAAACAAAACAGCTGATTTTTTTAAAGGGCTACCAAGCCTAATTCTGAACTGCAACTCTAGATACAACTTACCATTTATCACTAATAATTAACCTGATAGTTTTGATGAATTTCTTGTCCACTGTATGTTTCAGTCATGACCATCGATGTGTCATATTCCAGTGTTTAGTTATATGTCCATTGCCAGTCTGATTAACCTGCCTTTTAATCTTTATCCAAAACACTGATTAAGGTGTTTAGTAGTTTGAGGGAGAGGAGTCTTCTGACATCTGTTAGAAACCATTCACTGTCGGAGTGACTTTCAGTAATGAACTAGTGTTCTTTGGTACAGTTGTTCAACCAGCAACAAATTCAATGCCTTTTAGTGTACATCTAACACAATTCAGAAGGATATCATAAAGGGATCTATTATATATGTTGCTGAAGTTAATATGTACCACATTAATGGCATTTTCCTGAATCTAATGACTATAGAAACACTTTCAAATAATAGAAATATATTTTAGTATGACTTATTTTCAGTGAACACTTGTTGATACCTAATTGTTGGTAAGTTTGTCTACTTACGTTGCCATAAAAAAATACCATAGACTAGGCGGCTGAAACAACGGAAATGTATTTTCTCATAGTTGTGGAGATCAGGATGTCAGCATGGCTAGTTTCTGGTGAGGGCTCTCTTCTTGGCTTGCAGCTGTCTGTCTGCTTACTGAGTCCTCACATGGTGGAGAGGGAGTGAGAGCAAGCTCTCTGGTGTCTCTTGGGTCCCACCTTCATGAGCTCACCTAAACATAATTACCTCCCAAAGGCTCCATCTCTAAATACCATCACATGGAGGGTTAGGGCTTCAGCATATGAGTTTTTGTTTCAGGGTGGGCCACGATTCAGTACATAGCAGTTGGTACACTTTTTTTTTGCTAAATATTTACAAGCTAGTTATTTAGACTATTACTTTTCATATTTGTGAACTCATGAATCTCTCAGAAATTATTTTTGGAGTGGGGTGGAACGGGGGGGATTTCCTTGCACTTCAGTTTGAGAAATAGCCTTTGAAAGTTGTAAGTTAAACAGTATTACTTTTTTGTGATCACTGTGTTCTAAAGTAAATGAAAACGGTAAATACATTCATTCATTCTATAAATATTTATTGAACACTTACTATGTGCATGGCATTGTTCCAGGTGCTGTAATGTACCAGTAGAAAAAAGAAAAGGCAGACTTCTTGCCCTAAAGGAGCTTACATTCTAGAGCCAGGGAGAGGAAAAATTCAAATATTTAAATTGCATGTATGATATACCAAGTTGTCTGAAGGAAAAGGTATGTCAGGAGGATAGAAAGTAAGGGGGATGGTATTCTATATTATAGAAGGTATATTAGATTTCTGTTGCTTGTGAAAAGCTACCACAAACTTAGCAACTTAGAACAGCACCCATTTATTATCTCAGTTTCTGTAGGTTGGAAGTTGAGCGGGGTATTCTGCTCAGTGTCTCGCAGGCTGAAATTAAGGCATGCTCATCGGAGCTCATGGTCCTCTCCCAAGCCTTTTTGGGCTGCTGGCAGAATTTAGCTCCCTGCAGTTGTGGATTGAGGCCCTGAGCTCCTATAGGCCACGAACAGTTTACAACATGACTGTGCCCTTTCAGGAGCAGCTGTGGACCATCTCCCCTACTCCACCCTCGCTCCCAAGGCCTCAGTCTTTCTGTTCAAGGTTTTTTACCTGATTAAGCGGGCCTCACCCAGGATAATCTCCCTTTTGATGAACTCTGAATCAAACTGATTTGGAACTTTAATTACATCTTCACCTTTGCCATGTGACATAACTTAATCGCAGGAGTGACATCCCATCATAGGTACAGGTCCTGTTCATACTCAAGGGGAGAGGATGCTGCAGGGCGATTTCACTAGGGAATGGGTTCATTGGGGTCATCTTAGAATTCTGCCTACCACAGAAGGCCTCTCCAAATAAAGTAATATTTGAACAGACAGACCCCTATCGGAAGTGAGGAAACAAGCCACGAGGCCGAGCAAATAGCACTTGCATTGCAGTCTGAAGCAGGAAGCATATTATAAGCAATTGGAAAAGCAGCCAGGAAACCAGTGCAGGCCTCTGAGCCAAGGTCATGGGCACAGAGAGTTAGCAGAGGCCAAATCACGTAGGGCTGTGTAGCCTGTGATGAAGACTTTGGATTTTACTGTTAGAAGCCAGAAAACCAGGAGGCCTGTGAGCAGAAGAGTGATATGATCTGAATAAAATTTTAAACAGAGAGCTGCAATTGATTTATAGAGAACAGACCATGTAGAGAGCATATAAGGTGGCTGTGAGAGTCCCTTGGCAGGCTACTGCTGTGATATAATGAAGATGATGTGACTTGGACCAGAGTGAGGATTACTGGAAGTGGTAAGCAATTATTGGATTCTGGGTTGGGGAGAAAGAACTTGATTACTCAAGGTTTTGGCCGGAAAGTATGGAGGAATGGAGTTACTATTTTTTGAGATGGAAAAGAGAGTTTGAGTTGCAGATGGGATGGAATAAAGAACTCAGTTTTGCACATGTTAAGCTTGAGTTATCTGTGAGGATGTATCAGGTAGGGATTTGGATGCATGATTTCAAAGATGTCTGGGCTAGAGGTATAAATTTGGGAACAGTTGGTGCCTGTGGCATTTAAAGTTATGAAATGAGTGGAATCATCTAGGGAGTAAGTGAAGGTAGAGAAGAGAAGTGAGCTGGTACTGTCACAGATGTTGCATAGATAAGCATCCACTGATTGAGAAGGAGAGGCTGGTGAGGTAGAGGAGAGAGTGATGTTCCTAAAAAACAAATAGAGGAAGTGTTTGAAGAAAGGAGGAGTGAAAAGCTGCATCAAATGCTATCAATAGATCAAGTATATTTGCAAAATGAACCACATGCTTGACCTTGGCAAGAATGTTTTCAGTGCAGTGATGGGGACAGAAGCCTGGTCCAACTGGGTTCAAGAGATTGGCAAGAGAGAACAGGGGATAACAAATAGATAACTTATTAGTACAGATAACTCTTGTGAGAAATTCTCAACACAAGGGATCAAAATTATGCAGTGATAGCTCAATGAGAATATTGGGTAAAGGAAGATTTTTTCAAAAAAGCATGTTTACAGGTGAATGGGAGTGATTCAACAGAGAAGGAAAAATTGAATGAGGGAGGGGACAGTGCCAGACTGATGTTCTCAAATGGGTGAACAGGGATGATCCCCAGACATCTGTTAGATAGGAGAAAGGAGAGGTCATCTCTTGGATGGTGCAGCTACCATCGGGGGAAGGCAGGCAGGGGTGGCAGATAGAGGTGCAAGGAGACTGTACCTTGCGTGGAAGTCTTCTTCTGTTTCTATTTTCTCAGTAAAACAGGGAATGTCATTAGTTGAGAGTGAGGAAGGAAAAGAAGGTGATGGAGGTTTTAGAAGAGAGGAGAATAATTGTGTAGGAGAGCAGGAGAGTACATTTTCTAGGGAAATGCAGAAGGATTAACAGGCTGGAACAGGGATCACTGGAGGTTAATAATGACCCAGCACGTAAGTGTCTGTCTGTGTGTGTGTGTGTGTGTGTGTGTGTGTGTGTGTGTGCATGCATGTGATTATAATTAAGGAAACACAACATTTAAAAAACATTCATAGAGGGCCAGGCGCGAAACACAACATTTAAAAACATTCATAGGGGGCCAGGCGCGGTGGCTCACGCCTGTAATCGCAGCACTTTGGGAGGCCAAGGCAGGCAGATCATTTGAGGTCAGGAGTTCGAGATCAGCCTGGCCAACATGGTGAAACCCTGCCTCTACTAAAAATAAAAAAATTAGTTGAATGTGGTGGCGCATGGCTATAATCCCAGCTACTCAGGAGGCTGAGGCACGAGAATTGCTAGAACACAGGAGGTGGAGGTTGCAGTGAGCAGAAATTATGCCACTGCACTCTAGCCTGGGCGACAGAGCGAGACTGTGTCTCAAAAAAGTAAGTAAATAAATAAAACATTCGTAGAGGATTCTGTGAGCATAGCCATGGGCCACCATCTTAGAAACACTGTTTTAAGTCATAAATAAATATGAGTCATAGAATTGCTGTCAAGCTGATCTCTTGTGTGCAAGGTGGCAGTCCCCTGCCCTCTTCTCTCACCCCAAAACCCCTCAAAGGTCTGACTTCTTTCGTTTATAGCCTTTGAAGTTATAAACTCTTTGAGTATCGAAAACCCACTATCCAGTGTTGTTCCCTGCCATACAATTTGTTCATACCCATTCCCCATTTGAAATCTACTTTGGATCATTTGCATCATCTCTGGGCCTGAACAAGCTATTCCCTAAACCACCCTGTGTGATAAGGAGCTGGAAGGCTGTTCTTGGCTAGTGTTGATCAGATTTTTAAAAATCCATGCCCTCTTTTGCACCTTCCTCATTTGTTTCCGTCTCCATTCAAGACTCTGATATATGTGAATGCATTTGTACATATACATATCTACATGTACACACACATATATGCCTGCATATGTGCACATACACGTAAATTTGTATATGCCCTCACTCTCTGTGAATCACTCCTCAATGCAATGTGTGGCTGTCGGGTATTGGGAAGTAGTATGCTTGCATTTCTTATCCCCTGAGCCTATCTGGGCGTGACATTTATGTGTGTTATGCTCCACAGGCTAGTGGGTAGGAGACTTTAGGTCAGGCCAGCCCTTCATCAGTCCTTAACTAATGCTGTGTGGGTGGCTGCCTTCTCCACCTCTTGGAAAGGTCACTGTGACTTTCTTTTTGACATAGCATTTTACGGCCCTACCTGCTGGGAAGGTGGCTTCCTTCCTCACTGCACACCCCTCCCCCTCCCCCCGGAAGCTCACCTTTATTCTCTAAGTAGGAAACTGGGAAATATTTTCCTTTTCAAAATGTCACACTCTAGGAGAAAAGACAAATATGTTGTGGCTACAGGTAGTGTATTTCTCCACTATTTATTTGTTTTTGGAGATCATAGGCAAAAGTCTGAGGAGGCAAAAGGGTAGTTTCTTCCTTGAAAAAAATATGTTATTGCTTTAATTTGCTGTTACATGCAATATCGGAGAACAGGATTAGACCTTAAGGCTCAATGTTAAATGCTAGAGATGGTTAAAATGCAGATTTATCTTTTTCTTTTATGTGTTTTGCAAATTTTTTTTGTCCATAGTATATATGATAATGTCATCTATGATATCAAAGAAATTGAATTATCATAAAGCCAGTGCAAGATAAGGAAATCCTCCTGAATGCTAAACTCAGGAGAAAAATACCAAGTGGGCCACCTTGTAATTTATATACTGTCAGTAGATGGTAATACAGTTTCTGTTTTGAATCAAACATTATACGAATTTTTTCCATTAGTATATTTTTCATCAAATAAAATAGTCATGCATTTGGCACAAAACATGTTTATTAGAATCAGGCTCAGTGACTTGGAAAATGATAAATCTATCAGTTAAATTATTAATTCTTTTGTATTAGATGCTGTTCATACTTTGACAGCTCAGCCCTATGGATGGTATTTACAGTTTTGCTGAAGGCAGTCCTGCCAATTGCCATACATAGATATGCTGGTATGGTACGTCCCATCAACTTGCTCATCATGAATTTACCTTGTTATTATGTAGCAGTATCATTGGACCTTGAGGGACCAGTTAAAGACCCCAGATCAGCACAGTGGCTTCCTGCTGGTAGGGAAAAATGATCTCTAGCATGGGATACTTATTTTAACTCAGCATGACAATTGTTGCCTAATTCAATTTATTATTTTAGTTTCATTATTAAAACATGCACTTAGCTATTTGTAAAGAATAGACTTAGTAAATTATGATTTCATAAAGAAAGCTAAATCTGTTAGAAACGATGTTGACCATTGTTTTAGCATGAGTATGCCAGAATTCTAATTCCATCATTATTCAGGAGGAATTAGAATTCTTAAACTCTTCTCCAGCCTATAAAATAGGGTTAATTGTATAATTCTTACTAGTCAAATGGCTGGGAGGTTTGATTAATTTTTTTCCCTGAAAGGTTAGTGTAGGCATAGTATTCAGTTACGCAATGCTTTTTTAGTACATGTTCTTTCTCCCTCCACAGCAAACTACTTATTTACTGCTTTCTTTGTGCAAGTCTTTGTTGAAAATTCAAAGATGAATAAAGCAAGGTTTCTGCACTCAGAGAGCTTACCACGTAGGCGGAGAGATCAGATCCCGCACAAGTGACCATAATATAAGGTAGAAGGTGATAAATGCAGTAAGAAGAGAGATAGAACTAAGAAGCTATGGGTAGTTAGTTAGAGGAAGGTGAATGCTCTTTTGTTTAGATGTTATCTTTGGTGTGCTTGTTCCCATAGTAACCAGTGGTGGTTTTTTTTTTGTTTTTTGTTTTTTGTTTTTTGTTTTTTGTTTTTTTTTTTGTTTTTTGACAACCAAATTTTGAGAAGAGTAATGGATAGGACGAATCCAGGGGCAGTGTCAGGCTGTGGTCTTTGGTAAGGGGTTTACCCGTCTTATTTCTGAAAAGACCACATTTGTTTTTCAGTCGAGTGGTATATGTTATTACGTAGGTACCAAATTAATAGAAATACAGTGCTTTGATCCAAAAAATGTCTGGCATTTTACTTCATTTTGGGGGTGTTCTCTTTTGGTTGTTTTCTTTCCTTTGAGAATTTGAGTCCCTGATGCATATCTTGGCTTTATTAGTGGTATCCTTCAAAAAGATGAAATGCCTACTGTGTGCCAAGCACAATGATAAGCACGTTATTTGCTTTGTCTTGTTTAATCATCATAAAACCACCATAGCATCCATCCTATTGTTACCAGAATTTCACGTGTGGGAGATTAAGGTTTAAAGTCATGAAATAATTTGTTTAACACCATAAAGCTCACAAGAAGCATAGATGGGTCTTGAACCTAGGTCAGTTTAACATGTTGGTCCTTGTTCTTCTTCCCTGACCCTGTGGCCTTGCTCTATTCAGTCCTGTTTTGAATGCAGTAAGAAACTCCTGTACTTTAGGGGTTGTTACATTTACCTGTCTTCCCATTAACGTTTCACATAAATATTCTTTTAACAATGTTACCCAACAAACTTGTCATTAAATGTTATGACAGGAATATTGGAAAATATTTTTCTTGGAGGAGATGCTAAAGATGCTGCTGCAAATAGAAACTGGCATTTATCGTGTTTTAATAATTTTTCAAGCACTGTCACATCACTTGCTTGATTTAGTTTTTCCTTTCGTCGTACATTTGATGCTGACAGATGAAACAGAAAGATTGGAGATGTTAAGTGGCTTTCCTGCAGTCACAGCTGTAATTCTCCAGCTGGCTAGCATCTGGGTCTTCTGACACTAATTCAATGTTATTGATGATATGATATAGGGAGATAGTATACATATAGGTGATAGAGGGTCATGTAAGGTGTTGCCTTTGGCATATACAAAATCCTTCTGCTGGTAAACATGCTAAAGGAAAGAAGGTTTGTATTCAGAAAAAAATGGTATAAGGGAAGCAAAATAGAAGAATGAAAAACCATTCATTCTGCGATAATATTGTTTTTTTCCTTGACAACTGAGCAAGAGGACATTGTGAGTACAAATACTTTCAGCAATAGAGGATGCATAGAGTTCTTTAAAGATATTCTTTATTTTCAAACCGTAAATGATCATCTTAGAAATTCAGAAAGTCAACATAAATTAAAGAAATAACATCATCCATAATCTTACCACCCAGAAATAATTATTAGCCTCTTGGTAAGTATTCTTCCAGACTTTTTTCTACATACATGTTAATGTAGATTTTTAATTTTTTAAATGTTATTGTATGAACTTTTTATTTTATTATAAAACAACACATGTTGTTTTGCAGTCTGCTTTGTTTATTTTGGTAGTATGTCCTGGATACCTTTTCATATCGATGAATACAAATCTGTAGAATCCTTTTTAATGGCTTGCTTATATTTGGATTGAATGCACCAAAACTTATATTACTGAAAAAGTGTTATTTGATATTGAGGGAGTTCCCAGTGTTTCAGTATTGTATCATATAAAAGGTTAAATGTACAAGAATGATGTTTGAAAACTGCCCAGTAGGAAAATCTCTTTTAGCTTTGAATTTTGACCTTAGTGATATGCTCTTAGACTTTGAGAAGCCTGAAGATACAGAACTGAGTAAGCCCAGTATCAAAGCACATGGGGATTACTTAGGAGCTGGTTCTGGCTCTTGGGTCAGCAGAGGTTGTCATCATCTGTGTAGCAGCAGACAGTGCTTCCTCGCTCTGTGTTGGTGCTGAGTTCTTATAGCAGGGTTTTAACGAGGTCCCTGCACTGAGAAGCTACAAAACCGAATGATTTCTTAATGTAAGAGGGTTCCATTTTGAAGCTGTTCTTTTGGATACTTCCTTCCAAAGCTTATTCTTTAAAGAATCCTCCCTTAGCTGCTTGCTGTGAGCACCCAGGAGTCAGAGGAAGCAGCCTGTGTTGGACCTCACAGTTGGAGGAGATGAGAGATCACCTTTATGCTCTGTGAGCCCTACACAGTGGCTAGCATGTTACAGATCCTGAATGAATATGTACTGCACAGGTGCCAGCCAAATGATTTTTAACGAAAGGCGTATTTTACAAACAATATCAAGATGCTTCACAAGATGCTATTTGCAGCTCTTTATTTTTGACATTATAGTAGAAATGTATACAGAAAATACTCTTTTGCTAGATTGCTTTTTTCCAAGGCAAATTAATCCTTTTGGCATAATCTCCTATATTTTGTTCTTTTAAATACTTTTCTGTTAAGATAAAATGGACTTTTTAAGGTACCTACTATTTTAAAGACATTTTCTCTGCATGCTAATCTATATAAAGACATGAAAAGATTCATGAGAATAGAGCAAAAGTTCATAAAGGTGTGGAGAGTCCTGGAAATATGACCAAACGATCAGTCCAGCAGGTAAGAACTGCAAGGCAGGTTCTGTGTCAGAGAATAAAAGAAGGGATGCTAAACACGGGCCTTGCGCGAGCATTCCCTGCCCTCCATTGAGACCCAGCTGTGTTACCTCCCCTCGGCTTGGCACAGTGTCTATTGGCAGTTCCCACCTCTAGGTCTCAGGACCAACTCTCACCGTTCACATTTGAAAGTGTGAATGTGCTGTGTTTCTTTCCACAGAGCCTTCTTTGGTAGAAGATTTCCTAGTTAAAAAAAAAAAGTCTTCCTCATTCTTTTTTTTTTCCACTAAAAGAAGAGTGAAGCCAAACACGTATCAACAGCTAGAGGATGGAAGCTCCATGCCTCTCTGGAGCTTTCCATGGCTGTCTCTCTGAGGTAGGGCATTTTCAGGGGAGCTCTCGGCTCAGAGAAGTGGGGTGAATTGTGCCATGTCACGTGACTAGTCAGTGTCAGCCCCAGGAGTCAAATGCTAATATCAACCTTAAGAGTAAAGTAGAGGCGGCTGGGCGCTGTGGCTCGTGCCTGTAATTGCAGCCCTTTGGGAGACCAAGGCAAGGAGGATCGCTTGAGCCTAGGCATTTGAGACCAGCCTGGGCAACAAAGTGAGACCCTGTCTCAAAAAATTAAAAAAGAGTAGGGTGGAGGGCCTCCTTGCTCTCCTCTCATCTTAAGTTCCACAGCACCGTAGCCAGGAGTCAGTCTTGCATGGTAGACCAATTGTTTGGTTATGTTTTGGGGACTTTCATGTCTTCTGTGAACTATTGCTTCTTTCTCATGAGCCTTTTAATGTCATTACACAGATAGACATGAAGAGAAAATGACTTAAAAATAGTTAGTACCTTAAACAGCTTTTTTTGGTGGCATTTAAGTCAATGTTAATTACCTGATACCTTGCCTGGTAGTAGCCTGAAATTTTAACAAATGCCTTTGTATTTTAAGTTATACTTCCTGTCGCTGTGCAGAGCCTGTCTCCCTCATCCTTCTTTATATTCCACCTTTCCTGGCTGCTGATGAGGTAACCTGCTGCTCTTAGCATTCTAAAAATTCTCCTCTCCAGTTTTATCAGGGAAGGTTGTCTCTTAGGACTTGTCCTCTTGATCAGAGAGAATAATTCTGGAGACTGTTTGCAGAGTTATTTCAGTTCTCCGCTGCCATATCCCTGAAGATAATGAGTGGTAAGATTTCTTCCTCAAGATGCTGAGTCTTGGAAAGGTAACAAGTATATTTCAGTTTGGGGGCTTTCTTTGCGTTAACTTTTCTTTCCCTGTTGAAACTAGACTTCTTGGAATGTAATTTAAACTTTATTTAGCAATCCCCGTAGTGCTAGAAAACTTTATTCTCCTTGGTAAAATTCATACAGTTGTTAACTGATGGTATTGTGAGAAATCTCTGCTGTCCAGTGAATTTCGTTGGTTGGCCTTTGTATTAGTTTTCTATCACTGCTATAACAGATTACCATATACTTATTGGCTTAAAGCAGCACAGATGTATTGTATTCCAGTCTGTAGGTCAGAAGTTCAACAGAAGTCTCAGTGGGCTAAAATCAAGGTGTCTGTAGGGCTACATTCCTTTCTGGAGGCCCTTGGGGAGAGTGTTTCCTTCCCTTTTCCAGCTTGTAGAGGTAGCCTGCATCCCTCCGCTCCTTCTGCCATCTGCAAAGCCAGCAGCTTAACATCTCTCTGGCCTTGCTTCTGTTAACACAGAAGCAAGATCTCTTTCTCTGACCACCAGGAGGGTTCTCTGCTTTTAAGGACCCTTGTGATTAGAATGGTCTCACCAGGATAATCCAAAATAATCTTTCTTCACAAGGTCCTTAATTTAATTACATCTACCAAATCCCTTTTTGCCATGAAGAGTTAACTTATTCACAGGTTCCTGAGATTTGGCTGTGGACATATTTGGGAGCTATTATTCTGACACTAAAGAAAGATTTTAAGTGTCTCTCCTTATTCGTGGTATATAATTTCTAATTTTTATTATGCTTGCTTCCTGGTCCCACATTTCTTGGTATTACAGGGCCTGATGCAGTGCCTGTCACATTCCTAACATTCAGGCTTCCCTGAAGTAGGGCAGTGAACTTTCATGAGCTTGGATTATCATTATGGAGCACCTTTGGAGTGCCCAGTGTACGCCAAATGTTACAAAGAAGGTATACGTGTGTGAAGCTTAGTTTCTTCTATGTTTTGAGACAATCATATGGAAGTATGAAATTGTATATTATCCCTTTCAGCTGATAAGAGGGATTGCTTAAAAGTACAAGGTAATTTGGAAGGTGTGCCTTCCTATGAAATCTTTCAAGTAGAGATCTGGAATCTGTAGTTCCCATGTAGCCCCCTCCTTTAGAATCGGACACCCAGTTCTCTCCTGATGTACATGAGTAGTGTGTTTCTAATGCTTCGCTATTACAAACAATGCCACCCTACACACATCTGGTTATTTCCCAAGGAAGAGTATGAACACAGACACAAGTCAGGCAAGTGCAGGGCACAGGCAAGGAGAATTGCTAGTTCTCAGCTGGTGGCTAGAGTCATAGTTACTATTATGGATAGCATTTACTGCTTGCTACTCATACGCAAGGCAGTGTGTTAAATGCCCACCACCTTGTTTCTTTTACTTCTGACAACACTGTGAAATAGATACTAATGTTATTCTCATTTACAGATGAAAAACAACCAAAGCACAAAAGTTAATTTACTTGCCTAGAGAGTTAAACACTCCTGTTTAGTACCTGAGCAGGAATTCTAACTTGTGTTATCTGATCCTGGTAGGCCCTTATTTAAGTGATGCCCTGGATAGCTTCCAATGAAAGGAAAGTCCAGAAATATTGATTGGCAGATACTTGGTTAAGGATTTTGTGCTAAGGAATTGGGATTTTGTTTTCTAGGCAATGGAAAGTAATAAAAATGTCTTTTGGGTGACAGGAGGCAACCTGGTAAGAAAATTACCAGGACTTTTGTTCACTCAGAAATTGGAGCTTATCTATCTCTCTGCCTCCATTCTTGTCATTATCCAGCATTAGCCGTGTGTTCTGGTTGTTAGGTGGTAGCTGGGAGAGAATCGATTAACTCAGGGGAGTCTTCATCTTCTTCTTCTTCATTTCACTTTCAGAGATCCTGAGTCTTGTGTAGTGCTTATTTCACACTGTTTTTCTTTGACGGTAACATCAACTGACAATCCAAAGAGCATCTGGGCAAAGGGCTGGTGGTTTTACAAGGTACTCAGTGGCCACTGGTTATCAGGGCTATCACTTGTTCCTTTTGCAAACGGTGATGAAAACCATCTTGTCAATAGCATGATGCATTAGGCATTTGCCAGAGCTGACCACATTTAGTCTGTGTAATGCTGTTGAGGGTATTACATGGGTAAAGGAAGGTCTGGGGTCACATCAGAGGCATTGCAGAGCTGGGGGAAAGAGACGATATGAGCATCTGGATATGGCGCCTAGCTTAGATGCCAGTAGCTGGTAGTTAGGTGGTGGGGTTGCTAATTACAGAAGGTAGCTAGAGAACCTGAAGAGTCAACAACAAAGGTGGTGGAAAGAATAAAGCAAGAGCCAATTATTGGAGGCTTGAGTGGTTCGGGTAGTGTTTTCTAGTAGGTTTCATTTACCCAGGTCCTGTACTGTGCCTGGGGTCTGCAGATGACCTCTTAGAAGTGGCCCAGTTTGGCCCAATGTTCATGAGAGACAAGAACATGAATTTACCTGAACTTAAAAAGCATAGGCCAGGCTGGGTGTGGTGGCTCACGCCTGTAGTCCCAGCACTTTGGGAGGCCAAGGCCGGCGGATCACGAGGTCAGGAGATCGAGACCGTCCTGGCTAACATGGTGAAACCCCATCTCTACTAAAAATACAAAAAATTAGCCGGACATGGTGGCGGTCGCCTGTAGTCCCAGCCACTCAGGAGGCTGAGGCAGGAGGAGAATGTCATGAACCCAGGAGGCAGAGGTTGTAGTGAGCTGAGATTGTGCCATTATACTCCAGCCTGGGCGACAGAATGAGACCCCGTCTCAAAAAAAAAAAAAGCATAGGCCAAGAAGGAGGTAGAAAATAACTGTATTTTAGGGAACTATGGCAAAATAAAACCTATCACTTGATAAGGATCTTAATTTAATCAGAATTTGGCTGCATGGAGTAACTAGAAATTATCTCCTGAGCTTTCACCCTCTGGGCCACATAGAAATGGGAATATCAAATATAAGAACTACTCTTCTAAAAAATTTTCAGAAAATAAACTCCACGCTGTCCTCTGGTAATCTGCTTAGCTCAGTGAGTTTCCCCAGTGAGGTAAGTAGTTAAGCAACTTTAATCTCCAAAAGGAAATAGGAGTTTTGGTTGAGTTTTTAATGAATTTGGATATGGAAGATGCTGTCAAGCATACCTGGCCAGAAAGTATTAATGTAAGCCCTCTTTAAAACCCTTTGACTCATTTTTATTTGCAGAGATACGTCTTGTTTCATAAAAGCATTGGAGGGCTTCTGCCCTGGGTAAGAAAGCAAAGCACCTTTCTGACACAGAGGGTCCTGGGGAGGAGGTCTGGTCTCCCGTCCCCGTAAGTTTATACTAATCCTTTACCTCGGAGCATGCTGCAGTGGCTACTTGAAGACGACTTTTCAATCCCTACGTGGGGAATTTACCAGCATGCCCACCAATGGCCTTTGTTGTCTTAATGGAGAAGCTCTGGGGATTTTGTAAAACCAAACTTTGTACGTTTGTCTGGAACTAGTTCTAGAGTTCTTGCTGTGGAGCAGATACAAGGTCAGCTCAGTCAAAAAGCTGATGGGGTTTTTGTCCTTTGATCCTTTCTCTTTTTATGGTTTGATTGTACCATTTTGCTCCCTCCCCTAAAAGAGAAGGCTTTTTCTGAGAATGTTCAAATGAATTATTAGGCCTCTAAAGCACTTAAAATGAATGTTTATTACCACAGCATGGCTATACCATTTTAAACTCTAACATTGTAAATCACACCAAGGATCCTAGTCAGATTGGCCTTTTGACTGCATTAGCCTAGCTGTTCTGTTGCAGGGAAGTGTATTGTTTGCTTATAGAGTATTTTTAGCAATATCCAAGTAGCTAAGAAGAATCTTGTTTTTATTTCTTAAAACATTCTGTCTCTTTTACCTCTTTTCTCTAATATCTAAAAGAAAATGGGGAACTTAAAAAATATCAGGGCTAAAAGATATTTAACAATGCTTCATTCTTTTTTTTCCTTTTTTTTTAGTTGTTTTTTTCTTCATTCTTTTTTAATCAGTTTATTGTACAATCTATACTCGCTGGGTAAGAACAAAACAAGTTGTATGTTTCTTTAGTCAGTGCCTTTAAAGAATTGTCAGATCTTCCCTTTCCATCTTTTAATGGCATCTTTAGCATTAGGCCATAATTTTCCTGTCACTTGGAATGTAAAAATGTTTGGTTTAAGCTTCCATTTATTATGCAGTTTCACCTTTATCCCCTCCTTTCACCCACCTGACCCCTCTCCCTGAGGAGGGAGCACAGTTAGCCCTTTCTCCCCTTTTTGGGCTGCTTTTTTCTCTTGGTTGCCACTACTTCTCTAAAACTAACTAGCTGCCAGTGTCCTCTGAGGCAGGTGTCCAAAGGCCAGCTCTTCAGTGGTGACCCTGGTGGGACTCTCTGAAGAGATACAGGCCAGCTCTGCTTCCTTTCACCTAGGGAGGTGAGCAAGTGACTCACCTCCACTTGGGAGGAGTGGGGTGATGGCAAGATGGCTTGATGTGGGCTGCCTTCCAGGTGACCCCTTCACCACACCAAGACATGGGGGTAGGTGTGCATGCATGCTGAACGGCTGCTCCTTCTCTGCACTCTGCCGTGTCTCACTAGTTTTCTTTTGTTTGTTTGTTTGTTTTGTTTTTGAGATGGAGGAGTCTCCCTCTGTCTCCAGGCTGGAGTGCAGTGGCACGATCTTGGCTTACTGCAACCTCCATCTCTCAGGTTCAAGCACTTCCCCTGCCTCAGCCTCTCACATAGCTGGGGCTACAGGCACGCACCACCACGCCCGGCTAATTTTTTGTATTTTAGTAGAGACGGGGTTTCACCATGTCGGCCAGGATGGTCTCGATCTCCTGACCTCGTGATCCGCCTGCCTCAGCCTCCCAGAGTGCTGGGATTACAGGTGTGAGCCACCATGCCTGGCCATCTTGCTAGTTTTCTTTTCCTTGCTCAGGCACTAGGGGTAGGGTTGGTCAATATGTCTGCTCCCTAAGCAGGTATTGATCTGGGGAATGAGATGCCAGCCTTGCCTCCTTGCCCACTCCTTTGACCTGTGGAGTGCCTCACTGGGGGACTCCTGCAGTTGTATTGGTAGTGGGGAGCCTCAGCACACACCCTAGACCAATAACTCGTGAGGGTTCCCTGTCATTCTTTACTCCTTCCCCATATTTTCTTTATAAAGATAGGAGTCGGAGGAGTCAGATGTCATGGTTGGGGCTGGCATAGCCATTCTGGCCAATTGTTAATAAGCCTTAAAGGAGTAGCATGATATTTGCATCAATCTTTAGAATATAGGGTAGCTGATGCCTGGTTATTTTTAGCTTAGCATCCTAGGAACAGTGCTAGGGTGACAGGAAAAGATTCACCTAATATCCACTGCCACAGTCATTCATCTCTACGTCTATTGAACTCCTGCTGGGCAAGTTACCATGGGAATATTCTAAAACATAAACTTTGTCCTTGAAGGATCTTATATTTTGGTTTAAGAAAATAAGGATATAAACAGAGAAAATATTCAATAACCATATAAGACAGCATGTGAAGAATTGTTCAAATAAATTAAATTGAGAATAATGGTGTCATTTTTCAAATATCAGTGTCAACTGGGGTAGATGGCTAAGACTGCCTCTGGCCTGCTGCGGGGGGTGTGGGGGTGGGTGAGGCAGGGGGCCTGAGTGTTTCTGTTCTAGAGGATGCCTGCCAGCTCTGCTGTGTAGCTTCTAGCTGTGCTCTGCAGATTAAAAGAGGAAACACCCAGGGCGTGGGAGGAATGGAAGAAGAAATGTGAAAATGTACCAAGGCACAGGTTTAGGACTAACTTGATTTTTCTTTTTAAACCAGATTAAATATTGAAATAACATCATTATATTCTTGTTTATAACTTTTTTTTTTGGTCACTCATAAGATGCAAATGAGCAATGTTGTTTTTTTTGTTTGTTTGTTTTTTGTTTTTTTGACTTGTGCCTTTCAACAGAAGTTATAAGGAGCTTGCTGTTCACTGAATGCTTTTCTTTCTCTTCTCTGTTATCAGGTTGATTCCTCCTCAGTATAGTTACTCATTTTTTCCTGTACTTACCTGAAAGGAGAATGTAATTAACCACTCTCTTTGGTAGTGGGTCTGTTGGAATTATTACCTGTTTGGGCCTTAGACATGGTTGGTTGTTTTGCATTCTTTGTCTCCTTTCCCAGTCTTATTTGTCTTCTGTGATCTGTGCCCAGCATGCAGTTGGCCTCTCCTTCCACTGCAGACAAACAGGTCTTCGCTCACCTTCCCAAAAAGCTGTCACTGGTTCCCTTGGGTTTGCTTTGCCTCAGCACAGTGCAACAAAGTGTATGAATTTGGGTATTTGTAGATTTGGTGCAGTGTACATTTTAATCTTCTTCTTTCTTCTCTTTTTCTAAATTCCTAGTCCTTTTATACTTTCCTTCCTTTTTCTTAGAGAATTATTAGAGGCTGATCTTTTCAGTTTTAGCATCTTTCTTATAAACAGCCCTTGGGTCATATTTCAGTATTTTATCAAGCTTACTTTAAGGACAAATCAAGCTGATGCCCAGTAACCTCTCTCAGGCTAAAATTGACTTTATGATATTCAGTAAATCCCCATGTTTAAGGACTCTAAACTTATCGTAGTGGCCTTGGACTTCAAGTTGCATACTGAGTGATAAGGAAAGAACATATATATATATATATATATTTTTTTTTTTTTCCATCCTAATCTCTACTATGTTATTGGTGTTGAAACTGTAGAAAGGTCCATTAAGTCTAAGGTTACCTCAAAGGGAGGTTATCTCTGCTGTTAAAGTGACAATACCTGTGATATACTCAACAGTATTGCAAGGATCTTTCCCCTTTCTCTCAAAAGTCAGCTATTGTTATTTACTTGTGCTCCTGCCTACTTCAAGAAAAAAAGGAGCCATATAAAAATGATACATTTTAACATGTTGCAGAGATGAACAGGGGCTTTCACACAACCTCCCTAGAGAAAGGAATAATAATTATTTTGATAAAGTGCTGTTCTATTTGAGAGGTTGCTTTCCACTAGCTAAATCCTCAATAATAATGCCTACATCTATTATTGTTCTGATATAAAGAATTGTGAGTGTAGGAAATTACTTTATATAAAGAGATTCCCACTCTAGGGAATTTCTATACTGGATAATCTGCAGCCTCCTGAGTGCAAATAAAAAATGGAAATTAAAATCCTCTAGCTTTAAAGCATACATAATAAGGCTGCTGCAAGTACGAAGTCAGAACTAGTGAGACAATCAAAATCTTCACAGAGTAATATGTGCTAATGACAAAGTTCAGGTCAGAAACCAGGAAAAGAATTGAGAAAGGGCTATGGTTGTGTTAGCAGCGGCCTGCATCTTTGTTGGTGGTCAGAAATTGTGCCTGTGTTGTACTTTTGACTTAATTGTAAGCTATTAGATTCCTTTTTGCTGTGTCACTCCTGCAAGGAGTATTTGCAGGGAAAATTCACATTTGCATTGCTTCTGTGTTTTAAAATTTAGAAGCAGCTGCAACATGATTTAATCAAGTAGGGAAATATCGTGTAACTACATTTTGGGGGTTGTTTATTTTCCTTTTTGCTGTATATACACACAACTAATTCTGTTACTGGGGTTTATATTTATTTTCAATTTAAAAATTAGGAATCATCAGCCTCCAGATTACTTGCCTCTATTAGTTATTGATGAGTGATTTTCTTTTGCCATCAATGACTAATAAATAGAATGCCTCAGATTAATTAATTCCATTTGTTGAATTGATCTTTTTTTCGGATACTGTTCTGGGGATATAAAATGAATAAACCAAGTTAAATGATAAAGGAAAACATACTCTGATTTCTGAGTAGAAGATGGGCTTTGAACTGTATTTTGTATTCATAGCCATCAGTCAGGTAGTTGAAGATTGACTGGGTAAAGTTGGGCAGTGGGGACGGAGGGGCCAGGTAGATAATAGTTCTTAATTGTGGGTGTTAGGGACCTAAAAACTCAGATTAAGGCTTTAGCTTCCCCCTCCTGCCCCCACCAAATACAGATTTAACATTTACATAGTATTTTGCAGGTGGTTTAGATACGTTTACTGATCCCCAGAAACCCATCTATGGACCCTGCAGAGCTCCTAAATTAGAAGGAAGGTGGCTGGGTGCAGTGGCTCACTTCTGTAATCCCAGCACTTTGGGAGGCCAAGATGGGCGGATCACAAGGTCAGAAGTTCAAGACCAGCCTGGCCAAGATGGTGAAACGCCATCTCTACTAAAAATACAAAAATTAGCCGAGCATGGTGGCAGGTGCCTTTAATCCCAGCTACTCGGGAGACTGAGGCAGAGAATTGCTTGCACCCAAGAGGCAGAGGTTGCAGTGAGCCAAGATCATGCCACTGCAATCTAGCCTGGGTGACAAAGCGAGACTCTATCTCAAGAAAAAAAAAAGGAAGGAAGGGAGATAGAATTCAGATCCTTCAAACCTGTTGTTACTGTTTTTCCAGGAATGCCCAGACTCCATTGTAACCCCTACCTTTGAACTGGGCTAACCGGACTCAAATAGGAATTGTGCCATAACCTATCTCTTTGTTGTTCTTAATATACAAAGTAACAGTAGAAAGTTAGGTTGAGTATGAAGATGATTTTTAAAGGGAGGGCTTTTCCGTAGAGCGATGGACAGAGAGATACCCTAGAAATATTTAGAGGAACTGAAAGTTGAGTAAGCATTGATGTAACCACATGATATAAATGAATGACTTATTTTTACCTTGCCTTGTTCCAGAGAAGATTTAAGGTGACTTACAGTATGAAAGCATAAAGTAGGTGAAGTAAAATGAAGCTAAAATGAGATTTTAAAAATATCTTGAGAGTGGAAAGAGAATTGGGCAGGGAACCCAGAGTGATATAATTACAATCACTGAGAAGAAAATTTAGCCTTCAGCTTGTTAGCAACCAGGAAATTATAGTTGTCTATTTAGTCCTCCTCTCTTGACAAAAGTAGACCTATAGGATTAAAAGATTATATAGCAAGGCAAGCTTTTGCTTGAAACCAAATTCAAGTGGAATTTATCTCTTGGTTCTTTCTATAAAGAACCTTGGATAACATGGCAGAGAGCTTGACCTACTGTTGCAAAAAATGTTCTTGAGTTATTTTTTCTTAGATTGACACTCCTTAGAAGTCAAGGGCTTGTCTTCATTGAATTACAGTATACAACATAAAGTTATTTCTTCAGAGCCTAAACCAAGTTCAGGTCAGTTTTCTTTCCACTGATCAACTCTGAGAGAAGATCTTGAGCTTAAAGTTAAGGAAATGCTTTTAGCAGGGAAAGAATGCAGTTAGTCCAAGTTAGGAGTTCTGACCACCATCCAAAGTACCCATTTGCTGTATGTTGACTGAAGGGAATTCTTAGGTTTAGAGATCAGATGAGTAACTAGCAGCATTACCATTCTCATTGGAAAATTCAAAAATCTGATTTTGATGTCACCGAGCCTCCACTTGCAGACATACTGTAGAGAAGGAACTATGGGGATAGATCATATATATATTTCTTAAGAGCCAATAATTATTTCCCCAAATATACAGTGGACAGCATACTTGTAAACCATACAGTATAGGAGAAGTGATATTAGCCTGGGCAAATTACTTTTCAAGTAGGTGTGATCAATGGCTTCCTTTCCCATAAACCTAGTGTATCCTTTGGAACTTTTATTATTTTAAATAATATGATAACATTTTATAATAATAAATAGAATAATATTATTAATACCTCTCCAAGAGTTGGACTTTAGGAGTTGGAAGGATTGCGTATTTTTTAATTATAGCAAATATTTCTCACCAGCAATAATATTAGTTTTAGCATATTAATGTTAAACTTGTTAAAAACACGGCTCCTCCTGGACACACCTGAGGCCAGATCCCATGATCTTCTCCCTAGACGCTAAGCTCCAAGTGGGCAAGGACCAGGTCTATTTTGTTTACTTCTCTATGTTCCATGCCTAGCACAGTGCCCTTGATTCCCATAATGCATAAAATTTAAAGAGGCATGAGTATGGGACCTGTGTAACTTTATGGGTTAACAGTTTCATGTACTAAAAAAGAGAGAAACGTCACTTTATGTAATCCAGTGGCTATTTTTTTAAGTGCTTACTCTATAACAAGGCAGTGCTGTATTAAGTGTCAAGGGAAAATAACCCTTAGCTTTGGAGAGAAGATAAACATATACAGAGATAGTTTCAATGTGATGGGTTAAGTCCTTGATAATCCTAGGGTTTCAAAAATATAAACATTTTGTCAGTTAAAGGTATGAAGATCCCATATGCTTGTATTACTTCCTTATGAAAATGAAACTGTTCATATAATTATTACTTAAAGTCTATATTTCACTTAAAATTCTATGTGAAGAAATCTGGATAAAAAATTTATTGGGAAATATTTTATGTTTTGAACTGTTGTCCAGTGAGGTTATATGGCAGTAATTTTCTCCAGCAGGGAGTTCCTAAAGTTATCCCGTTTTGAAGAAGGTATATATTACATTTTTCATCCACGTGAAGATTACACTTGAGAACTTAGCAAAAAGCATTTGTTGAAGCCCATTACTCAGGGCAAGAGCTACCTAATTTTTGTGATTTATATACTATGACTCTTTTCAACTTAAGGGTTTATATTTTCCTTTTTTGTGTAAAAAGAAATACTTGGAACCTATGAAAATTTTTTTGGCATCCTTGTTGATTCAGCCCTTTTGAAGTTAGTTTTTTCTTCCTTTATTTTTTCTGTATCTGTCCACTTGTGCATTTATCCAAATATATATATATATATATATAGCAACAGTTTTTGAGCTTAAAGTTAGTAATATAAAGATGTTAGTAATATAAAGATGAACAAGGCAAAAACCACAGCATACAATCGGCTCACTGTGAGGAGGTCATTAAGTAATTTGTAGGTCACAGTGCAGTGTGACAGGCATTGTAATGTACAGGATGATTGAGGACCAGAGCACAAAGATGGTACTGAGTTCTACCTAGAGTAGGGTAGGGAGTCTGAAGTAGGGATAGAGAGGCTCAGGGAGGCTTCCCAGGGGAGGCGATGCCTGAATGGGACATTTCTTATTTGGTTGTATAATTTATCAGCAATACTTTTATCTAAAAATAAATTCCTGGGTGGTGAATAATAGGTTTCTTACCTTTCTTTTAGCCTTCTGATTTTTAAAATGAACTTAATTGCAGTATAATTTATATGTAATAAATTGCATCCACTTAGTACAGTACATTTGATGAATTTTGACAGCTGTGTACACCCGTGAAGCTACCACAGTCATCAAGATACAGATCATTTCCTTCTCCCTGAGAAGTTTCCTTGTGTCCCTTTTGCAATCCATTCCTCCCTCCACCTCTGGCAAAGGCCGTCACTGATCTGCTTTTTTCAAGCTGTAGATTAGCTTGAATTTTATAGACTCTTATATGTATTCATTTGTGTCCGTCTTCTTTCACTCAACTATTTTGAGATCTATTTTGTTGCATTCCCTTTGATTAAAGAGGAATATGGATATACCACATTTTGTTTGCTTACCTGTTGATGGACGTTTGGTTTTTTTTTTTTTTTTCAGTTTTTACTGTTATGAATAATGCTGCTATGAACATTCATGTATAGTCTTTAAGTGGTCTATATTTTGATTTCTGTTTGAAAAATTTCTAGTTGTACAATGGCTGGGTTAGGTGGTAGGTGTGTGTTCAACTTTTTAAGGAGTTTTGCAAAGTGGATTTTCCATTTTACAGTCCCACCAGCAGTGTATGAGAATTCCAGTCCCTCTACATCCTTGTTAATACTTGGTATCGTCAATCTTTTTAATTTTAGCCATTTAAATAGGTGTGTAGTGGTATCTTATTATAGTTTTAACTTTCATTTCCCTGATTAGTGACATTGAACCTTTCTCATGTGTTTCTTAGCCATGTATGTCTTCTGTTCAGATCTTGTGTCAGTATTTTACTGGATTGTCTTATTTCTGAGTTACATAAATTCTTTATATAATCTGAATGTAAGTCGTTTGCCAGATACATATGGATAATAAATATTTTTCTCACTCTGTGGCTTGCATTTTGGTTTCTTAATGGTATCTTTTAAAGAACAAAAGTTTTCAATCTTGATAAAAAATTTAAAGTATCTTTTTATGATTTGTATTTTCTTGTATACTATTTAAGAAATGTTTACCTATCTCTAGGTTGTGAAGATTTTCTTCGTTTTTTTTTCCTATGTTTTCTTCTGAGAGTTTTTTTTTTTTTTTTTAAATCATTTTAGCCTTTACATTTAGGTCTATGGATATTTTAAGTACTTTTTGTGCAGTGGTGTAAGGCAAAGGTCAGTGTTTTTTTGTTTCCTTCCAGATACACACTTGCGCCAACCCCATTTGTTAGATCTGAACATTTGTAATAAGTTTGATTGTCATAATAAAACACACACTTTTTCGTAGGCTTGGGGGGATGCAAAAAATAAACTCAGAGGTAGTCTCCCACCTAAGCAATACATGTATTAACATTTTATTCTTTCTTCCAAGCACTTTCTCCAAGTTTCATGTGTGTTTTTAATTACACTGTAGACTCTGCTTTGTATCCTAGTCTATCTAACTATAGGTAATGTTTCTCCAAATGTTTCAGATTTTCAACTAAACCACACCTATTTCACTCTGTGCATTTGTTTGTCTGAATCACTGACAAAACACATTTACATAGTGTAAGTTTTAGTTCAATTCTCTGCCTTTTAAGTCTTTTGCTCAAATGATGATGAGTCATTACAGCACAGCTTCTGTTTCAAATATTAGTGGATCTTATTAAAGGAACTCCTTCCCCCTCATTATAAAAGTAATATATGTTCATTAGAGGAAATTTGAAAATACAGAATGTTATAAAGAAGAAAATGATTACCCATCGGACCATCACTCAGGAATAAGCATAATTAACATTTTGGCATATTTCCTTCCATTTCTTTTACTTTGCATATATTTGTATTGTTCCCATTATACTATATATGCAGTTTTGTGTCACGATTTTTACACTTAAGATTTGGTTATTTTACTTAGGATGATCGTATCTTGTGGTTATTTTTACACTTAGGATTGCATCTTGTGGTTATTTTACTGTAGTTTATTTAAGTGTCTTCCTATCACTGGAGACTTAATTTAGTTCCAGATTTTTGCCACCATAAACAATGCTCTAAAAACTGATCTTATACAGAAAACTGTCAGATTTCTAATTTATTTCACATGATAGATTATTGATGTTCAATTGTTAGATCAATGGGTAGGTATAACCCTCTTAAAACTTTGGAAACATTGCCAAACAACTCTCTCAAAAGCTAGTATCAATTTATACTCTTGATGGCATTCAAGAAAGCTCTAATAGACTGAATTCTTGCTATCATTTGGTTTCCTCTTATCATTTTGTAATCTTTGCTAATTTAAATTGGTAGATTAGAAAGTAGTGATTGAATTTTGTATTTTGCATCTTTGCAGAGCCAAATCTCAAAATACCCAGGTGGGCAAAGTGAGGGAGGGCACAGAAAGACCTTTTGGTAGTTACAGGGTTTCCACGCCCAATAAAATAACTCACTCTTATATAAAAAGGCATTGATTTTTCTATTTTTACTCTAAAAGAATTCACACCATGTCCCAAAATGTTCATTAGTCTTAACAAAGCAAGCCTAAGGCTTTCCTTTGAAATGAAAATGTTTATTATAATAACAAAGAAAGAAATTAGGTTATTCTGAACGTATTTGTTCTTAGTGATTACCTGCTGAAGTCCAGTGGTGATTGTTTCCTTTTTCGAGTAACTCTCAAATTACCCGTTTATAATGAAATGCTGAGGAGCAGCCTCTTCCTACAAGTCTCTCTGTCTCTTCTCCTTTCTCAACCTCTCCCTGGAAAGACTTGGAGCATGCACCTACCCTCACCCTTGATCTATCATTAAGCTCTAGGAATCCTGTTGCTAAGTTTCCTTAGTGGCTTTTAGAAAGCAGAAGCAGGTATCTGAGTGAAGCCCTTGACTTCTGAGCATACAATGGGTGCTGCTTCTATGAACCTCGTCCATGGCACCTGTTTTCCTCCAAAGGTACATCATGACATGTTTCTGACTCTGATGGAGTTCTTGTAGTATAACCTCCCAAAGGTTAAAAATGAATAGAGTGACTGGGGGTCAGGAGCCCACTGCCTGAGCCTTCTTCACCAGCTTTCTCATCTTTCAACCATGGCAACAAGTTTTTTTTTCCCCTGTATGGACTCACAGTACTGTGGTTTTGGTATTGGCACCCACACTGATTTGGGCTAATCCCAGAGAAAAGTATTTTGAGTTATGCATTTTCCTTTGGTAAATCTGGCCACGTCTGACTTAATGTAAGAAATCTGCAAAGTAACGTTGAAATTCCTCAGTCATTCCTCTCCCCTCCATCTTTGACAGACTCACATATTCACTGTGTTATACATTTATTTACCCATTAATTTTAGGAAATGTGAAGGCTGGGAAGTCTTGGTTCTCTTACTGCTTGCTTTATAGTATAAGTGGCTCCTTTGTGCTTACAATGTGTTATGTTCGAGGAGAGGGTGCTAAAGAAGGAGAGTGGCAGGGTGTGATGGCATAGGGATTTTGTAGGTAAAGAAGGAGGCATTCATGGTTTCAACGGCTGGGATGAGAATTATCTTAAGGACAGCACGTTAGACATCTTTGCTCACCTTATCCTGCTCACCCACAAAGTTTCCTTCCAGCTCTGAATGCCATGATTGATCATGACCTTACTGAGCACAGTCAGTACGGTACTTCATTTCTACATGGTTTCTCTTTTGGAGTCTAACACATTGCCTTGTGCTAAGTATTTGTCCTGTATGTATCTGAGCCGAACGGTTTGTCTTCTTCTTTCGTTTTTAACTCACCCATCAGTGTAACACGTCTTACTTCCTAGATGGACTTGATCACGTCTACCTAATTAAATGTCCTGTTAGACATTCTGCTGAAGTTTAAAAAGGTATGGTTTGTATATATTTTTACGTATTTTTGTTAGAGAAAGGGAAGGAAAACCTAAAAGAAGATAAAATTCTTTGATTTGCTTTTAATAACTACCCTTTGGGATATTTTAGAATTGATGTAGTAGCTATGTATTTGTTTTTAATTATTATTCTAAAATTGAAAGGAACTTGTAAGCAAGCATGTTGGTGATGACCTGTCAGGTGCTGAAGTGAAATTGAATCATCTTTTATGTCCCAAGCAAAGCAAGAGCACCATCACAAGCATCCTTATTTCCATCTTTTAAAACCCCTCAAAGGCAGAAATCTTTTTTCATTCATAACCAGTCAAAAGCATGAACAACCCTTCTGGATACAGGAGGTTCCCAGGCCAACCTCAAATCATTAACGACCAACTTTGATACTGGTTCCAAGTCTTTCAAATACATGGCTGTTTGGCAGCCAGATACAAGCTCTATTTTTGTAAAAAGCCTTTTCACTTCTCTATTCAGGTCATTTTTAAATGTTTTATTAATGACCACATCAACAGGCTGAAGGAGGTCACTATGCTGAGATGCAGATAAAAATGAGTATTGTGTTTTTTTTCTCCCAGTTGGCTCAGTGGGAAATCCTATTAGTGCTCTAAGAAGTTATATAATTAGCATGGCACCTGCTGCTCATTTGTTGAGCCAAACTGGTTTTTAATGTTCAGAATACAAAACATGGCAGGGCCATCTTCATAATGCTCTGTGCTGTCACTGGTTGCCAGGAACGTTTCTGCGTGACCACTCCATAATAACAGCGATGATGAGAGCCACAATTAAATAGCACCCTGTGTTTGGAGCACTGGTCCTTCAGGTATCCCTTAGTCCAGTGAGTTCCTGAATGGTGGAGAGTGTGTAACATCAGTGCCATGTGTGCTCTGTCTTCTGGTGCAGAGGAAGAGAGTTACCAGCAATGGTGGCCAGCCACTGGCGAAATGAGTGCTTTTCTTCCATCCCTTTTTTTGGCAGAGACTTCCTCTGATTTGACAGGATCACACACCTTAAGCATGTTTCAGTCCTCTGCTATATCTTCAGAGTTCACATAAACTAAGTTCTTTGATTTCACCAAACAAAGCCATTACTTTAAATTTATTTATAAAGGCAACAATTTTTAGATGGATTATCAGAAAACTTCTCAGATTCTCATGGGCTCATTTCACTCCCTGACAATTATCAAGGTAAGTCAGTCCCAGTGACCAGTCTCTTTGTTTCAAACCCCAAGCCAGAGTGTCAGTCTCCACCTCCACATGGTCAGGGCCTGTTTACTCAAGCAATGCTGGGCCACTTGAGGACATGCAGGGGCCCGCCTCCCCCAAATCTTGTTATGTATGTTGGGTTTATTGTTAGAAGCTGCTATAGGACTCAGTGGAGGATTTGATACCTACGCTCTTGTTTAGGATAGGTGAAGGGATGAGACAGAAAAGATCTCAAGGCAGGGACTAAGATTGGACTTGTAAAACACAACACCTAAAGATTATACGTGTTGCTGTTGATGTTTTTTCACTAATACTGAGTGCTTGCAGAAGGCACTATCCATGCCTTCTCCTCTTAGTTATGCCATGAAGTAGTTCGTGTCACTACCATATTTTATAGATGAAGAGATAAAGACTCGGAAAGTTGAGTAAATTGCCCCAAGGTCTCATAGCTCATCAATGTTACAATCCGTATTTAAACTCCAGAATGTTATCTCCAGAAACCAAGGTAGGACAGGCTGAGTCGGCCTAAGCAACCAAGTACTTTGTGTTCTCCTTTGACTCCTCTTGATGAAAGGATAGGAAAGGAGTCAGAAAAGAGGCTGTTACAAGGAGTTATGCTCCCCTGCCTTCTCTGTTCAAATAAAATAAGTGTATTGTACACTTTAGAACAGCCTGAAACTCAGTGCACAGGTGGCTCAGGAACAGCGTTTTAGAGCCATAAATGTAAAGCTTTTGTAGCCACCCAGAGCTCTACTACATATACCAAGGCCAGACTAGGCCACAGCTTCAATATATTGAGTCTTGTCTGAGCTGAACCCAACATCCCAAATGTTGGCTGTTGGCTCACTGTTCAGGAGGAATAGTTTCTTAGCCGGAAGTCTCTTCAATGGAACAGAACCCTTTACCTTTCTTAGATTTCGTCCTAATGCGGTATTTCCTCTATTGAGCATAGCCCTGACCTGCAAAGCACCTCAAATGCTCTCAGCCCAGAAACTCTTTTTTTTTTTTTTGCTGGTGTTACTTGGGTATTTATTAAGGGTTAAGGGTTGCTGACTTCCGTACCTAGAAATGTTGTCAAGTATACTTACATTTAATATACTGCCATGCAGCAGGTAAGGACGACTATTGTATCCCTTGATTCAGTTCAACTTCATGAATATTTATTGGGAATGTACTTATGTTGGCAGACCCTGTGCCAGGTTCTTTAGGGGAGAGAGACTACCCAACATCTTACCTCCTCTGACCCATCTCTTGAATTCTGTGTATTTGCCAAAAAGGCTTATAATTGTTAACCTTTACCATCCTTTTATTTTTCAAATGAACATTCAGCAACTCGACTTCTTCTTAAACCAAGTAATTTTCTTAAATTAAAGTTGACAGATAATCAATGGTTATTTTATTTTGCCTCAGACATAGAGGAAAGCTCTCCTGTATGTTACCCATCGGGGAAAGGGCCCTCTTACCTTTTCCTTCAGAGCTTCTTTCCTCTGTCCTGTCCCAGGGGCACTGTTTTTTAGGTTTTTGTTTTGCGTTGTTTTTTGTACCTGCTTTCTGAAAAGCACATCTGTCACTTTACTCTGAAGAGGCAAATAGCAAGTTGTTTGCAGGATGCACTGTAGATACACTTCTCAAGAGTGAGAACTCTTCTTTATCCAGCCTGACATCCTTTATTCAGTTTTTACTTAAGTCAAGAGGTCAGGAAAGGTAAGTTAGTCTTAAAAACTTGTCAGAAGTCAAGGTTTAGGTAAAGGACAGTCATTGAAGAAACCATTATGAAGGAAATTGTTAGGTGTATCTTTTTCATTAGTTACTCTTAGGTATGGAAAACACATTACCCCCACAGTCTTGTTAAGTCCTTAACTTGGTGGTACAGTTACACCCCTGGGAGTTGCTTATTCAACATTCTCAAAGAACAAGTTTTTCAAATCATCCAAATGTGAGTTATGGCTCTAATCATACAGATTCCATGACTCATACACAAAAATCAGCTTTATTATTTGACAATCACATGGCATGTGTTTAAACACTGAGGAAAATGTTTTGAGCGTTTGAAATAAGATTACATATTATACCCATCTGCTTTTAAGTCTTGTCCTTGGATATGTCCTTCATGGTGGAGTTGACATTGCACCATTGAAGACTATACTTCATGAATAAGCCCAAGGGTTTTTCTACTTTTGGCAAACTTCAGGTGCTTGGAAATTTCCAATTAGGGTGGCTGGTATCTATGCCAAGTGATTGATTTCATTTTATTTACTTTATTTGGAACTGTTGAAGGGATGAGTGGTATAAGTTAGTGTTCCAGAGGCCGAGAACAAATTTAGTTTTTACCAAAGGGACAAATGTTGACTTTTAAATATTTGTCAGAATCAGATAGTATATTAGTTTGCTAGGGCTGCCTTAACAAAGAACAATAAACTGAGTCGATTAAACAATAGGAGTTTATTTTCTCATAGTTCTGGCGCCTAGAAGTCTAAGATGAAGGTGCCCAAAGGTTTAGCTTCCCCTAAAGTCTCTCTCTATGGCTTGTAGAAGACCTTCTTGCTGTTCTTAAGTGGTCTTTCCTCTGTGCGGGCACATGTCTGTGTCCTAATCTATTCTTATAATGACACCTGTCCTGTTGGATTAGGGCCTACCCTAATGATCTCACTTAACTTTAATTACCTCTTTGAAGACCTTGTCCCCAAATACGGTCACATTCTGAGGTACTGGCTGTTAGGCTTTCAACATGAATCTGAACTGTGTGTTCAGCCCATAACAAATGAGAAGGGAAAAGTCTTCATGTGGTGGCCACTTTTCAGGGCCACTCTGTGTTAATAAGAGTTGTGCAGGCAGAACAGCAGTGGGGCTTAAGAAGGGGCATCCCTGGGAAGCAGATAAGGCTGAGCTTCAGATTTTCCTTCTCTCACTTGGGGGAATCTTCAGATTTAAAAAGAAAATAGATTTTGTAAAAAACTTACCTGAAAACGGTGTCAGGTATTTGTCATCTCTTTAAATACTGTCATGCAAATCATACCCCTTCTGGTACCCTTGCCCTTCTGGGAGATGTTACCCTAAAAGGGGCTTTCCAAGCTCTGCTCTCAGCTCTCGGGCACCCACCCCGCTCTTCTCTAGGGCAGGCCAGAGGAGTTTCAGTCCTGTGAGTGTTAGTCATTGGAGAACCACGTAACCCCAACCTCCAAAAACAAGCAGATGCATTTTTTTTTCTTTTTGCCTTGAGACAATCTTTGGATTTTTGGTTTGTTTAGACATTCTCCATGAAAAGTCCTGTCCTCATCCAGTCTCCTGGCAGGTGTGCCCTGATGTATTCTCGTGCAGGGATGTTTCCTTCTGATATACATTAACAACCTAGCAAATGCCTAGGAACAATGTTACTTTCTGTGCAACTATGTATTTTATAAATAATCATTTGCTGAAGTAATTTCAGAAAAGTTGAACTTGAGGATTTATAGTGGCTTTGCCCAAGGGTCATTCATCCTAGACTGTAAATGCAGTTACTTACAGGCCTTTTACCTGAAGTGGATCAAAAGGGGAAATACTTGCTCCATCACATTCATCATTAGATTTAATTATCTTGCAATACCACCTGTGGAAAAGTCAGGGGGATTCTGCTTACATTTCTACCCTGGAGGACACTGGCGTTAACACTTCTTATTAATTAGTTCTTCACAGTTTTTTCATTTGATGAGTGATCATTTTCCTTTTAAATTTGCTAATCTTTAATTTCCCCTGGATTCGATTACACATATACACACATATACATTAATAGTAAAATTACAGGAATAGGAAAATTAAAGTATGCTTCTACTTCTGGGATTTCCTAGCTAAAGTTTAAAGAATGTATTGTCTGCTCACTTTATATTTTTTGTGATTTATGCTGGTTCTCTGTGGCTAACTCACTTGATTAGTCACACACAATCTTTAAAACTTTCAAGCAGAAAAAATTACTTCTTCCCTATTCTGAAGCAACAAAATTGGGGGATTATTATTATTATTTTGAGACGGAGTCTTGCTCTGTCGCCCAGGCTAGAGTGCAGTGGCTGGATTTCGGCTCACTGCAAGCTCTGCCTCTCGGATTCATGCCGTTCTCCTGCCTCAGCCTTCCGAGTAGCTGGGACTACCGGTGCCCGCCACCACACCGGCTAATTTTTTGTATTTTTTAGTAGAGACGGGGTTTCACCGTGTTAGCCAGGATGGTGTCAATCTCCTGACTTCGTGATCCGCCCGCCTCGGCCTCCCAAAGTGCTTGGATTACAGGCATGAGCCACTGTACCCGGCCCAAAATTGGGAGATTTAGCTGAGTACATGTCCAAGGTGTTGGCCAGACACAGAGCTTCCTTTGGAAGTTGCCATAGCCTGCAACCCACTCTCTTAGGTGTTAGCCACTAGCTTTCCAAGAGAGGACATAAGACAGTCTCCTGCATGTTCATGGCAGAATGTTACTTCTGCTTCCTACAGATGGTTTAGCTAAGGGGAAAGATCTATGTCTAATTGGTACATAGACTTTCAGACCCCTTCAAATACCCGTCGGAGAAAGCAGTCATGAAATCGCCCTTTGTAGCACTTGACAAGACACTTTTGGGGCCCCAGGAAGAAGTGTGTATAGGCCATCCATTTCTTCAGGTTCTTTGAGCTCCCTCTGTTGAGGTAAATCATCAGTAAACAATGTACTTCCAATGTATTATTTCAGCTCCTAGCAGAAATGCCATCACTCAGGCAAGATTTAATATTGTGCCTTCAGCACCTGGGAGAAAAAAACTTTCATCGTTTGCACCATATGGTTGAAGACATTTATATGAAAAAGTTTCTGTCTTTTGTAACATAAGTTGAAGACATTACTCAGTGTCCCTTATAAAGGGTCTTCCATAATAAAATTCTCCTTGAAATTAATGCCAAGATAAACAAAATCTGCCTTGCATGTTTCTTTTTTGATGAAGTTAGAGCTATACTATGCAACAGTTTCCCTTTTCTGCCTTAGTTTCAGGCAAATAAAGCTAAATCCAGTGCTCAGCTGGAGTAACTGACATCTCAAGTATGTACTAATGTCTCTTTCTGCATTCCTTTTAATTTCTGTTGTTTTTGATAACAAAATGTTCATTTATATATTTAGTTTAATTTTGAAACTATTTAACATCCTTCTTGCAAGAATTAAACCAAATAACTAGTTGGCAAAAACCATAATTGTCCTTAATAGTTAGAGTTTGTAACAGTTTGTGCCTTAAAGATATAAACTTCTATTGTCTTAAAAATGTATTTATCTCAGAATGTACCAATGTGTGCAGCTCCACCCACCTTGCCATATACTGTTCAGTTTGTATAAATACACCTGCTAAGACATGATGTCTGGGTCCCAAATGGACACATATTAGGTTCATGTCTTATAGATGCCTTTACATTCCTGTTATAAAGGACTTAGCGTGTTGGTTTGGGAGCCTCATGCATGGGAGAGAGGTATACATCACGGAGACAATGATGAGTCTGTGAGTTCTCTGCAGTAAAACCCACCACACCCTAAACTTAAAGGCACAAATAATGTTAATGAAGGCTGGTCCTATATCCGTTGATTGAAAAGAACAGTGATCTACAGAGACCCTTACATAGTAAGCATGATTAACATTTTTTCCTGCTACAAAACAAGTGTGAACTTTGACCAGACTATCATGTTTCTGCTCCTACCTGCCATTAACATGAGTCTAGTTTTTATATGATTACTCCTTTTCCCTTTTGCCCCATAGGTGAAAATAAGTTCAATAAATATATTCACTAGACATCCTAAATGCTGAAAAGGACTGCTTGCTACATGTGACGATATAGTTCCATAATCTTGACAGGAAGCATCACCCTTACACGATGACCTGTTCTCTCCTGATTTACCACAGCTGGGATGTAACACAAGTGACTTTGTGCTGTGTAGGTGAAACATTCTTAAAATTTTATGTATTCAGCTCCGAAGTAAATATGACAAAATATTACCATTTTTAAAATTCTGGATGGTAGGCACATGTGTATTCATTGTATTACTCTTTGCATGTTCCTGTGTATTGAAATGTTTTTCATAATTTTTGAAACTATTATATAATAAAAAAAAAAAAAAGAGTCTACCATGGTTGTTTAGGTTGAAGAGTGGGTAAGGTTAGGGAGAGGAAACAGCCATGCCCTTCACCTGGCAGGCATGGAGATTTTCCAGAGGATTCTGTCAGAGAAAATCACTTTAACTTAGTTTGGATTACTTCTAGATGAAAACTCTTTTTTCGTAGCTAGGGAAGAAGTCTGTTATTTATATTTCTGCATGCAATTTATTCATGTGTCAGCCCTGGACTGAGTATTAGCGATCTCTCCGTGAAAGGCTTACGTGTGCACCGCTAGTGTCAGTGTCAGCTGTGTGAAATCCTATGCAGCCAGACTGTTTGCTTCCTGCAGGCTGCAAACCTAAAAGGGTCCTTCAGGCTGTCAGGTAGCCAGCGGGAACTGTCAGAGTCTCAAGCCTGAGGTTCCAGTTGCAGAAGAACCTGCAGACAACCAGTGTGTGAAGCCAAATTCTTTAAAATATGTTGAGATATCTTATTTGAAGAAAACTTTGTGCGTGTTTGTGTATGTCTGTGTGCTCATGCACCCATGTGTACATGTACATGTGTGTACATATGTGTGTATGTGTACATGCATGTATGTATATCACTTAGTCACTGTTTTTGTTGTTGTTAAAGGGAACAGTGTGACTTTCTGACCTATTTGACATTGATTTGGGGCTGTCTGATGCCACATGGCTTGATGTAGACTAGAATTCCAGATGCTACTAACTACATTTTCTAGGCCAAGGGCATATTTCTGCATGTGTGGAGGTGCACGCTGAAAGGATTTTTCACTTTTTAGAAGACTCACTGATCCAAAAGGCACTTTTGCAGTAAGCCAAATGTAAGGGCAAGGGTTTGGAGGGGAGGGGAAAGTATGTGTTTCAGTTATTGTTCTCACAGCCTTGGAGCGTATGGCCCATGGTAGCTGGCGATACACACATCCAGGAGAGCTTCGATTTCGGGCAAGGCTGTGGGCCACAATGCTGATAGGTTCAGCAGTGGTTCTCAACCTTTAGAGCCACAGATAGAGGGCACAAACTGTTTCCTTTCCCTACCTTGCCCACCCTTCAACCTCAACAAACTTAGTGGTTCTTTTGTCCTCTAGTGTATAATACTTTCAAAAATTATAAAAAACATTTCAACATACAGGAATGTGCAAAGAGTAATAAATGCATATGTATCTACCATCTAGAATTTTGTGTGTGTGTGTAGAGACCAGATCTCACCGTGTGTCCCAGGCTGGTCTCAAACTCCTGGGTTCAAGTGATCTTCCCTCCTCAGCTTCTCAAAGTGCTGAGATTACAGGCGTGAGCCACTGGGCCTGACCTAGAATGTGTTAAATGGTAACATTCTGTCATATTGACTACAGAGCTGATTATATAAATTTTAATTTCTGCCATCATGTCAGTCATGGAAAACACTTTGCCATCTACAGTGCCTCTCACTGCATGCAGCAATTCTTAACTGAGTGCAGGGATATAACTGGGGGAAAAGCCTTCCTTTTAGAGATTGCACCGCCTCTCACCCTGCCTGCAGTTTGAGAGCCATCAGTCTAGAATAAAGAGCAGTGGTCTAGAGGTCCTGAGTCCCAGGTTCTGTTGTCATTTCTGCCATTAATGGCTCCTGGCACAAACCTGACACCTAGTAGGTGATCAATAATGATTTATGGAGAATGGCATGAATTAACCAGCTGTGTTATCTTAGGCAAGCCACTTAATCTACTTGGCTTCAGTTTCTTCACCTAAAGAATCAGAGAAATGGATTAGGTGACCTCTAAGGCCTCTTTCAGTTGTAAAATTATATGATTCTGTGATTGGACCTTTACCTCAGAGGAAGATTAATTTGACAGGAGTGTGAAGGATGGATCAGAGTGAGAGCCAAGAGAGGGGAATACACCTTTCTCTGAATTAGTTCAAGATTTCCTTCGCTACTAGTATTTTTTAAGCACTTACTTACATTGTTTTTCCCTGTAGTTTACGTAGACTGACCATCATTTTCTGCAAAGATCATAAACTTGTTAAGGACTGGAGCTATGACTTTTTTTCCCTATTTCTATGTGCCTCAAAATATAAGGCCTAATAATGGCTTATAGCAGTAGCACAGAGTTCATACAGTGTTTTCGCACAGCTTGTTAAATCTGCGAGGGAAGCATTATTTCCCCTTTTTACTGCAGAGGAAACAATGTTGGAGAGGTGAAGTGGCTTACTGAATGTCATTGCTGGTAAGTGGATCAACTCCAAATTGGGCTCAGCTGACCAGTCTTCAATTCCCGATGGAGTCTCCAGTTCTGACGTAAAGACACTGCCGTAGGAAGGCCCCAGGATGAGCAGGGACACTGCTTCAGGGCAGCCGTCAGCTTGGCCACAGGAAGCTGCCCTTTCACTTCATGGCTCTTTTGTTTTTGGCCTTCGTTTGTAGGTTCCTTCTGTGTATCCTCATGTTGCCTAATCTTTTCTTGTCTCATTAAGTACAACAGTTTTCCCTGAGGGCTGCACATTCGTCTGCCAAGGACTATTCCCTGAATAGCAGCTCCCTCAACCTTTTACAGCCCTTTTTCCTTCTGTTGTATGTCTTTAGCCTTAGCAAAAGCCATGTATACGTGCGTGTATGTGAGTGCATGTGAAATACTCTTTACTTATTCAGTCATTTCTTCTCATCTGTGGTAGATGATGGTGGCCTGACCTTGGTCAGTAGCAGTGAAGTTTGAGAGAAACGGATGATACGAGAACTCTTACAGAGGTATAACCTACTGTAAGAGTTATGGCATTTACTGCCATAAGGAGCAAAGGAAGGGAAATGTATCTGAGAGGAAAAGTGATACATTCCATTTTGGAGATGCTGTGCCTTTTGGTGTCTTTTTGGACATTGCATTGAGAGATACCATATAAATAGTTGATAATGAATTTTCAGCTCTGGGGCAGTACCTGAGATTGAGTTATGGATTTGGAATTAATCATCAAGGGAGAGAATGAGAAGGGGAAATGGTGAGGGATGGAACATTAACATTGAAGAGACAGCCATACAGAAGTAGAGGAGTGTTTGGGGCACACAGAGAAAGGGCAGCTGGGGGACTGGAGGAGACCAGAAGGAGATGGTGTTACAGAAGCCTGGGAGAGGCACTTTATAAAAGCCAGACTTGTAAACTCTGCATTCATTCATCTATTCAACAAATACTATCTGTGTACCCAGTAGGCGGGTAAGGGATGTGCACTGGTGAAGATAATGGGTAACATTTTTTAAAGTTGCAGCTTTAGTTCAGCTCTGTTGTTCAGACTGTGATTTTGGATCTATTCTTTATCCTTTCTAAGCCTCAGTTTCCTTGTCTCTAAAATAATAGAGGATAAGAGCAGTTGCTGCTTTAAGAGTTGCTTTGAGTTTGGAATGAGATAACATATGTAAAACATCAAGCATGTCCCAGCAGATAGGAAATGCTGTTGCCTTAGTCCGTTCTTGCTGATAGGACAAAATACCATAGACTGGGTAATTTGTAATGACCAGCAATGTATTGGCTCTTGGTTCTGGAGGCTGGGAAGTCTAAGGTTGGGAGCTGCACCATCTTAAGGTCTTCTTGCTGTGTCATCCCATAGCAGAAGGGCAAAGAGAGGATGAGAGAGAGCAAAAGATTAAACTCACAGTCTCAAGAGCTTTTAGAATTGGCATTAATCCATTTGTGAGGGTGGCGCCCTCATGACCTAAACACCTCTCATTAGGCCCTACCTCCCAACACAGTCACATCAGGGATGAAGTTTCCAGCACATCCTTTTTGGGGGAGACATTCAAACCATAGCAGCTATCAATTATTATTTCCCCCTCTCACAGTTGAGGAAACAGGTTACAGAAAGCCAAATAAGTCGTTTGTGGTTTTGAACTCAGATCCCCATCTGTACGGGTCACATTGTCTCCTCATCCTGCCCCAGGCGGCCTCCTCGTGTGAAGCAGAAGTATCTACCCAGCTCACTGGGAGCCACAGTCCATCCATTTCTCCTCCTAAGACTGTGAGGATGGACTTTGGTTTGGTGCCCAGAGTAGGACAAGAGGCAAGCTGAACTAAAAATGATGTCCTGACCAATTCCTGGCTCAGCCTGTATAAAAGGCTCCCATCCTACTCCTGATAGCAGGGAGATAGTCCAGGAATTGACTGTGTGGGTATCCCTTGGAAATTCCCTGGACACTAACAGCTGCACCTTCACCTGGAATTTCAGGTAAAAGTAAGGAAGAAGAGGGCTGTTGATGAGAAATCCTCTGCTGCTTAGGAGGGAGCAGCTGCTCCTGGGTCCCTGGGAAACACTATCCCTGGCACTCTTACAGAGACCCTTGGTAGTGTTGCCAACCTCAAAGCTCGGGGAAATAGTTGCCTTTCATCTTCATTTGAGAGCATCCCTGCGGTAGAGGGTATACAATGCCAGTGACACTTACTGTTTCTGATGCTCTTTGACAATGAGTGGTCTTTGGATTTCTACCGCTTTAATCACATCTGGGTCTTAGAATGTGAGTGCCCTCATACTGCTGCTGGCATGGACTAAGAGACAGTAATGGGAGGCTGAAGGATGCAAATAGTTCTGAGCTGGCATTTTGGCTTTGGAGCCCTCCAGGAGCAATAACTCTGTCAGATTGTCCTGACACGGTACATTAAGAGGTGCAGATAAAAGCTACATCCTGTAAAATATATACTTCAATCGCACCTGCCTTCTGCACCTCCACCACTGGGAAGGGATGGGTGTCCATTCATGTTCTGCATTACCAGCCTCTTAGCCAGCTGCCTCGTTTGATTGTTCATTGTGTCACTTGAAGATGAACTGAAAGAACAAGAAGAAAAACTATGCATGCCAATCTGTATCTCTGAACTTCTCATGTTAAATAGACATAGCAAAAAAAAAAAAAAAAAAGTTTGTCAGCACTGAACATCAGTTACTAAACATTTTTTAAAAATCAGGCTGGGCATGGTGGCTCACACCTGTAATCCCAGCACTTTGAGATCCTGAGGTAGGGGGATCACATGAGTCCAGAGTTCAACACCAGCCTCAGCAACATAGCAATACCCTTGTCTCTACAAAAAATTTAAAAATTAGCCAGGTATGGTGGCACATGCCCATAGTTCAAGCTGCTCAGGAGGCTGAGGAAGGAGGATTGCTTGAGCCCGAGAGTTCAAGGCTGCAGTGAGCAACAAGTGTGCCACTGTACTACCTGGGCAACTGAGTGAGACCTTGTCTCTAAAATAATCTAAAAAATGGAAAAAATGAATTTCAGTTTTGTAAGTTTATGAATTGTATTTTCTTTTCGTTAGGTTCCTGTGGCTTTATTTTTCTTTCCCATGATTAATTTCTCCCATGCCTTCATTCTGTGGGTCTGTGTATCATTTATTTGACTCTTTTTAGTAGATCCTTAAAAAGAACTTTGAAGTTTACCATTTCAGAAAACTTCATCCCCAGAAATCGGTTTGTTTATTACTATCAGCAGAAGTTATATTTTATATTTGCCCTCACTAATGAATGGTAATAGACTGAATCTGGCCCACACATTAGTGTGAACATTTTAAAATTAGTATCAACAATTAAAACTATGGAATGTCATATAAAATTTCAAATTTCTTTTTTCTCTGACAAATCTGAATATTGAGCAACATTGAGTCCAATCCTGACTGGCCATAATGTGCAGGCACTGAATAGTGGTTGTCCCCTTTAGATGGGGAAGAAGCTTTCCAGCTGGCACAGTCCCCACATCCCCCTGGTTATTAATACATTCTGATTTATTCAAAGTTCCTGCAATAGTGCTTACAAATGGTGGGTAAGAGCATAAATAGGTGCAACTTAAATGAAGGGGAATTTCATAATATGTGTCAAATTACAAATGCATTTATCCTTTGACCAAGCAATTCACCTCTAGACATTTATTTTTATACTCATATTTATGCTAAATGACCTAAGAATAAGGTTACATATTGAAGCACTGTTTACAATAGTGAAAGATTGGAAACAATCTGTTCATAGAATGGGAAGTGATGAAAAAAGGCTATAGCATCCCAGAGAAAACTATGTAGTTATAAAGAAAAGAATGAGAAAATTCTCTACAAACTAACATGGAGAAATTCCAAGATGGTATTATGTTAAAAGAGAGGCAAGATACAGAACAGTGGATATACTATGCTATCATTTGTATTCAATATGTATGTATATTTGCTAGTACATGCATAAAACATCTCAAGAAGTGTGCACCAAATTCATAAAACACTGATTGCCACTGGAACGGCAACCAGGTAGTTGGATGACAGGAGTGAGAGGGCCAATTTTCACAGAATATTTAATGCCCTATTGTACCTTTAATTTTCAAGCCATATGATTGTATCACCTACTTAAAACAATAAATAAATGTCCTTTCTGAGTTCTGTATGTATTTGCATTTTCAGTGCAATGAGCTATAAGAGGCTGTACCTTACCAAATTTAAGAGTTTTTATTTTAGGGTTAAAAGGATTTTTAATAAAAATTATCAAAGGCAGCTGAGTGTTGAAACTGTTACTCTCAAGTTTTTATCATTTCCTCTATAAAGTTGCTCAGACTTAGTTTCTGGCCTTAAATCATACCTATTTTCAACTTCCCTGAAATCAAGAGTGCCCTATGCCATATCAATTAAAGTAAATGTACTTTCAATTAAAGGTGTTAAGTATGAGTCTGAAAAGATTAATTCTTTATAAAAGGATGACCTTCAGTAGTTCGCTCCAATTAGGCATTTTTCCAACTATATTTCATCTTGATGGGACAAGTCTACTACTCACAATCAATCACTGTGATCTTTTCAAAGGCGAGTATTTTAGGTTCAGAGTCATAAAAGAATGACTTGACTATGCAGCCTCCATAACTTGAACCACAGTTGATATAGACAGAGATTATGGGTGTTGGATATTACTTTTTGTGTTATTAATATTTGAAGCATCAGGATATGCATAATGATATTCTGGGTACAGTTCTTATACCTCTCTTCTCATGACCTTACTAGAATAAATTTATTTAAATAAGACTGATGGAAAGGAAGAGAGGAAATGAACAATGACACAAATTAATGTCCAACCAAATTCCTCATTTTTTTCCTGTCACTTTATTATTAAATACATTGTAAATACTTGCTTCCCTCATGGTTGTTTTCTTATTGGACTACATTAGTTTGAAGTGAATCATTGCTCATATACAGCACACAAAACCAAGACTATTAAGGAAATGAATGCTTGGTGATTGTTTTATGGGAACATGCAAAATCTTGGGGAATAATATTGCTTTCTCTTAAAGGTTAAAGGAATTGAGCATTTCTGTTTGTATTTGGTACCTTCAGTATGGAATGATTGGCCTTCACTCTGCCATTCATTAAATTTGTAAACTTGGAGAAGCCATTGAACACAATCATGGACCTCTTTACATATGTCAAAGGTCAATTATTGGAATTAAATGAGATTGTATATCATATATAATAAATGATTATACATATCATGTATAATAAATGATTATATATGATATATAATCTCATTTAATTATATATCAAACATACATATATATTATGCATACATACATATGTGTGTATGTATATACATTTATATATTAGTGTTACTTAAAATGTAGTCCAGTGACCCTGGGAGTCCTTGAGACCCTTTCAGGGAGCCCATGAGGTCAAAACTATTTTTATAATAGTAGCAAGAAATTACTTGCCTTTTTCACTCTTTCACACATATTCAGTGGAATTTTTCAATTCCTGTCTCTGTAACATTTGACATTGCAACAGATTGCAGAAACAATTGTAAGATTCGAGCTATCCTAAGCCTGATATTACAGAGGTTTACAAAAATGTGAAGCAATGGACTCTTTTTCGCTGACTTGTTTTCATTTTGAAAAGGAAATTAATTTTTCATATAAAATTTGTATTGACATATAATGGGGTTGTCATTTTCAAATAAATTAATAAATTTTTTTAAATTGTCAATTTTAATTTCTAATACAGTAAACTTTGATAGATATAGTCCACATAAACAAAATCTCTTTAGGGGTCCTCAATACTTTTTAAGAACATAAAAGTGTCCTAAGACCAAAAAGTTTGAGAACTGCTAATATATATGAAAGCACTATGTAAATGTGCAGTGGTGACATTGGTAATTTATTAAGAAACTTTGCCAGGCGCAGTGGCTTACGCCTGTAATCCCAACACTTTGGGAGGCTGAGGCAGGTGGATCACTTGAGGTCAGGAGTTCAAGACCAGCCTGGCCAACGTGGTGAAACCCTGTCTCTACTAAAAATACAAAAAAATACTAAAAATACAAAAAATTAGCTGGGCGTGGTGGCACACTCCTGTAGTCCCAGCTGCTCGGGAGGCGGAGGCAGGAAAATTGCTAGAACCCGGGAGGCAGAGGTTGCAGTGAGCCAAGATCTTGCCACTGCATTCCAGCCTGGGAGACAGGCGACAGAGCAAGACTCCATCTCAAAAAAAATAAATAAATAAAAAGAAAGTTTAAGCTATTTAAACAGTGTAGCACGCAAACCATCATCCCATTGCAGGCACTGTTGTGAATGGTACACTCCACCTCCAGGGCAGAGTTCTTTAGTCTGGGGTCCAACATGATTTCTAAATCCTCTGTAGTTATCTACAATTTTGTGCATAAGTTATGTGCGGTAATCCCTCCATATCTTCGCAAGGGTACGTTTCGAAACCACTGTGGATAACTGAAGCCAAAGATAGTACTGAGCCATCTACGCAGTATGTTTTTCGCTATATATGCATACTTATATATAGGGAATATATAATATATAAATATATATAAATATATACTTATGTATTTATATATATACTTATATATTAACATATAAATATATACTTATCATATATAAATATGTAAATATATACTTATCTATATATTTATATATAGATACATACTTATATATATTAATATATACTTATATATACTTTATATGTGATAGCTTAATTTATAAATTAGTTACAGTGAGAGATTAACAACAAGAACTAATAATAAAATAGAGCAATTACAACAATATAGTGGCATAAAGGATATGTGAATGTGGTCTCTGTCTCTCAGAATATTTTATTGTACTGACATGGGTAACCGAAACCATGGAACGTGAAACCACGGATAAAGAGGGACTGCTGTATCTACTTTCTTTTAGGGTGAGGATCCACAATTTTCACAGTTTTCAGATTTCCACAGGTCCTAAAAGAAGCACAGTTATAGGAACTGCTGCAGTCCCTGGTCCCATTTTAGCCCTGAGGGGAGTAGTGATAAAGTCAAGGTTGGGGAAACCTGAAGGGAGATGCAAAGTTCAAGGTCCAAGGCTCTCATATCTGGGTGTGGGCTTGGACATGTCTTGAGTTATTGGCCCTTTACTTCTCCCTGTTTTGTTTATGGAAAGGTATGAGACTTGGGCTGGCTTTCTAGACACTGAGGAAAAGGGCATTCTTTCAGCAGGTGCCATGCCCTGTGCATCGTTGTGGGCCTCCTCGCTCTTAGTGTGGTTGGATGTGGTGGGACATAAAGAACCAAAATCAGGCTGTGGACCAAAAAGGGCCCAGAGACCAGCTTCATTGTGGTTTGGGCACAGTTCACAGAGACCAGGAGGTTTTACACAGAGCTTTAGAGTGCAGATGCTCAGTTTCCTGGCTCCTCAGGAGGATGTTCAGGGGTGGGTATTCAGGCCATCTCTGACTCTGTCTTAGACACTTTCAGAGGCTCAGCTAATACTAGTTCATGTTTCCTACTGCAATGTCTTTCTTTCTTTCTTTTCTTTCTTTTTTTTTTTTTTTAAATGAGACGAAGTCTTGCTCTGCCACCCAAGCTGTAATGCAGTGGTGTGATTTTGGCTAACTGCAACCTCCACCTCCCGGGGTTCCAGTTCTCCTGCCTCAGCCTCCTGAGTAGCTGGGATTACAGGGATGTGCCACCACTCCCGGGTAATTTTTGTATTTTTAGTAGAGATGGGGTTTCACCATGTTGGCCAGGCTGGTCTCGAACTCCTAACCTCAAGTGATCCACCTGCCTCAGCCTCTCAAAGTGCTGGGATTACAGGCGTGAGCCACCGTGCCCGGCTTCTACTACAATTTCTTAAGATGTTTTTATTAACCTTAATTCTAGCATCTGTTGATACTTATAATATTTTAGTGTTCTTACAAGAATTTGAAACTATTCTAATTATAGCTCACTGCCCCTTATTATCATTTCTTAAAATTAATTTGAATGGAAAACTTGTGTCTCAGATATTTATGTATTTCATATCTCCCCAGTGCCATTTAATTTTTAAATTGCATATGCATGTATTTTTTCAGTTTTATGTAAGCCTTTACATTTACTTAAAGTTTTATATATTCATAGGGCAAAATGTTGCAAAATTGCCCACTTAATATATAAAACTTTTAAATTTAGATAAAATTTTAAACTACCAAATGCATCCCTTTTTCTTGGTGTTGTGCTACATGATTTAATGTGTAGTGCTTCTTGAATTCTGTCACTGAGACCGTCTTCTCTGTTTGTTTCACTTTTAAAAATGATTTAATAAAATAGTATTTTTCAAGAAAAAATATGAAAAATGCAATGGATACCATTTATTTTAGACTAAAGGCTTCTGAAATTTTTGATGAAAGTATATTGGCTGGGTGTGGTGGCTCATGCCTGTAATCCCAGCACTTTGGGAGGCCGAGGCTGGGGGAATCACCTGAGGTCGGGAGTTTGGGACCAGCCTGACCAACATGGAGAAACCCCACCTCTACTAAAAATACAAAAAATTAGCCGGACATAGTGGCACATGCCTGTAATTCCAGCTACTCGGGAGGCTGAGGCAGGAGAATAGCTTGAACCTGGGAGACGGAGGTTGCAGTGAGATCGCACCATTGCACTCCAGCCTGGGCAACAAGAGCAAAACTCTGTCTCAAAAAAAAAAAATTATATTTAAGGTTTCCTGTTTAGTGCAGATTTTATAAAATGAACATTTTGTTTTGGGAATTTGGTGATATAAGCATGTTTATATAAGGTAAATTCAATCAAATTAAACAAATCTCTTCATTATTACTGTCATAACTATCTTTTCCAGTTAACAAAATACTTGGAGGTATCCTCAAACTGTAAAATATTATCCACATGTTAGTAGCATCTTGTGAAAATCTGAATACATGTAGTTCGACTAAACTCTGCTTCCCTAGACTTTAATGTATTATATGTTATGTATTTCAGAAACTCCAGAAAGGAACTTAATGACATACGATTTGAGTTTACTCCAGGAAGAGGTAAGTTTTAATTGAAGTTATTATTTTATTGCCTCCAAGAGCATTGCAGAAATTGATTACAAGCATGTGGTTATAATCTGCTATTTAAAACTGTTTTAATAGTGAAGGAAGGAAGGAGAGTTAGTTAGAAGGAAGGACTTTTGATACTTCTAAGGATTCCAAACCAAACCACAGCTGACTACATGAATCTCAGTGACACATGCGGCACAGTATACATACCAATGTAAGTTAGATATATTAGCTCAACCATGAAAATAAGTATTGCTATGGTAATGCAGGCCCTAAAGGAAATGATGATGAATGTAATGAGAAGCATACCACAGTCCTAATGAGGGTTGAGCAGCAGTGGGATCATATAAAAAGGTAATATACTTTGCTTCTGTGATCTCAGCTCAAATTACATGAAGCCTCTATTGGGGAGTGTTTACGAAAATTTTGAAAACTCTGAAGTACAAGAACTTTCTAGCTTGATAGCTGGTCCATCAGTAAACCCTTTGACCCCCTCCCCCCTGCAGTTATTACCTGCAGGAAGACACAAACTCAGATGTCCACAGAAGCCAAAGTGAATGGTGAGCACTTCAGGAAACTGGAAGATTTCCTATCTAATTTCACTCATGTTCAGTAGTGTTTTTTGTTTTTGTTTTTGTTTTTAACAAAGGCCACCAGCCAAACAAAATATTCCTGGGCAATACTTGGCCATAGGCTCTCTGGTCCCTGATTGCTAGTCTTCTGCAAATACAAAGATTTCAGGATTCCTAGTATATTTGAATTAAACTAAAATATGAAGTAGCTTTTAAAAATAAATGTACAGGCCAGGCACAGTGGCTTACACCTGTAATCCCAGCACTTTGAGAGGCTGAGGTGGGTGGATCACTTGAGGCTAGGAGTGTGAGATCAGCCTGGCCAACATGGTGAAAACCCATATCTACTAAAAATACAAAAACTAGCTGGGTGTGGTGGTGCACAGCTGTAGTCCCAGCTACTTGGGAGGCTGAGGCAAGAGAATCACTTGAACCTGGGAGGCAGAGGATGCACTGAGTCAAGATTGTGCCACTGCAATCCAGCCCGGGTGACAGAGCGAGACTTTGTCTCAATAAATAAGTGGACATAGGCCCTGATGGATTTGCTAATTGATCTTTCTTTCCAGAGGTATCCATCTTTGACAATTTAGAGTTGGTTTATGCAATTGTACAGCACCAGCTAGTATTGTCAAAAAGCTATCTATTTTGTCATAATATAAAAATATTGACCAGGCCATGCTGTGATAAAATCTAGTAATTATATTATAAATGTTTCAAGTACAGCAAGTAGAAAGAACAGATTCTTATTTTAAGATTGTTTCTTTTCATCTGATTGTTTAAAATTGACTATGGCAATGAAAATCAATTTTAATTTTAAGAGGTAACGAAGTGAATATGAGCTCAGGACTTTTGTGGTAACATGGCCCTGTCAGCATTACTGGGCCACTGGCACTGGCTTTGGCAGCCGCTTTTGCCACATTTAGATTAACAGTCCCTGCTTCTGTTGCACCGACAGAACCCATGGCATTGTCTGCCTAATGACAGCCAGGCTTCACTGGGCGGCAGAGCATAGGTCCATTATTAAAGGAAGCAATGTGCATATATCACTGCCCCTCTGTGACTATTAATAGATGCTGTCTGTATTCCAGACTTTGCTTACAGTAAATCTGTGTGCAGTCCACATGCATTATGTTTGTGCTGTATATACACATGAATAAATATATATGGCACAAAATGTAAAACGTAAACATGTAAAATATTCTCTTTCCTCACTTGAGGACAAGGCCGTTGTGTTTAGTGTGCCCCATGTGCTCTGGAAACCAGAAATTAATACATGAATATTTATCCTGTTTAGGCACCAGGGATGTTAAACAGCTTAAAGAAAAATAGATTACTAATGAAACGTGAAATAAGTTATTTCACACTTCTCTTCTAAACTATTACTAGTATCTTACTTACATGCATACAGAATGATTGTCTAATGGGACACACACAGATATGGAATATTTCCCATTTGGATCAGCCAGCAGTACCTGTTTGCCATTTTGGTATGACTCATCTGGTGCCCAGGAGTCCTGAAAACAGTAGGACATGCTGTATGCTTTAATCATTTGGGAATGGCAATCATTTTGGTACTGTTTTAGTGCTATCCCTCAGTGCAGCTTTGATTATTTCATTTTTGGCTACATTCTGTGATTATAGCTCCTTGCTTAAGTGTAAGATCTTACTGATACTTTAGAAATGATGGGTAACACATCCAGATGCTTTGCAAATGACCAATCTGTAGAAATATAATGAATGACTACCTGCTATCTGCTCAGTGCCTACTAGGTGTTAGGCTCTTTAATTCAGTTCACTTATTTCCCTAAAGATTTGGGTAACATCCAGGAAGATGCCAGTTATGAGGTTGAATGTTCTAGCAGCTTCAGAAAGCTAAATCATGTTCAGAGTAGAGCCTCTCATTATGCTACCCTAACTTCCATTATTATAGGATCATTTTATCATGAAGAGACTTTATAAGGTTTTTTTTAAATTTTTTTTTTCTTTTCTTTTTTAAAAAATAGACAGAGTTTCACTCTGTCACCCTGACTGGAGCTCACTGCAGCCTTAACCTCCCAGGCTCAAGTGATCCTTCCACTCAGCCTCCCAAGTAGCTGGGACCACAGGTACATGCCACCATGCCCAGTTAATTTTTTGTGCTTTGTGGAGACAGGGTCTCCCTATGTTTCCCAGGCTGGTCTGTAACTCCTGGGCTCAAGCAATCATCTCGCCTTGGCCTCCTAAAGTGCTGGAATTACAGATATGAGCCATTGCACTGGGCCAAGTTGTTTTTTATACTGCTGGCAAAAAGGGCAAAGCCTAAGACAAGCTCATCTTATATGGAACTTTATAGTTTTGGAAGATTCCTATATATTTCTTTGCCATTTACTTCATTTTATTCCATTTCATTATGACTTCATTATGAAATGGAATCAGTAAAATGGCAGAATACCACAGTTTCTCTGGAAGTATAAAGTGTAAGGTGTGTTTCAAATGATCTTTGGCTGCTGCATCATCGTCATAGTTACCATTTATTATTTACTATGGCAGACACTGGGCAAGCTCTTTAAACCCCAATAATTGTGAAACAGAAATGTACCTCCAGCTGCACACTCACATGTATATGCACACATGCAAACACATATACAAACACACACATACATATACACATACACACACACCAGCCCGCTTACATAGTCACCACATCTGAAGCACAGATGAAGTAAGGAAACGCAGTTTATGTTGAGGGCAGCTTTCGGTGTCACAAACCGCAATTTCGTTTAGATGCTCATTTGATTTAGCAGCTGTACTTTCAGGTGCCCCCTGACTTTGGAAGACATTTCTGTCAAACCCCCATCTAGAGTGTTACAGCCTGCTGAGCCAGTTTCTTCTTATCAAGCTACAATTCTAAATATTTGTGAGAATATCCGAAGTCCCTGAGGACCAAGTCAGCTCCCTTGTAAAAACGTGGGGGCTTTTAACAGTTCTTCTGAGCACATTGCAATTTATCAATTTCTCTTTACAAAGCCTTCAAATAGAAGATTACAGTGTTATCATGTTCATTCGTAACCTTTCAATTAAGTAATTCCAGCTGTATTCACTTGCTGCAGCCTCTTTAGTCCCATCCTTATGAGATTGCGAACTCCTATCACTTATCATTGAGAAAGTACGGTATTTTATTCAACCACATTTTTCTAAGACAGTGAATCTGTTGCTATCAAATGATCAATGTCATGTTAAAGGAGTTTCTTAATAGCATACATTTAAATAGCTCATCTTAATAGTCCAACAAGCTCATAGGCTGTTTGTACAAAATACAAGGTTATATCAGATGCTACCCATTCAACCTTTGCTGTAAATTCACTCCATAGCTACTAATGATAGAAAAGGATTGATGATGGTGGGTGGGATTAACCTTGGCAGGAAAGAAAAGCAGTGTCATAGGGAACAGTTATAACTTCTGGAGGTGCATTTGAAGATTAATTCAGATAGTAGCCAGAGGGCACAAGTTTTTTAGTTCGCCAAAAATAGAAAAAATAATTTTGCATAACTTCTGTTGAATAAATAGCAAGATGCAAATGGCACATGGCAAAATGTATTTCATGTTGCTTCTGATTTTCTCCTGATAGAGTCTGAATTGTTGAATTAAAACTCATGGGTGATTTTAGTAAATGAAAAATATATATTTTACATTGTACTGGGTTGTTGATTTTTCTGTTATGGTTACTAATACATATTCATTTCACATTTGGACAGATACAGCAGATGGTGTATCTCAGGAGCTCTTCTCTGCTGGCTTGGTGGATGGTCATGATGTAGTTATAGGTAAATTGTTTTTTAGTATGCACTGTCATTTTGTTGGTGTATAAAATGGAAATGTGTTTGGAAGCAAAAGTGTTCATTAAGAAATAATGCACCCTGAATATTTGAAGAATTCTTCTGGAATTCTTATCTTTTATGTAGAAGTATATTTAAGAATCATATTTGGATGGGCGCCATGGCTTATGCCTATAATCCCAGCACTTTGGGAGGCCAAGGTGGGTGGATCACCTGAGGTCAGGAATTAGAGACCAGTATGGCCTGTTTGGTGAAACCCTGCCTCTACTAAAAATATAAAATTAGCCAGACATGGGTGGTGTATGCTCGTAATCTCAGCTACTCGGGAAGCTGAGGCAGGAGAATCGCTTGAACCTGGGAGGCGGAGGTTGCAGTGAGCCGAGATCATGCCATTGCACAACAAAAGTGAAACTCCGGCTCAAAAAAAAAAAAAAAAAATCATGTTTAATTTTTTTTTTCAAAAGCTCTTAATGTAATCCTGTCTCATGTATCTGGACATGATTTATCCAGTGAGGAGCCTCATTTATTGGAAATATAACAAAGAACTCAGAAGACCCAAAAGTCCATGATGTAACAAAAATAAGATGCTATAAATTCTGTGCACTAAAGCATAGGAACCTCTGAGACCCTTACTCAGAGTTTCTATATTCTGTTTTCGGACACAGTTCTAATAAACTTAGAATTCGTTTTTTCAGCCCTCAGCAATATTCATTATAAAATCTCAGGTTTGGATGGGAACTTAAAGATCATTCAGGCCAGTTCTTTCACTGTATAGATAAGGAAATGAATTCCTAAAGAGGTTCGGTGGTGTGTCTAGAACCATGCAGCTGGGTTGTGGCAGAACGATTTCACTTTGAAACTGTGGGTCTTTCTGCCTCATTTAGAATCATAAGATAGCTGCATGGAGATAGGGGAGCCTGCTCAACATAGGCCTGCTGATAGGAGCAAGCAACCACCCATAGACCTCCTGACAAAGCAAAGGAGGCAGAAAAGCTCTAAGAGGCAGACATAGCCATCTGAGAAAATGTGTAGCCTGGTTCCACCTAGGGTGAGGATGAATAGCTCCATGCTCTTCAGCAAATTCTGACTTCATAGAGATTTTATGATGTATTACTGTATAATCATAATAACCCTAACTAATCAAGATTAGTTAGCATATTAATAATTATGTTAATATATTAATTATATTGACTAATAACGTATTACTTAGAGGAATATATATTATGATAATGCCTTATTAAAAAATACTCAAAACTGATTTTTGAAATGACATGCTCCCCTTAAATGATACGTTTTATGTTTTTTTTGTTTTTGTTTTTTTGAGACAGGGTCTCGCTTTGTCACCCAGGCGGGAGTGCAGTGGTGTAATCTCGGCCCACTGCAACCTCTGCATCCCGAGTCCAAGCAATTCTCGTGCCCCAACCTCCCGAGTAGCTTGGGACTACGGGCACGTGCCACCATGCCCAGCTAATTTTTCTATTTTTAGTAGAGACAGGGTTTCGCCATGTTGGCCAGGCTGGTTTCGAACTCCTGACCTCAAGTGATCCGCCTGCCTTGGCCTCCCAGAGTGCTGGGATTACAGGCGTGAGCCACCACTCCCAGCCCCTTAAATGATATGTTTTAATTTTAAAAATAACTTATTCAAAATAAGTCCTTCCCCAACAATGCTAGAGTATGTGACTGAGAGGGAGTTTAAGGCAGATACACACACCTATCAGAATAATTTGTTCCTAGTAACTTTGGAATGTAAATCATTACAAAGTGAATTATTTTATGTAAATAAGAGTAATTGAGTTTGTAGTGGGAGATTAGAATTCTGACTAAAGACATAATACCCAATATGTTATTTACATACAAATGATATGTCATAAATGCAGATACAAAGATACCTTTATAATTAGAAAAAAATAGGTTTTTTCCTACTGATTATCCATCAAGTGTACACATTGATTTCACAATGAAGCTCCAACTCCTTTGCCAAGTGGCTCCATACATGAGGGGACACAGACATATTTTAAAGGAAAGTGACTTAACGTGCATTTATGTGGTGTGAGTTGTATTCACTTATATATCTTGTCTTTCACATTTTCCTTTACAATCTTGTGAGGTTTAAGGCCAGCTAAGTTCTCACCTAAGTTTTCTAATCAAATGTGAGAGGGAAGCTGAGAAAAAAGATTGATTCAACTTTGGTGTCTACTTTAAATTCCGTCTAAGAACTCATGTTCATCTACCAGTTCCTTGATGAAGATGAACACTCTTCTTCATTAGAAAACATAAGTACACACTTTTGTGTCTTAGTTTACCAGAAGAAATAGAACAGTTAATGGCTAGATCAGGAGACCCTGCAAAATGTATTTTCCTTGAAGAGAGCTATGGTCCATATGCTAAGCATCCAGAATAGAAAATTAATCAGCAAGTGAAAATAATAATCAAAAACTTCTTTGAAACACCTACTAATGTCTCCTATTGGGCAAGAAGCCAACGATCAGATTGTTCTTTTATTGAGTTGATCCTGGCAGGTGGCTAGGAATACAGAAAGTAAGAGAGCTTCATGGAAAGGCATTAGGTCACATCTTCTTTTAAGCATGGTGCTTGCTTCAGACCTACAGTCAAGTTTAATGTACTTCTTTTTTTGCCCCAGGCTCAGCTAAAGTTAAGAAGGTTTTATTGTTGTTGTTGTTGAATTTTTAAAAGGAGGAGATTAAGGCAGAGTTCATGTACAACTTATTGAGTGTATTTTAAATACAATATATAACCATAAAGCTTTTCTTTTTCTATGCCTTAGTTAATTATTATTCTAAAAACTCTTCAGCTTGCCTTTTTTCCCCTTCTTGGAGCTAAATTATTTCTGTGTAGAGAGTGTTGGAGTAATAACAGGCATATCTAACTCTTTTTGATATAGTAGCACTTAAAAATGCCTTACATGGACATCACACTTAAGTGTTTACAGACAATGTTTATGTATTTCATTTGATCATCACATCAGTTCTATAAGGTAAAGAGGACAGATTGTTTTAATCACTACGTTGTAGACTGAAAACTGAGGTCTGAAGAAATATCTAGACTATCGCAACTGGTAATGGTCCTTGAGCTTGGGTCTTGTTGACTCCCCAGTATTGACACTTTGCATATAATTTATACCTTCACCCTTAAAAAGTGGATCCAGGTAATTTTAAATGATGGTGGTTCTTGCGTCCCCTGGGAGAAAAATAGCTTTTCCTTGTTTGTTTTTCCATGGACCAGTGGATGTTTTCTATTTTAATTGCTGATTATTTGACAAACTAATGTATTTGATCTTGTTCCCTCTAACCAATCCTAGCAAATAATCTCTACTCCCTCACTCCTCATGTATTTCCCTCTTTACTAGATATGTCCCACCAGCATATGAATATGTTTTTATTTCTCTTATCTTCAGAAAGCCCTGTCTTTACCCCACCTCCCATTACAGCTATTTCTCTCCATCCCCTTAACAGCTAAACTTATCAAAGACAATTGCCCTGGCTTTGATTCCTTTCTTATCGCTGTCTCTTAAATCCATCTCAGTCAGACTTTTGACCTTCCTACTCCACTCAAATTGTTCTTTTCAAAGCTGTACCTGGGGAAAACACACCTGCAAAAAGGAGTAGCAAGATGCACAGGTAGGCGTGGCTGGAGTGAGGGGAGAAAGAAGGAAGGTAAAGGACACATGGTCTGTGAATGGCTGCCATGTTCCTAAACCTGAGGCTCATCCTCAGTCCTTATCATGCTTGACCTATTGGCGGTATTGGGCATAGTTGACAATGCCCTTCTCCATGATAAGCTTTTTCACTTGGTTTTAAGACTCCACCCTCTCCTAATTCTCCCATCTTACTGGGATTTCCTTCTCAGTCTTTTTTATTGGTTCTTCCTCATCTCTCTAACCTATAAATCTTGATGTGTCCAAGGACCCTTTCCTTAGATCTCTTCTCTTTCTCTGCTTGCTCCTTTGCTGATCTTATCAGGTTTCATGGTATTAAATACCTTCCACTCTTTAACTCCCAAATTCATATCTTTGATCCAGACTTTTATTTTGAATTCCAGACTTATATTCAGCTCCCCTTTTAGCGTCTTCACTTGGAAAGGTAATAGACATCCAAGATTGAATCCACAGCTTCAAAATCCAGCCCCTGGTATTTCTTCCCAGCCCATCCCTCCAGGAATCTTAGACTCGTCATAGGCATCATCTCCACCTTTCCAGGTGCTCAGGCCAAAACCCTGGGCATTGTCCTTGGCTTTTCTTTCTCTCATGCTTCACATCTGACCCATCTGAATGTGCCCAGGATCCTGCCTTTGCTCACCATCTCACATCCCATCCTGTTTCAAGCCCCTCTCAACTCCCAGTTGAGTTCTTGTATTCATCCCTTTGCTGTCATTCCAGCTTCCGTACTTGCCTCCCTTCAGCCTGTCCTCATCTCAACAGCCAGAGATCCAGGTAAAGTAAATCAGATGCAAAAGGCCACATATGGTGTGATTCTTTATATGAAATGTCCAGAGTAGGCAAATCCATAGAGTCAGAAAGCAGAAGAGTGGTTGCCAGGGGCTGGCAATGAGGGGGGCAGGGGAGTGACTACTAAGTGTGGGGTTTCTTTTTGGGGTGATGAAAATGTTCTGGAATTAGAAGTAGTAATGGCTGCACAACCTTGTGACTTTACTAAAAACCACTGAATCGTGCATTTTAAAGGGGCGAACTTTATAATATGTGACTTTTAGTTCGGTTTTTAAAAAGTAAGCCAGATTGTATTCATAGTTCAATCAGAACTCCGCAGTGGTTCTCCACCCACAATTGCCATGGCCTCCAGTCCTCTGCACCGTGTCCCCTCTCACTTCTCAGATGTCTCCTCTCCTGCTCTTCCCCTTGCTCACCCCACCCCAGCCACCCCGGCTGTTGAACTTGCTCTTCTTCCAGGACACTCCTTCTTTAGGGCCATATATGCCCACCCCTTGGTGCTTAAATATTACCTCACAAAAGGGTCTTGAGCAGCCTCATTAAAATTGCACACCATCCCCAACTCTCTACCTTCTTTCTTATTTTGTTATTTTACCTAATCTCTCCCCATTCAATAGCCTGTATGTTTCATTTATTTATTTTGTCAGCTATATAGGACTTCCCCTTGAGCATCAGTTTTTTAAGGCCAGGATTTTAATCTGTTTTGTTAACTGCCACATTCCCAGTGCCCCAAACTGCATTTCACGTCATAGGCCCTCCATAAACATTTGTTAGAGATAAACAAATCCCATTTTGATATATATAGATATATCATAACATTTACTTTAGAAACAAAGGATACTTTGAGTTATAGGATTCTAGTGTTTTAAGAATTTTGCTTTCAAGATTGCAAAATTCAGAGTGTTTGCAAATATGAAATAAGTTCACCTGAGGAAAGCTGTGTAAAGAAAGAGTCCAGTTTATATAGAGGTTTGAATGATTTCTTACATGTGTATTTTTTCAGCTTCTATAATATAAAATAGCTAACATTTAAATAGATTAAAAATCTGTTTCTTTCCCATCAGCATTTTCTTTTGAATTGGAGTAAATGCTTACAGCATTGTGAAAAGGCTGAAAAAGCAATAGCATATGTTATGGAGCAGTGAATGTTATGAGTTTTACTAGAATATGGCAAACACAGGTTACAAAAAGTCTTCAATACCTAGCTTCAGGGTAGCCTGCCTTTAGTGTGCCAACCTTTGCAAAGCAGAGTCTGGATTGAAGAAGGGCCAGTATAGTGACATGAAGTGATTGCTTTCGAGCAGAAGCAAAGCAGTGCAGAAATTAAATGTGCTGTTTGTAGACTGAAATCATAAACCTACTTGACTTGTACTTAAACTCAGCACTACCTTAGGCAAGAAACAGGAAACATTTTTAGGCTTTGTGTAAATAGCCGTTGATAAGATTGGCAAGGCCTCCTGGGTGGGTGTTGGTTTAAAAAAGTTTGCAAGATGAAAAACTAGAGGGCATGCGTGCATAAATTTGCTTATCTTGCCTGGCTGGGTTGGCTGACAAATGGAAAGATACCAAATCTGAGTCCCTATTCTAGTTGTTTCAGAGGATTCCCAAGGATGAGTGATAGTGAGACAGCAGAGAAACTCCTTGTTTCCTTTGCTTCCTGGTGAAAAAACAGCCGGCGAGAAATAAGTTTTCTCTGCAATGGAAGCATGGGGTAAAAATGCAAAACACAAAATTCATATGTACAAAAGTAAACAGAAGCTCTAAGTTCTCTCAAGACTTTGTGATATAAATTTTTGAGGAATTAGTTTAGTAAGTTTTAGAACCTCAGCTATAGAAGAAGGAACACCAGTGGGTATGTTAGGCTAAGCAATTACGTGACCTGCTTACCGGCTCTTGCAAAGCTGCTGAACTCCAATCTGCACGGCTCAATACAGAGGCCAGGGTTTGACTGTGTGTATACACCGGAAGAGAAGCTGCTTGACAGATGCCTTTCAGAAATGTGCCCACTGACTGCCCTTTGCTGTGTTTTTATACCACCCTTCCCTAGCCTTGTAGCAACGTATGTCTGTTTCCTTTAAGTAGAGTTTAGAACCAGATGTTGGAATTTCTGTTTCCTGAGAAGGGAGCTGTGTGCCTGCATTCATTTCTATAGTTTTCCTTTGATGGATTTTGAGCATCACTGACTAGTTGTCACTGGAAGGAAAACTTACTTTAGTGATAGGTGTTCCCAAACTCTCTCAGTAGACTTTTGGACTATTGTTCATGCCCCCATGAGATGCTCTTTTCCTGCACATGAAGAATCATGTTTAAAACCTGTCTGCTTGCAAGACTTACCATACATGTCACCATCATGAAGCCTCCTCTGCTGCCTGACACCCCACTCCTTGCACAGTTTGGAGGACAGCTTTTCCTTGTCTAGAATGCCAGAGAACCATATTTTTACCACCTCAAGACGTATGGCTTTCATCCTGCTGTACTACTGCGTGCTTGTCTTCCTTTGTGTGGAGGTTGAAGGCATCTTTAGGGCAACGCTTGTCTTCTATGTTATTGCATCACTACCATTGTTGACACACATAGGCATTTAATAAATAAATATGTTGGATAAATGAATACATTGTATACCATTTGTAAATTCAGTACTGGATTATTGCATGAATTGATGACTTGGATAATGTAAATATTGTTGTATCTTCCAAAAAAGAAATAGTAATTCATTATGATTGATTTTTTTTTTTTCCTCTCTCTGCCTTTTCCCACATTCCTTTCCTTTCTCTCAGAAATTGAATTGTCACATGACTTTTGAGTCTGGTCTCTTGGGAAAGGAATATGGTTTGTCTCTACAGCCTTCTGGCCAGGCATGGTAGCTCACGCCTGTAATCCTAGCACTCTGTGAGGCTGAGGCAGGTGGATCACTTGATGTCAGGAGTTTGAGACCAGCCAGGCCAACATGGAGAAACTTTGTCTCTACTGAAAATACAAAAATTAGCTGGATCTGGTAGGGCACACCTGTAATCCCAGCTACTCAGGAGGCTGAGGCAGGAGAATTGCTTGAACCCGGGAGGCAGAGGTTGCAGTGAGCTGAGATCGCGCCACTGCACTCCAGCCTGGGCGACAGAGCGAGACTCTGTCTCAAAAAAAAAAAAAAACAAAAAAAAAAACAAAAAAAAGAGGGCCTTCTGTCCCCTAGTGCTTGCCAAGGTTAAGTATTCTGAGTGTCTCTCAAAGTATGAGCTGTGAGATGCCTGTCTTATCTGGGATGCTTATTAAAAATGCACGTTTCTGGGTTCCAGCCCAGAGATATAGCATCAGCTGTCTTTTGGGCATAGAATGTGGAAATTTGTGTTTTCAACAGGTATCCCAAGTGATTCTCATACACACTGGAATTTCAGTCACTTTATCTTTTTTATTTTAATTTTTTTTTTTGAGATGGAGTCTCACTCTGTCACCCAGGCTAGAGTGCAATGGTGCAATCTCGGCTGACTGCAAGCTCCGCCTCCCAGGTTCACGCCATTCTCGTGCCTCAGTCTCCCAAGTAGCTGGGACTACAGGTGCCCACCAACACGCCTGGCTAATTTTTTTGTATTTTTAGTAGAGACGGGGTTTCACCGTGTTACTCAGGATGGTCTCGATCTCCTGACCTCGTGATCCACCCACCTCGGCCTCCCAAAGTGCTGGGATTACAGGCGTGAGCCAACGCGCCCGGCCCATAGTCACTTTATTTTATGCTTATAATAATCTTTGGAGATGCCTTCAGCTCATTTCATCATCTATACCTTTTTCCCAGTCTCACTAATCTCCTTTGCTTTTCTGCCTTATTTGATTCTCTGCTGTCTTTAGGAGTCTGTTTTAAAACTGTGCCAGTTAACTTTTAAAATTGTGTTTATGTGTATGAATGGTGTAGATGCCACATATATGGCATTGGTATAAATTTTTACCAAAATGAGTAGTTACAGTTTTGATTAAAACTAACATTGCTGCTCAGGAGGCAGTGGATCCTCCAGATGGCCTTCAGCTTTTATTTCTCTGCAAAATGGCAAAGTACGCTTAGGCTCTCAAGTATGGGAGCAACAGAATCTCTCTCCTCAGTCATGAGCATATGGTTAGATGTGCGAAGTGCTCTGTTCTTCCTGCTACAGTCAGGGATATTTAAGTCTGTTATGAGTGATCCACAATTTACTGAGCAGCAGTACACTTTTACGATGAAAATCTTGGAAAACAGTGAACATATTTCATCTCATATTCATTTCAGTGATTATGCTGTGATATTCACTGATATTGACTTTCAGTGAAGAAAAGCATTCATTATTAAAATAGTGTCTTTATTACACAACTGTACTATGATTTTGAAATGGTGACAAGGAATAAAGGAAGAAAACTCCTTAAACCCTTTCTGGGTTTAGACAGGCTTGTGGTTAGTTGAATGATGTCAATAAATACAGCTGAGTGATTCCTGATTAAAAGTTGTCTGTGTGTTAAGTTTAATACGTTAGGGAATTAGGACTGTAAGTACTTTGGGGGTGCTGTGCTGATTACTTTTCTTATATATTTTTACCAAAAATAAATGTTGACCTGTTAGATATGACGTAGGGTTTCTATTTTCAAAAAGGCACTGCAGCCTATTTGATTGTAACTCATTGCTCCTGGTTTCCCAATTATCTTTTCTTTCTTTAAAAAAAAATCTTTATTGAGGTATAATATTTATTCCCTAAATAGAAAAATTGGACATTAATATTAAAAGCTGGCAAAATTATGTTTTAAATATTCACAAATGATAGGCTGGACTACCTAATATAAAAGTATCCGTGTTGTATAATAATTCTAATTCCATTCAGATGAATGACTGCCATTTCTAGATGAATTAAGATACTCAGCAGTTGGGCCAGACATGGTGGCTCAAGCCTGTAATCCCAGCACTTTGGGAGCCCAAGGCAGGCAGATCACGAGGTCAGGAGTTCAAGACCAGCCTGACCAACATGGTGAAACCTCATCTCTACTAAAAGTACAAAAAGTAGCTGGTGGTGCATGCCTGTAATCCCAGCTACTCAGGAGGCTGAGGTAGGAGAATCGCTTGAACCCGGGAGGTGGAGGTTGCAGTGAGCCAAGATTGTGCCACTGCACTCCAGCCTGGGCGACAGAGCGAGACTCCATCACAAAAAAAAAAAAGAAAAAAAGATATCAGCAATTGAACTCTTGAGAGGTGGTAGAATCACATGTTGCTTTAAACATCCAAAGAGCTGTTTGCAGAATGCTGGGAAACCAGGCCCAAATGAATGTGCAATGAGAGCACACGTGCACACACACACAAACACAAACATAAGCACAGACAGAGCACACAAATTCAGCATTAGTTTGATCACACACCTAAGGGTTACTATATATTTTTTGAAGTTTATTTAAGAACAATTTATTTAAGAAAGACAGACTAAAGTAAAATGGATAGAATTCTTGCTTTGACAGAATATCATTTTTTAAATCTGATAAAAGCACAAGAGAGTGCCCATACTCCTCTGCGCCAAACTCAGAGGAATTAAGCAGAAGAAAGAATTCCTAGAAAAAAGAAAGAATTCCTAGAAAACTAAATCAGAAGCTTAAGCTGTGATGTCCATTCATAGGATTGAATCCTCTGCCAGTCCAGCCACTCCCTGTGCTTATCTATGTAGAATCTGCAGATTCTAACATAGAATGACCAGCTATCCAGGGAAATGTCGGTAGAAGTTCTTTGTAAAGAACTTCCGATTTGGGGATGGGGGAAAGGAGTGATTGAAAACTACCTTTCAAAATGTGAGCAAATGTTATTTCCAAGAAGTTCTAGCATAAAATAACATTTATAATTTCCCCAAAGACGTTCTCAGTTTCTGTGTCACGTGATTATGACTCATTGCAGCAGTAAACCACACTATAAGCCCTGATTTTCTAATTAACTTTGTTACTTTGTATTTAGTTAGGAGTTGTATATCCTTTACAGAGATAGAATCCAATTAAGACCTGTACTTTACTTCACTTGGGTGAAACAAGAGCTTGCCAGTGGATTAGTCATAGACATCTACTAAGTCAGTAGAGTCTTGCTTTTTTCAATTACTTTAGATTGCCCTGTTTTAATTTATGTTAATCTGTCCTTTAACTCCAGAATCAAATATGCTTGAAGATTACACTCAGTCTCGCCACACTTTCTGATCAGTCCTTACTTAAGACAAAAATATAATTCTGGTGGAAGTAAAGTAGGCTTACTTTGGTGCAGGAAACCTAGTCTTTGTGATGACTTAACATTTTTCTAACATTACCAAGTGTGTAGGATTTAAATTAAATGGCTCTTTTGTTGAACAGTCTACTTGTTAATAGCCTGACAGGCAAGTCTCCCAGTCCCAGATGAAATCTCTCTGCTGTTTTTTTTACTTCATTGGTTAAAATAAAAGAGAAGTCACTGCCTCATGATTTCTTATATAACAGGTAATACCGCTCCTTATTTGCCCAATCAAAAAAATTTGAAAGTTAAGGAAGAAAACTAAATCCATATTTTTTTATTCATTGTGGGTTTATAATCACTATTTTGGTTCCATATCTGATTATAATCTTAAATTTGGTCCTGCATCTTATATTAGGTTATCATTTTTTTTTTTTTTAAAAAGAGGACTTTCTTGCCATTCCCAAGAAAGCCTAGTTCTTAATCTTGCACTACTTAAGTTTAGCATCCAAAAGGTTGTGTAAAAATACGTTTACCCCAGATCCATTTTAAAACAAGGAGAGATCTCAACTGGGCACCTGCTGATAGATTTAGAAACTTGTCCTTGTCATCAGGTTTATACTGTCCCCATTGTATCATCAACATTTGTGCCCAATTTTGTTCTCTCTGTTTTTGTTTGTTTGTTTGTTTGTTTGTTTTTGGTGTCTTTTCAAATTGATACATCATAGTTGTACATGTTTGGGGGATACATGTGATATTTTCCAATTTCATTCTTGGGCTAATGTTTTTCAGAATCACCCACTATACTGCATAACCCACAGTAACCATTCCATAAAAGAAAATTTTCTTGGCAGATTCTGTGTCTGCTGAGCTATAGAACCAGATAGCAGGAATTCATAGTCAGGAAACCATCTGAACAGCTTTAGGTGCAAATGCATGGGCCTGGCCAGTGTACCCTTCTGACACAAGTAAAGAGGGAGCTGCCCATAAAACTTGAGAAATAGATTTAATGCCTAAATCTTTATCCTTATAGAATTTGGTCAGTGATGAGAGGTTTGTTACTCAAAATCAGACCATCAGATTCAAAGCATCTTTTCAGTAATACACCCCTTGGAGGGCTAATTTATTACAGTTTCTGAGACTCCTTACCAGTTTGTGATTGTTGACTAGATTTTTAGAAAGTCATGCTCATGGCTCATTTCTTCACTGGATGAATAGATCTGGGGTCAAGATTGTGCTGTCGGAGCTCTGCACTTTCTTGTCTTTCTGTGATATGTAGGGTCAGAAGGACAAGAAAGGACATCTGAATTTCTTAGCCACTGCCCTGACTTTCCTTTCAGGGTTGACTGTCAATTCCTCACATATCCTTCTAACTATTTTGCCTCTAATTCTTGTATTTGTTCATGGTATTGACTAATAAGATGAGAGTGACATACAAGGGGAACTCAGTGTCTAATAGAAAGGTAGAATACAGGTTAGAGGACATGATTTGGACAGCATTACTCCGAGGAAGCATAAAAATGCTATCAGTTATTCTGACTAATGAGCTTCTCAGCCTCTGGCACTGTAGGCTTGCTGAGCTCTCAGGATTTCTTTTAAAAAGAAAAAAGTTGGCTCTTTTCTTTAGTGCTCATGAAAATTTTTATTAGATAAGGAATGAGTATGAGAAATTAATTTTTGGTATTTTTTCCTGATGAACTTTTTATGTCAAAAATATTGAACTCTGCACTTAGAAGAACTCTGAACAGTGGCTTTAGGTGTTCCATTAGCAATAATTAAATGTAAGTTTAATCTTATAGGCATAATCTGAAATATCCATGCAATTCAACTGTTTGCAGGCTAAATAGTTATTAGCCAGTAATAACACATATTCCCCTGGGATATTATTGGGAGTCCCCAAAGGGATGTCCCAGGGGTCCTTAAATGACTTTGTCAGTGCTGGTTACCATGTGGTGGTCTCACTAGCTCCCTGCCCAAAAGACTGCATGAAGAAGCCTCACCTGTATCACCAGCCAGTATGAGGACACCAGTGCCCACAAGGGGAGTGCTGCTTCCAGAAGTTCACAGGGCACCACCTGTTTGGGGCCAGAGTGGTACCTGCTTCCGTGCAGAAGTAGGGGGAGGAGGCTTCTACCACTCTTTGTCATCCAGGCCCTTAAGCAACTGTACTTCATTCATTCATTCAATAAATAAAGCAAGCATCTCGGGCCAGGCACAGTGGTTCATGCCTGTAATCCCAGCACTTTGGGAGGCCAAGGTGGGCAGATCACGAGGTCAGGAGATCGAGACCATCCTGGCTAACACGGTGAAACCCCGTCTCTGCTAAAAATACAAAAAAATTAGCCGGGCGTGGTGGCGGGTGCCTGTAGTCCTAGCTACTCAGGAGGCTGAGTCAGGAGAATGGCGTGAACCCAGGAGGCAGACCTTGCAATGAGCCGAGATAGCACCACTGCACCCCAGCCTGGGCCACAGAGTGAGACTCCATCTCAAAAAAGATAAAAATAAAATAAAATAAAGCATCTCATCTACTGTGGTGCTGAGTACACCTGATTAACAAAACAGGGTCCTTGCCCTCAGGAAGCTTGCAGTCCAACTAGAGAGGCAGACCTTAGACAAGTCAGTACACAGGTGTCAGTGAAATTACAAATTGTGAGAAGCATTCTGAAGGAAAAATGATATGCTATAAAAAAAAGACAATAATGAAAAAACATGGGGTCTTCATCTAATTCAAAAGCAGGGGAAGCCCCTCTGAGGGAGACATTTGAGTGAAGTCGTAGATAGGCATGTGTAGAAATAATGGATTTTGTAAAAGCTGACCAGTATGGCCAGAACAGGCGAATGAGGAGGTGGGATTGGGAATAAGGATGGGGAGGGGGCAGGGGCCAGATCACAAAGGACCTTGTAAAGAGCCATTAGCCATAATGACTTGCGAAAACTGAATCCTAGTGTTTCAACTTGATTGGGTCCCTTTGTAGTTAAAGTATAAATCTTGTGCCTCTCTAGCCATTTTCCTCTCCAAGAGGGCAAATAAATGCTTTCCTTCAGATGCATCTAATTAGACTCCTTTGCTGCCTGAATTTGATTTTCGTTTGACTGAGGTGAGTAGGAACCACAGAGAGACAAGAAAATAGTCCTGGAGGACTTGAGAAATAAAAGCTGAGATGATGTCCCAATGTTCTGGGTTCATTTATGTGCAAGGACATTGAAAAGTGATTTGTAATTTAATGTTTGGGGGCCAGGAGGACTGCAGAGATACCTTCCAGTAATTCTGAATCCAATTATTTTATCAAAAGGAAATTAGGATTTCTAGAAAAAAAAAAAAAAAAAAAAAAAAAACCCAACTTAGGCATTAATCACGGGCATCTTCTTTATATTAATTGGTAACCAAAGGGCCTTCACTTCATGTATATTCCCAAAACGGATGAAATATATTTCCATTTCATAATATTGCCTTATTCTCACACAAATTATGGTGTGGGCTAAGGTAGCACTACACACAAAGTAGAACTATTATCTTTATAATAGAGTACAGAATACATAAAATATTCATGTTCATTGGGCTAAAGCAAATCTGCCATTTCAAGTCCATTAATTGCAGTTGAATTTAGTGAATATTTTTTCAGGGACTAACACTCTAATTAAATTAAAGTGAGCATTCAAGTGGCTTCATGTTCAGAATGCAGGTGCAGTAAAGTAAGTTCTTGTTTAGCTAACCTTTGTCTGGGTGAACTGGATAGAGGGCTGGGGAGTGTTTTCCCACAGTGGCGATTTCTGGAGTGGGAGTGTTTATGCATTGGTAAAGCCATCTGACAGTTCTGGTCATTCCTTAATTTTTTTTTAACCTTCCCTTTAATTGGGTTTATTCTCTATGTAATACTTTCTTTTAAGGGAAAGAGCTTTCCAATCTTTTGAGAAGTAGAGGTAACAAAAACATAGAATGGCATAGAAATTATTATACAGCTCTGTAGCCTCCATTAAATAACATCCCCCACAATTCTTTAAATTGCTGGTTTCAGATTGGTTGGTTATGGTTGAATTTTAGTAAAATCAGTTTTTCTATGTCTCATGGCGTACAAATTATCATACAGCACTGTAGTCTCCATTAAATACCACCCCCCACAATTCTTTAAATGGCTGTTTTCAGATTGGTTGGTTATGGATGAATGTTAGTAAAATCAGTTTTTCTATGTCTCTTTTGAGGAGCTGTATGACTCTCCATATTGTATATTACTTTTTGTGATTAACTTTTAAAAATATCCCCATCTTGAGGCAGAGCTTGCAGTGAGCCGAGATGGTGCCACTGCACTCCAGCCTGGGGGACAGAGCCAGACTCTGACTCAAAAAAAAAAAAAAAAAAAAAAAAATCCCCATCTTATTTCTTAGACTTTTAGGATCTGAAACTGCTGTAGAGCTATGTCGTGTAGGGAAGGAACACAGGTTTTAAAATCAGATGGCTGCAGGTTGAAATCCCGGCTCTGTCAGTGAAGATATGTGACTTGGGGAAGTTAGTTCATCTCTCTAGGCCTTCAATTTCTTCCTTACCCTAGAGTGACCCACTTAACTCATGGAATGGTTATAAGAATTACTGGATTACATGAAGGGGTTAGCGGGATGCCTGGCCTCCAGGAGGCACTCAGTAAGGGGTAGTTCTTCCCTCCTTCCATTTTGAAATCAATTCACCTGGCCTCCTATAAAACATCAAGCTTCTTTTACAAAATACCATATCGGTCAGAGAATATAAAGCAACCCTGCAGTTTCCCCAAATACAGTGAGACCCAGATTCCTGGCAGAGAATGGAGGTAGACATTCCACGTAGGGAAGAATGACTGAACCACTGTTGTCCTACTTATAGTCCACAAGATTCACTGTGTTTGCCTCTGCCACCTCCACACTAGCAGTGGGAAAACCTTCTCCCATTATTTCTGTGGCACAAAGAGAGCTGGAAAGTGGTGTAATAACATCAGAATGAATACAGACACTCAGAAGGGTGTAGGCAACTAGATAAATTGGTCTAACCAAATAGTTCACTTGTAGTGAGCCTGGAGGTAACTCTAGGGTTACCTCCTGGTTTAGTTTTCTGCCTACTTCCCAGTAACTGAAATGACCCTTTCTTACTGCCTGGGAGGACCATCCAGCTTCAAAGTCTAGACCTAAGAGGAGAATCCAAGAGAGAAATGCAAATCCCCTTGTCCTCCTCAGGCTCACCCTTTGCACTGCAGTTCCTTAGTCAGTGATCTACCTCTTTGAGTTCTAGTTTCTTTGCCAAACACTTACCTCTTTCTTTGATACTTGATAACAAGAATCTCCACCAGTTTCGGGGGAGTCTACACTACCTCAAGTAAACTCACACTTCTTTCCCATGGAAGGACAACCATGCTTATAGGGCTCGACGGGACAACCCAGACAGGAGACAATGCAATAAGCCTGCTGTTTCTACAGAGGACTAGCCAACCACCATGAACTTGACCCACTGACTTAGGTGATGTTCTAAATTGCCTGTGTAAAACGTACCCATGACGCCCAGGGGGCGGGCTGGATGCTAAGCTATCAGAGATGACACATTAGTGCATCCTCCTTCATAGCCCCATGGCTGCCCCTGCCAGGTAGGTTCTAGGTTTAACGAACTCGTTTGTACAGACTTCTTATTATGATGGTGTCATTTAATAAACTGATAAAATATGAGTTCAGAAAGTGAGTTGTGTCTGCAGAAAACAACTGGGATGCTTTAGAAAATCTCGATAAAGGCAAATTATTAAAAACTGTTGCTAAGTTAGATGTTGGAAGGATACTATGAGAAAATAGAGACATTTTTTAAATCTAGGATTTTTAAAATGTTCTTGGCCCTACATCACACAAGTGGACAGTAAATTTTAAAACATTAAATTTAAGCTTTATTTTTGTATCACAGTTTTATGTTTCCCTGCTTAAACTGCCAGTATCTTTTACCCAAGCAAATACCACTCCCACTTCATCAGATAAGAGTATTTCTTCTGTACATATTAACAGGACCAGCTACATAATTTGCAGGGCTCAGTGCAAGATGAAAATACAAATTCCCTTCTTCAAAAATTAAGAATTTCAATACGGTGACAACAGAGCATTAAAGCAAGCCCAGCACCCTCTGAGCCTGGGCCCCATGTGTCTGCAAGGGCTGCAGGCCATGAAGCTGGCACCAGCAACAGACAAAAGGGCTGGGAAGGAAAGGTAGTTTCACGTGTCACCCAGCTGTCTGACAATTTCTGGTGCCAAAGAGTTTCCCCTTGTAAGAGACACCTGTTCATTGTTGAATTACTGCTTAGAAGGGCTTCTATTCTCCTTTAATTTCTGCTCTCTGATGTAGAACATACCTAATCCGAAAGCCTCACTTAATCTCTTCTTCTTAATGTACTTTTTTGGGTGGCAGTATAGTTTCTAAAACCACCTCCATCTTCTCTCTCGATACTCTCTGTTTTTTCTGTATCCTTCTGATGGGCAGTGCTCACATTATTATGTACAAACTCCAAATTCCTAATGTGGTATGGGAGTTTGAAAGCTTGGGAACTCCTCATGAAAATACTGTATTGGAATTTTAGATACATTGTTTTGTTCTGAACTTAAAGAAAATCACTTACCCTGTTTAAAATATTTTAAATGTTTTGGCTGGGCACGGGGGCTCATGCCTGTAATCCCAGCACTTTGGGAGGCTGAGGCAGGTGGATCACGAGGTCAAGAGGTTGAGACCATCCTGGCCCACATGGTGAAACCCCGTCTCTAATAAAAATACAAAAATTAGCTGGGCATGGTGGCGGGCGCCTGTAGTCCCAGCTACTCGGCAGGCTGAGGCAGGAGAATCACTTGAACCCGGGAGGCGGAGGATGCAGTGAGCCAAGATTGCACCACTGCACTCCAGCCTGGGTGACAGAGCTAGACTCCATCTCAAAAACAAAAACAAAACAAAACAAAACAAAAGAAATATATATATATATATAATATATATCTTTTAAATGTTTTAATGATGAAATCAAATATATAGAAAAGTGTACAATACTGTAGACTTCATGCAGTCATCATTGAGATTTCATTGTTGCTTAATACCTCTCCCATCGTCTTTGCAACTCCTCTTAAAATATTTTTCCATCTGGCTGCTACTTACCCAATTTACTGTTATTCTGTATTTATATAGTTGATTTTCATGACCTGAAGGATTTAACTTTGTTTGGGCCCATCCAGAGTCTCTGTAGCGGTACTGGAGACTTCTCTCCAGGGAGCCCTAAAACTAAAACCAACTCTTTCTGGCATAATTTTTAAGTTTATTAAAATTCTATGAAATGAACCTCGAAAGCATTATGCTAAGTGTAAGAAGCCAGACACAAAAGGTCACGTATTATATGATTCCATTTACCTGAAATATCCACAATGGTTAAATCCATAGAGATAGAAAGTAGATTTGTGGTTGCTGGGAGCTGGGAGGAGGTGGGAATTGGGGAGTGACTGCTTACTGGGTACAGAGTTTTCCTTTTATGTGATGAAAATCTTTTGGAACTAACTAGAGGTAGTGGTTGCACAACATTTTGAATATGCTAAATGCCACTAAATTGTTCACTTAAAAGAGTTAATTTTATGTTATATGAATTTCATCTCCACACACAAAAAAAACAAATTCTATGAAATAATATTTAAATGTTTGCATTGTAGCGTTGTATATACATATTAAAATCAGTAGTATTGATTTTTTTCTTTTTCACTGGTAACTACATTGTGAGTATTATTTTCTGTATACTCAGTTTGAAGTACTACTACTTCTTTGAAGCCAGGAAGATGGTAATTGATGGTGGAACAGTCCTTATAGGTAAATTTTATATTAAGAACCAATTAAGTTTATATTATATTTGAGACGGTGGTTTCATTTACTCTTAACAATGGAAAATTCTGTAACTCAGTAGTAGTGTCTTGGGTACCGATGTGTACTTCCTTTACATTACTTTCACTGTTCACTGGTTGGTGTAAGACTGTATTCCAGAATGACATATGAAAGTGGTTGGAGCAAACCCAGAAAGTTTTCCTTTAAGGAGACTCTATAGAAATGTCTCTTGGACCCAGGTGTAAAAATTGCTCCATTTGCACTTAGCCTATTAACATCCCTTTCAAAATGGAATATATCGTTCCTAGTATGTGGCAGTATTTTATGAAACTTAAGAAGACAATCTTTTCTTCCAGTTCTGTATGTTTTTATATGAATGCAGTCAATGCCTACCAGAAAACCATACTGTGTAAAACTTGACTCTTAACATTTTGAAGAATTGGAATGATTCTCCAGGAGAAACTGCACTTTCAATTAGAGTGGTTTAAGCTACAAGTAACAGAAAACTCTGTTCAAAATGGTTTAAACAAGGACTTTAGCTCACATACTGGATATACAAAGGAAAGGAAGGTTTCAGGGTTGTTTAGCATCTCAGTGGTATCAGCCAGGACCTGGGGTCTTTTCCTTCTCTTAGCCCGGCTCTCCACAATGTTGATTTTATCCTGAGGCTTATTCCCTTCATAGTCTTAGGAGGCTGCCAGTGAAACCGTGCTTCATGTTTCCTTGAACTCCTGGCCTCAAGCAATCCTCCCCTTTCGACCTCCCAAACCACTGGGATTACAGGCACGAGCCACCACACCTGGCCAACTGCATGTTTCCTAATTCACATTTGGCTTTTAGTGATTCTTAATAAGGAGCAAGAAAGTTTCTCTCTTGGAAGTCCCCAACGATCTTCTCCTCCCCTGTGATTAGTCCATACTGGCTTATGCCCATCTCTAAACAGGCATATTGGGGTGGAAAGTTGAGTCTCCATGAGCCCATTGTGGGGCTTCAGCTGTAATGCACACTGCCAGCTCTATGATACTCTCATTAAATAGTCTTAGAACTTTTTAAATATCTTACATAAATTGCTCATTCTGGGTGCAGATGATTCTTCAGAACACTTATTACGTTGCTTTTATATTATGTCACTGCAGTGTAGCATATCTTTCAAATGTGCTATTGAGATGTGCTATTTGCAGCCCATTTTCAAAAACTAGGAATATTAAAGAGGAGAAGAAACCAAAGTTTGCTTTCATTGGTGAGTGCATGTCATTGATGAGTGCATGTCATTGGTGAGTGTCTCATCCTTAAGAGGAAAGCAAAATCTAGGTTGTTTATGCATTTTCCTTTGGATTATGTATGCTATATGTGTTTATTTTTAATAGACAAATGGTCTTTTATAGTTGGTGTACCCTTGGTGCTTCATTGCTGATTATGTTGTTTTATTCTATTTTCTTACCTATATTTGGTATGCAGAGATTCAACCTTAATTATATATTACAGGTTTTTCTTTGACTTTAAACCATGACTCCTTTTGTTTGAATATGTTAAAAAGATAAATCTCAAATTGTGAAAAACTGAGTTTTAAAATTACTTCAGCCCATATTTTCTATCTCGAGTCTTAATTTAACACAGTTCTTAAGGAATGAACCTAGGCACTTGTAATTGAGTGCCTCTTTGCCCGTGGAATTCTTTTCCTCTGTTGGTATACCAAAATTGAAATTTGTTGAGCTTCAAGTTTTACCACAAAGCCTCTGAACCACATTAGTCAATAATTCATCCCACATCCTTCTTTCTGCTCTGACCCCAGTTCCAGACAGTTTCTTCAGGTTTTTGCTATAGTGCAGAGGTTACAACCTAGTGGCCTACAGCTCTGATCTTGCCTGCAAATGGTTTTTTTGGGGGGGGCGGGGGGGGATGGTGGGTTGCGGGGGGCTGCTGAACAAACAAAATTTGGGGATTATCTGACAACAATTGAAAAGTGGGAGAGTTGACATAAGAATCTAGTTCTGGCTTGTCTTGGAAAAATCCAAAGATCTGAAAACAATTTTTGGCATAAAATCCTGAATGGCAAAAATTCTGTTCCCTCTTCTCCAACTGAGTTATGTTATCTTCCAGGCCCCTGAAGACTGTTGAACTTCAGACTCCTTTAGAGTGCATTAGTGCTAACTGGTGCCATCCTGTTTTCTTCCTACAAACAGAGCACGTCATCTCCGCAGACCTAGATAAAAGCAGTTTAAGAATATTTCTGTAAGCAAAAAGACAAATATGATTGTTTGAGCTGATCAGGCTGTAGATGTAAGGCTCTACAGCTTTTTAAAGATTTCTGTCTTCCTGATAACTCATTGGAATCACCAGCATCCTTAGACAAGACCTTGGAACAGCAGAAGAATTCAATATACACCTAATTGTCCAGTTTTGGTAAAGGTTTAATACAAGATCATTAGGATATAAAGTCCTAACCCGTTTCCTCTAAGGGAGGGGAAGTCATATATCCAGAAGGATTGACTCCACGCAAACTGTGAGGGTCATTCCTGCTGATATTCAGTCTCTAATATGGATTCTCTGGTCATTTGTTAAGACTTTATTGGTAGTCCTTATTAAGACTAAACTCAGTATGTGCTCCCCTCCTAAATGTACAATTGTAGCATTAACCTACATACTGTATTAATGGGACTGGATAATAAAACAGCAGCAACATCACAGGGTGTTCTTGCTCAAAGATGATTACAGTGTCATCCTAATGTCCCCTTATTGCTCTTGAGTATTGCCATTAGCCCAACTCTAGGACCTCTTCCACCCCCATCAGATAAATTCGTTTTACAGCTCTAACTCATGTACCTTTACTCTTCTCTTTGGGCAGACTCCTTAGGTCACCCTCCATCCCCTTTTAAATACCAGGGTGCTGCCCAGGGCTGGGTATTCCAGTGTTAATGACAATCACAGGCATACAACTTAATGTTCTCTTCTTGGCTTAGTTTTTCCAGTCTGATTTAGATGTTTATCATGACCAGTCCTATCACTGGGGAAGGGTGTAAGTTGAAAGAAAGCACATATGTGCTTTCAGTAGTGACTTGGTTGGCCATTATAACATTTTTGTGATGAATAGGATTTTGCGGACTAGCAAGCTTTGAAAAGTGTTTGTATCTGCCAAACATTCCCATGTATTGGGTGTTTGTTACTTTGCCCAACTGGGTAATCTGGATTGTCCCTAAAATTGAAGCTATTTACACCATTTTACCGTGACATCCCACTGAAGTCCAGGTTCCTAGTGTGTCTTTGCCACTTTGGGCTCTATTTGAGCATGTGGCTAGTAATGCCTGGTGAAATGTAATTTTGAGGAAATATGGGTCATTCAGTGACTTTGCTGAGACAGAGTTCACTTATCACAGGACTAAGCTCCATGTACACGGGAGTTTGTTGACCAATGAATCCTAGAGCACTAGAATAATGACTAGCGCCTAGTAGACATCCAATAAATATTATTGAGTGAATGAATTGTTGACAACTTAAAACATACCACTGTACATATTATAAAGATATATGGGTTCTTTTTCCTATTGGGTTTTAATCAAATTGCTGGCATTTAATTAGCAGCAAAAATTGGGGTTCTGCATTTGCACTGTTCAGATTTATAGATTAAGCAGGATGGACATTCCAGAGGTTTCTGTCTCCTAGAGTTATGTCTCAGAAACTAGAAGCTGGATGTGCAATCGTTTTTTACTACATTACCCAGGCAAGAATTAATTCGTCATTTTTATCTCACCATTTCTCATTAAAAGCCTAATACCAGTATCTTGTTCAGAACAGTGCCAAATTTCAGCTTCTGCTAAACGAAGAATTGGATATCTGTTTGAACAGCACACTGTAGACCTATGGCAGATTGACTCTTTGGAAATAGAAAAAATATATATTTGACTGACCTCCAGCCAGCCAGAAATAAATCCTCTGCATAATCTTGCCAAAATGTCATTTGGTTGTGAACAGGGCCCTTCATTTGTCTTAGGAGAGCCTGCATATCAGGTGCCAGGCTACTGCAGGCTTTTCTGCTGTTCTTTTGTTCTCCCAGGCAGCTGCATCTTTGATAATGTGGATTCGTGAAAAAATATCATTGTCCTCCTTACCTGTGTCGTGAACTTCTTTCTCACCTTATTGAATTATCTGTTGAGTCAGAAAGTTTTTTTTTTACAGTTTAGTTTCTAATAACCATTTGATTATTATTATTGGTCGTTTTAGCTCTTGTGTTATAGCTCACATTAAGTTCTCTTCTGATGCCAACTGGAAATTTTAATCTACCATTACTAAGTTTAAAAATACGTTCTCTTTTGCATATGGGTAGACAACTTTAATCATGATTTTTTTTTTACTGCTTATCACTGTTGACTTAGCTATGCTTCTACTGGGTGATTGATGTGTTTTCTTTTTTTAGTTCAGAATTTCCTGCAATTTTAAAAATTTCCTGTCTATAATGTGTATAACATAAATAACACTTAATTGGACTAAGTGATATTTCATTTTTACTTTTCTAGGAAAAACGTCCCTTATTCTGGATATGTAAATAGGGATGAAGACTTACAAACCTAATGTTCTTTTTAAATTTCTCGATTATTCTGCACTTAGAGTCGAAGTCATCAGCTTGGCCCTGCTAATTCTGTCACCCACTGCTGTCTGGCTGTCCTCACCTGGGACCCCTCAGGTGCCAAATTTACCAGCTCTCTTCCAGCATTGGTTGAATATTTAAAATCTTGATTTCATTTATCTTGTTCTTGCATACAAATGAATGAAATTCCTGAACCAGGTACAACTGGTTCTTTGGAGACAATGGACTCCATCTGAGAATAGCTATTTAGTGAAGACAATTTTCATGACAGTTCATCTTAAGGATCTACTTTGTGATGTTCTTACTAAGTGTTGGACTTTTAGAAGCCACCATGTGTGGTCCCCCATTCACCACAGTTTATTATTCTTCATTTTGGGGAATGACTAGCATTATTGCTTAAAGGATGCCCCAGGTGGTCATCGTACAGACCACTGGGAATGGGCTTAAAGCCCTGAAGCAGCTGTTGAATGATGGAACATTGATCACCCACCTCTCCCTACCCTGGCCTAATCTTTCATCTGTAGCAGCCAATGGCTATCTATATGGAGAAAGAAAAATAACAGCAAGAGATGTAAGCTGGGAATGCCGCTCACCCTTGTTCTGTGGGGGCTGAGCACTCTGGTCTGGGGCTTGAGGATGCCTTCAACACCTCTCTTGGTTGAAGCTCTCAGTCACTGATTGCTCCCGATCTGTCATTGTTGCTGCCCTTCCCATAAGGCATGACTCTGAGCAGGCAGATAAGCTGCCAGTCTTCTCAGTCCTCTTTGTTCCATATGCTTTCTAGAGGCATGTTTCTGAATAGACTCAAATACAGTCATTTTTTAAAGGTGTTTAACTGTGGTGATGATCTCAGGAACTTTATATGTAAATTTCTAAACTGAACATTTAATGTAAACTAAATCAGTTCTATCACCACCTTTGATTCCAGAAACACTTTTTTTTTCTCATATTAACAAGATAAAGCCTTCACCTATGGAAGGAGGATTTTTTTTTTTCTTTCTTAAAGCAGGATAAAAGACATGGAAGCATCCACAACAAAATAATCCTCAAAACAGCTTTGTTTTTCTACAGCTTTAACTGGAACCAGCTGTCAAATTCTTGAGTGTTGAGGTGTTTGAAAAACCATGGCTGAAAGGCACTAAGATCAGAAAGATGATGACATTTCATGTTGGGAAACATTAGCCCCAGTTCTGTCTAAAATGGTCTTGCTAGAAAACATGGAGAGCTTTTTGATGTGTGTTTCATTCTCTCTCTGTTCACTATTTGGGTCCCTAAAGGGATCTTCATATATGCCTGTGACTTCTTTGCAGGAAAAAAATCAGCTTTTACATGAGATAGAAGTCACACTGGCCCCTGCTGTCTGATATAGGGGAGGGGACTCTGTGCATAAGGGGCACCAGCAGTGCCTCTCTAGTCCTAATTCTTATTTTAAGCACCTGCCTTAAAAGCAGCAACAATCTATTTTAAGGAGGTAAATGCTATCTGAGAGGCGGAAGGCACTGTGGTTGTGTATATAAGCACCAGAGAGCCAAACTGCCTGCATTCAAATCTTGCCTCTGTCCCTCCCAAGCTGTGTGAGCTTGAACAAGTTGCTTCATCTCTCTGTGCCTCCATTTCCTCTGCGAAATGGAGCAAATACTAGTTCCAACCTCACAGAGTGGCTGTAAGGATTAAAATTTGATACATAAATTGCATAGTAAATCTCAGTAAATATGTTACCATTAATCATTAATAATAGTTTTATTTATTCTGAACTGCCTTATTACTCTAGTTTATAGGATTTCTCCAAGTTAAAATGAGGAACTGTCAACTCAGGGACTTGCTCAACAGTGAAATTAAAATCTCATTAAAAGGAGCACAGAAAGATGGGGTTATTTTGGGGTTATTTGGAGGTTTCGCTATTCTTTGGGTGGCTTAGTACAGGACTGGTCTTTGAACTTAGCACAGTATGGTCTTTGTTAAAACATTAGGATTTTACCAGCTGGGGTTTCCTCTGCCATGCCCTTCCTAGGATCTGATTAGAATTTCAAGGATCATCTTAATGATCTGTCTTATTAAATGATTGGACAGCCATGAACAGAATACATCAGTGAGAAAGAGAAGTATTATATATATTTTTTTGTCCCATCATTAGTATATCCTATTTTTTCATGAATACTCTACAGCCTTCCATAGTTAACTTTTCTAAGTATACTCTGCCACCATAGAGGTTTCTACGAAGAGGGGTGATGATATCACAGAGTTTTAAAAAGCTTCCGAGTCTATGCATCCTCGCTTTTCTCACAGTTGGTTAATCTAAATCTGTAAATCCTCTTCTTAACACTCTAAAAGTATAGGATTATGATAAGCCAGAGAAAAGGGTAATGGGAAGGGAGGGTGGCAGTTTTGTAGGGAAACTACAGTGGAATTGGCACTGCATTGTCTTTGCTCGTGCCCAGTCTTTTGAACTATGAATTGACTGTAGTTAGAAATCATAGCTTTTCATCTGATTTCTTCCGATGGGAGGGAAAAGCCAGTCCTGTCCACAGTTAATGAGATCTTGCTGCCTTAAATAACATTGGAATAGGCAGTGCTAACTTGTTCTGTTGGAGACTACACATACAGCCCACAGTCTTGTTGGCCCTTTTCATTGCTGTCAAACATTCTTCTGATTTTTACTCCTTAGTGCATTATTGATGATCATCCCTAAGTCAGCACTCTTTTCTGGCTCGTCTTCTGTCTTTTGATTGCTTGTGACTCGTCTTCGTACTCAGCCTCATTACTGCACACTGCATGAGGCCTTCTCCACATGCTCCTACAAATGTCTGCCTTCCCTAAGATAACCAACAGCTTTATTTACATGGGTAGGAAGCTACCTGCACCTCATAATGACCTCACAGTGTTCCTTTCTTGTCTGTTTTCTTACCAGAAGTCTTTGGTTTGTCTTCTTCTGTTTTTTATTTCCCAAATCAATGTGACATCGATTTCACTCATTTTTACCTGCTACCTATCTTTAAAGTCTAAATCCATTTCTGGTGCCCCGGTATCTAAGGCTGAAAGACAGCAAATTGGTATCCTCTCTCTTTATCTAAGAGGGAAGGAATGGAAATCTGAAAGTCAAACACTTTTTTTAAGTTTCATATGCACATGAGGAACTTGTGATATGTGACCCTTTTATAAATATAAGACACTTCTGAGAGTTTGGTAATCTACAAGTTTAGAAATTGTAATACCATTGCAAGGACCAAAGCAAAAATTGTAGTAGCTGTTCCCTGGATTGCTTGGGATCAAAATTTTTCAGCATGATTTAATTCCCCTCCAGTCCTTAGAGCCCAGTACGTCCTTACCGCAGGCTGTCTCATTTCTCCTGTAATTCCTTCAAATAATTTCTGATAACAGCAACCAAAAAAACTTTTTGATAATCATCACAACTGTAGTTAGCATTAAGGGCAGTCAGTGTTCCTGAAGTGTATGTTTAAGATTGTCTCTGCTTCCCCCACCCCAAGTAAGATTGGAATTTCTAATAAATCACTGTGTTGTACAAGTTGGCAGTGCTGGCCATGTACATATAGCAGGTGAATTCCAACCTAGAGAAATATTAGTGGAGACTTAGAAAAACTGTGACCGTGGACACTATGATACAAGTATTTGGCATATTCGGAATTTCCTTTCTTCCTAAAATACCGTGTTTTGTTTAATGAATAACATAGACATGCAGCCCGTTACAACAGCCAGTCTTGGGCTGCTAAGAGTTTTAAGTATAAGGTTGTTGTTAAAGCTATTGAACTTTTAGGATATTTATTTCCTTAAAATGCCTTCTTACGGCTTGTGGTAGGTGTTGAATAAATGTTTTGATTTCCTAATGCATGCAAATTAATATTATTATTATTTAATATTAGTAATAGTAATGCATATGTTGAGTCTTTGAGGCTGTGTCTTAGTATATAAATGGCCACTTTTCCCCTAAAATAATGTCATGTGTCCACCAAATTCAGTAAGGCTAGTGGTTTTATTAAGATGCACTGCCAGGTAATGAAGCTGTAGCCATTGTACTATGGAAATAGGTAATGAAGGAAGATTGGAACTTCCTTCTGGAGACAGTCTCAAATGTAGGATGAACAACTTCCTCTTGATCTCAGATGATGTGCAGATATCCTGCTTGGTGAAGAAAGGATGGAGCTGGGAACCCTGGCATGACCCAGGACATATTACAAGCTTTTCCACTGCCAAATTTATTCATGCAGTGTTTTGTGAAACAAACAAGTGCACAAACAACAAATCAATTCAGAAGTTCTTCCCCTGAAGAAGGGTTTTTTCCAGTGTTGTTTGTTTATCTTCTTTGCAATAATAGCTCTTCCTTCTTCATTACCCTGGTGGTAAGAGAACAATATCAGGGAAGAAAAATGAATTCCCTGATAGAGTATTTCTTATCTGTTCAATTAGCGCAACTAATATAGTGAGATATGGTGATTTCTCAATTAATGAATCATCTAGAGAAAAAGGTCTACATATGGTTAGTTGCATTCAAACCCATACCCCATGCAGGCAGGTGTCTTAGAATATATGAGACAGAGCTGCCTGCATGAGAGTAGTAAAGCCAGGTAGTGTAATGTCCACTTTAATTTGTCTTAATCCTGGCAATGTACTTCATTAATTTTTTTTACATTCTATATGAGAACATCATTTTATATGGATGGTGTTCATGAAGACTGGCTGTATGTGCATAAAGCTTTTCATTTGAAAATGTATTTTAAAAGTTAATTTGACCTATTATAATGTTATTTAACATTCTAAATAATATAATACAAATATTTATTATTTTAAATGTATTTTTTAAAGTTAGTTTGGCTTATTAATATGTTCAGTCCCAGTCAGCAAATCACACAACTGTTAAAAATATTTTATGTTTACAAAGCCAAACCAAAATTTTATATTTTCCTCCCCAAACTTTGATATAAACACTAACATTTTTTAGCATGTATAAACATCATTATTAACTAGTATCCTATTACAACTCCTTTTCTATAATAGAACGTCTGTGCTTTTAGGTGGCCAAGGCCTAGATGATCGGCCTCTACCAGCATCCTCATCTCTGTCCCTGATCCCCAGCTTCAGCCTCGCTCCTGCATGCTGGACCACTTCAGTGCAGCTCTCAGACTTGCTCTGTGTCTCACATGCACTTTGGCTACGTGGAATGCTCCCACTCACCCAGCAAACTCCCACTCCTCATTTAAGATGTAGATTAAGTGTCACCTCCCTCTCGAATCCTACCCAGAACTCTCCAGGTGGTTTGCCTCTGTGCTGATGTTCACCTTGTTCCTACCCCTCCAACAGCACTCATGAGAATGTGTTGTAACCATTTGTGTATGAATCTGCCTGTACGAGATGCAAGGCAAGATTTGCATTATTTGTGTTTATATCTCCCCAGCATCTAATAGGAACACCAGTTTATGGCATATACTTGTAAGAAGTCGTTTAATAACTGAATAATCATAGTCCACATATTAGAACACACACCTGCTTAAAAAGTAAGTCATGGATCTTAATAGGCAACAGCTTGAATTTCCTCCTATGCAACCACTCACCATGCCATCCCGCTCACCTCCCCAATCTTGACCCCCAGCACAGAGGGACCACATTCTCTATGGTTTCCTCACAAGCTTTCTCGTGATAAAATGTATAATCTGAAGGATCTTGAATAAGTACTACTGCCTACCTCCCTTGGAGAGTTGGAAACAGCAGAAATTAGGATCTAGAAGGCTTTGTGTCTTCAAGCTGGGATGGGAGCAGGCACAGAAAGGTAGGATGACCTAGCTTAAATCCATATTTCAGTTGAGGGAGAAAGACCTGGGGCATGTTGTCAGGATAGGGAGTGATCCATTACAGAGAGTGCTACATCCCCAGCGTCCAGTGTCAGAGAGACAGACTGCAGAAGGGACAGATGAGGATGTCTCCAATTCAGTGCACCTGGATCAGAAGGCACACTAGCATGCCTGAACCCTTAATAGTCAAATTTTAGGAACAGAGAGAGGCTCCATCCCTCCTTTCCCCAATAAAGGAGAATAATTTCATCACCACCAGTTTCTATTTCCTATAATTTCCTTCCTTCCTTCCTTCCTTCCTTCCTTCCTTCCTTCCTTCCTTCCTTCCATCCTTCCATCCTTCCATTTCTTTTTTTTTTTTTTTTGATGGAGTTTCACTCTTGTTGCCCAGGCTGGAGTGCAATGGCGCAATCTGAGTTCAAGCGATTTTCCTGCCTCAGCCTCCCAAATAGCTGGCATTACAGACATGTGACACCACGCCCAGCTAATTTTGTATTTTTGGTAGAGACGGGGTTTCACTATGTTGGTCAGGCTGGTCTCGAGCTCCTGACCTCAGGTGATCCACCCACTTCAGCCCCCCAAAGTGCTGGGATTACAGTCACGAGCCACCGCACCTGGCCTATTTCCTATAATTTCTGTGCTATGAAATACATTCTTCTATCCATAATGAGAGTTTAAGGCTCAGGTTTAATTGCAGATGCCTAGAAGAGTTAACATATTATCCTCAACAAAAATATGCTGGTAGGTTATTTTCATTCGTCCATTCCATAATTATTTATGTGCACCTCCTAAGAGCTAGACACTGCACTCAATATTTGGTGTACAGCAGTGAGCCAAATGGATTGTGTCTCTGTCCTCATGCTACCTTGGCCTTTACTAGTATGAGAAGGGAAAGAATTTTTAAAGCATCTAATAAGGTCAGGAAGATTACTTCTGTGAGATGGGGTGAGTAACATAAAGTGAAAGCTGGAGATCTGAAGACAAGCTTTTATAAATTCACCCTGATCAGCTCTACCTATCTTCATCTTTGTAGGGGGAAAATAGCAGCTTCTGAAAAAGTACTTCCTATTCTTGGCTGCCAGGTACTCCCAGGTCTTTCATTTGTTAATTAATCAGTGCCTATTAGATGCCAGCTCAGTGTTGGGTAATGACTGAGAATCTAGAGGTGACAGATGGGTCTACTGTGAAGGAGCCTCAGTCTAGCTCCCTTGTAAGTAGAGTGACCACATCAATTTATCATCCAAACTAGGGCATTTCTGAGGGTGTAGAATAAAAAGGAACCTCTTGCAGAGTGATATAAACATACCTCCTGCAGCTGTGCCTGTTACATCACCTTCTTAGGGAATAACCTATCAAAAGTAAGTGCTGCCTCTTGAAGGAGAGTCTGATGCTTTGTCAGCCAACTTTTGTCTCCTGTTTTTGGAGGTGTCAGTGCTATAACTGTAGCTTCCAAGATGGGTGGAAAATATTGACAGACATTTTATGTAGGTTACATGCCTTTCTGGAGAAAAAAAATTCAGCACTTAATTTTTTTTATTAGAATGCACTTTTTAAAAGCTCATTGGTGTCAGAAGGGTTTAATGCAAGCTAAAAGGATGACTAATCAAGAAAATAAATAAATAGTTGTAGGCTTATACCATACAGCACATATTGGGATGCCTATAACAAGAATGTTCAAGCCGACTTCTCTGTGTCCTGTGGCAGGACTGGTCAGGCTTTAACTTAGTATACAGATTTGATGTTTACTAACCTCTCATTTCACAATGACTCCACCAGCTGTATCTTGCAGGCTGCCCAGTGGGTCTCAGCTCTACTAGCCAGTACCTCAAGTTTCTGGCAAGGACGTCGGCACTGAATATTTCTCCCACCACCACCCTAACTAGAAACAGTTAGCTGCCCGTGCCACCCCTTATGTTATCTGCAAGATCTCTCTGTGTTGTCTTTCAAGGAGAGGTGTGACTTACTTTGGATCAGAGAAGAAGGATGATGGCAGTGGCTGTGGGAGGGGTAGAGGAAGGAGAAGGTTATTGGGATGATCTTTCAGATTTAATCACGTGTTAAAATGAGACCTTTGCACAGTGAAATAAGATTTGAAGCTGGAGGTACAAAGTAAAAGTCCGCCAAACCCATCCCAGCTTGTTTTCTTGCAGCAGTTAATAATAATTTGTTTAAAAGTTTAAAATACAAGACAAATGTTAAATTGAATATGACACCGGGACAAGAGACTTCTTTATGAAGCATTTGATTTTTTTGTATTCCATAAGTTCTTTTCACTTTCCTAGAATTCTTCTCTTCTTCTACCACTGATTGTGAAGTTTCTGCAAAAAGATCCCTTTAAACATTTTACCTTGTTAGAGAAACTATATAAAATACTCAGCCAGTTTTCTTATACTTGATCCAAACCAATCCATCAAGACTGGTAGAAGGAGGAAGAGCAGGATAATATTATTTGGGGAAAAGTCTGAAGCAGTGCCACTTACAGTGTGATCCATGCACTGGCTTGAGCCACATTGTCAACCAGCTACATTATTAAGCACGCTGTACAGTTCAGCTGACTTTTTTTCTTGGTAGCAAGACTTTCTCAATGAAGGAAGCAATGGTTGACTTACATTCTGGTGCACACTCTATACCTCACGTGGACCTGCAGTGAATATTTTGGCAACTGGCTACTTTGAGTTTTCACTGATATAAGGCACAAAGAAGGTGATTTTCTAAAGTCTCATATTAAATATAATAAACAGGATTAGATTTCAAGTCTTTCTTTTTTTTTTTTTTTTTACTCTGTGGCCTAACCTAGAGTGAGGTCTTATTTCACATCTTTGAATTGATTTGATTTCTTATTATTCAAGAAGTGAATTATTCACTCTTACTCTGTACCTTTCACTGGCTGTTAAACCTTTACTTTAAAGGTTTTGGAAATTACTACACATTAAAAAAAAAAAAAGAAGAAGTGAAGATAAAACCTTTAAAGGTTTTGGAAATTACTACAGATTTAAAAAAAAAAAGAAGAAGAAATGGAGATAAAACCTTTAAAGGTTTTGAAAATTACTACAGATTTAAAAAAAGAAGAAGAAGAAATGAAGATAAAACCTTTGCTTTAAAGGCTCTGGAAATTACTACACATTAAAAAAAAAATACAAGAAATGAAGATAAAGTAGATGTCCTTCCCCAGAGCAGTGCTGCATAATATAAACAAAGGCTTAGCTCCCTCCGCCTCCACGTGACTGGCCACATGTGTGAGAAAGCCTCTGCTTGGGACTGCCACCATGTGCTGGGCTCAGAATCCTTGTGGTTTCCCTGGGCTTTGTGCCTATGCCAGATGGCTCTGCCTCAGTTGGCTGCGTTGGCCCATAATTTAGGTAGCATTCCTCATATCCGTAGGTTTACTATCTCATTAATTTTAACTTTTCCAAAGCTTTTCCCAGTCCAGAAGCCACTAGATTAAATCTCAAGCTGTGTGTGTCCTGTTAATAGGTGACTATCAAAGCACCTCTCTATAAAATGGATCAAAGTAAAGTGAGAGTGACAATACGAAAAAGTTGATCCTGTGAAGTTATGTGTTGCCTTTTCTTTTCCTTTGGCATATTTCTTCTCACTGATTAGAACTTTTCTGGAATTCACATGGTTCATATGGCAAGATCATAAAGAGAGCTTGAAGCTTATTTCCATAAGTGTTTTTTAATCAAGTGATTATATGCATTGAAGGAGACACAAATTATTTCTGATCTTATACATAGACTATATTGCAGAACATTTGGCCCACTGTTTTAATTTGTAGTACTAGCTGCATGTGAGCCTTCCCCTCAACAGTGGTTGTGAGATTGTCATTACAGTCCTAGAGTATTTTGGCTTATATGCATATCATCTTGTTAATATTTCCAGAATGTGCTCCTGGATATAAGACTCTTCTCTCAGCATCCAAACATGTAGCATAAGTAAATAAGACCTTCTTGCTGTAGACAGAAAAGACCTGGGAAGACTTTGCTTTGTGCCTCTAGAAATCAAAGTTGGGTGGATTCCCTGTGTCATGTCACTTCTTCCCTCCATGATATGATCATTTTCTTCTCTCCTTTGTTTAATTATATTCAAACTGATGACCTACACATTTAAAATCCCTGGAAGAGAGTCAAGGTTTCTGAACTGTACAAAAGGCTCTAGCACACTTTCCAAGATGCAGAATGATGCTGCTTGAGCTATGCCTGATGTCTCTATGTACGTTTTATTCATCTACTGGATGACCTGCAAGAATGCCTGAGAAGCACTCTTGGAACGTTTTACCTCTCGGATTAAGAAACACCTATGTTTCCCTAATAAAGACTTCTGTTTCTTTTTAGAAAGAGGCTTCTACCTAATTCAGCAAAACCATACTTGTACATATGGGAATGTTTAAGACCTTTATTGTCAGAAAGTAGCCCTAAAAAGACTTCACCAAATATGCACATGAAAAGATGATCTATTAGAGAAATGCAAAGTAAAGTTATTACAGGATACCACAACAGAGTTATTAGAATGGCTTAAAGACTGACCATACTAAGTGTTCGCAAGTGTGTAAGTTCTAATGTATAGAACTCTCATACACTGCCGGTGGGAATGTAAAAATGGTACAATCACTCTGGAAAATATTTTGGCAGTTTCTTAAAAAATTAAAAATACTTCTATCATGTGATCCAGCCATTCCACTCCTAGGTATCTACTCAAGCAAGAAGAAAATGTGTATCTAGGCTAGGCGCGGTGGCTCACGCTTGCAATCCCAGCACTTTGGGAGGCCGAGGCAGATGGATCACGAGGTCAGGAGATCGAGACCACGGTGAAACCCCGTCTCTACTAAAAATACAAAAAATTAGCCAGGCGTGGTGGCGGGCGCCTGTAGTCCCAGCTACTTGGAGAGGCTGAGGCAGGAGAATGGCGTGAACCCGGGAGGGCGCCACTGCACTCCAGCCTGGGCGACAGAGCGAGACTCTGTCTCAAAAAAAAAAAAAGAAAATGTGTATCTATACAAAGATTTGTACATGAATGTTAATAACAGCTTTGTTTGTAACAGCAGAACTCAGAAATACCCAAATATTCATCAAGAGGTGAATATGTAAACAAACTGGTATAGCATACAGTGGAATACTACTTAACAATAAAAAGGAATGAATTATCGATCATGTTCCATCATGGATCATGATCGTATTTTTTATTGATCAGTAAAAAATAATCATGATCAATAATTTATTCCTTTTTATTGCTAAGTAAAATAATTATGATATATGAGAGAAACTAGATAAGATGGGTATGTACTAGATGATTCTGCTTGTGTAACATTTAGAAAACGTAATCTATAGTGACAGAAAACACGTCAGTGGTTTCCTTGAGAAGGCAGCGGATCAGGAAGAGAAAGGTGGGAGGAATTACAGAGGGACACAGGAAAACTGATGGACATATTCATTATCTTGATTGTGGTGATGGTTTCATGAGTGTGTACACATGTTCAGACTCACACTTGAAAAACATGCAGTTCGAGATATGTTAGTTATACTGCAGTAAGGCTGTTAAGCAAACAAAAAGCCTCACCCCTAAGCTGCTTACATTAGTATAAGAAAAGATGTTAGGAAGTATTTAGGAAAGTAATTGTTAAGATTTTGAAGGACGTGGCCCCACCGATAATCCAGTAAATGCCATGAAACCACTTTTGCAAAAACTATGAGGAAATTATGACAGTTGAAGAGATCAGACCTGACTCCATCTTGCTTCTAACCTTTATTTAAGCTGTCCTTGTTCATTCCTGGGAGTAGGCCATTAACCTTGGGGAGGAATTTAGTTTATAGTTTAACTCTGAAAATTTTGTTTCAGAGTTAAAGCCCTCTCCCCCACACCTCCCAAAAAACCACCTCTTGCCTGGGAAACAGTCTGCCTTTGTAGGATTAACATATTAGCTACAAGATTGGAAATTACGGTTTAGGGGCCATGCAGCCTCTGGCTGCCAAGAGTCTGAACCACCCCAAATTGCTCGGGAATAACATCACTATTGTGAAACCTAAGATCAGTGCTTGAGATATTTTGCAGACCCTGCACTCAGTGCACCTGCCAGCATCACCCAGACTAGTAATCTGGCTCAACAAGTTCTACGATCCCACCCAGGAACAGAAGACAGCAACTTCACTTCAACCCCCAATGATTCCATCTCCAAACCAACCAGTCAGCACTCCTGACTTCCCAAGCCCCATCCTCAGAATTATCCTTAAAAACTCCAACCCCAAATGCTGTAGGAGACCGATTTGAGTAATAATAAAACTCCAGTCTCCCAGACAGCCAACTCTGTGAATTACCTTTTCTCCATTGCAATTCCCCTGGTCTTGATAAGTTGGCTCTGTCTAGGCAGTGGCCAAGGTGAACCCACTGGGCAGTTACAGCCATACACCCTCTCCCCAGAAATGTGCACACAAAGTTTTGCCTACAATTCAGAGGATTCCAAGACTGAAAACCCCTGGTTAAGACACCTATAGAATTATTAATCATTTTCAAAGAAACAAAGTACTTTTCAACAGCAGTGGCTGCCACTCAACAATCCCCTTTGGTTTTTTGTTTGTTTGTTTGTTTTTTCCGAAGCAAGTAAATTAATTCTTACCTTCAACTCAGATGAATTTTGGGTATTCCTGGTAAACATGACTTTGTTTCCAGTTTAGCCATTTTTCATACAGTATTTTTATTTCTACTTTCTTCATCCTCATTCTGAAGGGGAATTAAACTATAAGCTTACCAGTACATCACCTCTGTAAGCTAAATGAGGATTATTGATTTTATTGATTTTATTGATTCAATTTTTTGTTGATTACACCATTTCATTGCTTTCAAAATGAGCAATAATAACATAATGATTATTGGACACTTCCCATTACCACACTGTCAGTTAATAAAACTGTACCTTAAACACATTAAAGGAAATTCAGGATCAAAATACCAATTTTATGGTAATGTTTTAAAGGACAGATTCAGTATCAGCCAGTTTTGTTATGCCAAACTGAATCAGACATTTGCACTAGGACCAAATAATACTAATAAACTGGAATTTACCTGAACTGTAAGAAGAATGGCAGGTGTATTTCTATGTTTTCTTTATTTCTCCTACATCCCTTCTATATGTAAATAATACTAATACTCAAGTCTGTTTGACATTTTAGTCTGAAAGTCTGCATATCTATAATACCTGTAACATTCCTAGAATTGTAACCATCCCAATGGGTTCTTCCTGCCCACTGCACAAATAAAGACCACAGCATTGCAGTAAAAAAAAAAAAAAAAAAAAAATAGTTTAATTGACATGAGGCTGGCCATGCCACACGGGAGGAGTTATTACTCAAACCAGTCTCTCTGAAGGCCTGTAAGCTAGGGGTTTTTCAAAGGCAGTTTGGAGGAAGGGATGTGAGTGGGTAGAAATGGGTGCTTGCTGCTGATTGGTTTGTGCAGAGATAAAATCATAGGGGGTCAAAGCTGTCCTCTTGAGCTCACTTGCTTCTGAGTGGGGCCATAGGAGCAGAGGTTAGCTGGTCCAGGTGGAGCCATGGGTGTCAGACATGCAAAAAACCTGAAAATCTCAAAAGGCCAACCTACAGTAGTGATGTTATCTACAGGCATGGCTGGCAATCATTTATTTCTGCACCTTACCAGAATTCAGGCTCGTCTCCTCCCCCTAGCCTGGTGGTCTCTCATTAGTTTTACAAAGGTGATTGAGCTTTTGAGAAGGCCTGTTATCATTTAAACTATTAATATAACCTAACTATCTTCCAAAGTTAGCTGGCCTAAGCCCATAAAAAATTAAGGCAGCTTGAAAGCTAAAGGCAAGAGGAGGGGTTGACTGGATCAGATCTTCCTCTTAATTTTTGGAAAGGCAGTTTTAGAATTTTTTCTAACTACTGTTTTTTCTCACTATCCAGAATTCTAATTCTAAGTGAAATCCCAGGGAAAATTGCATGTAGTATACTCACTTCTTTTAATTGTTATTTGCACTTTTACAAATTTGATCATGAGAAATATCTTCTAAGGTGACCATACTGTGTCCTTCCCTATAGGCAGAGTCTTAGGGTTTCTGAGGAAAAATTTTGAGAGCCATAGATTTGTATGCAGATAGTTTTTTGAGGAGTGCTTTTAAGATCAGTATCTGTGAGGGAATAAAGGAAGCAGAATTTGGCAGATAGAGTAATTGTGTTTGAACTGCATCAAATGCCTCCTTCAGCAAAGGAGGAATGAAGCTGAGATGACCCTTAGCGTTGTCCTGCCTTGAGGCGATGGGGCCTTTTCACTATCATGACCAGTCCTTTGAAGAGAGGGCATGACCTTGGCTAAGACAGCTTTCTGTGGTCATGGAGAATTCCCAAAGAAGAACTAAACTGATGGTTACCAGCCACCAATAATGCCAGCAGATGGCAGAATAGTTGCCTCATTCCTGAAGAGAAGATCTGGGCAGCACACCACAGTATCCACTACAGTCCACCTTTTGCATTACTTGGATCTACCTGGGAATGGTTCTTCTGGATTTGTTGATCTCTTTTCCTGGGGGGAAATTGTAAGAGGGAGGGTTAATAATGTGAGTTATAGTCCTTACATCTGGTCTTGAGGCCTCTCTTGATACTCCTCATCCCCATCATCTACATTCTATTGTAGATTTCCTCTGCTAGTCTCAGTGGGTTATGTGGTTGGGGTGGCCTAGACTCTCATCCCTGAAAAAAACTGAATGAAAATAGTCAGTCTTTGAAATCATGTTTGCCTAGGATATGATACCAAATACTCAATTGAGGTGAACCAATTGTAATTTATTTGCGTTTTGTCTTTTCCATGATGAGTCATAAAATGCAGAACTTTTAATAACAAAAGCTTTAAAGATTCAGGAAGGACAAGGTGGCCATCATGGTTCTCCATGAGTCCATGCTTAATTAACATTAGACGTATTAACTTTTGAATACCAGTTGTTTCTCCAAATTAGGTGCATAGCGCTGATAACTGATGGGTTATCATAGGTAATTTGACTTAGACCATGGAGTTCATTCAAATTGTATATGTAAACAATGTCAGTATCAGCTGATTTGGTATGAAAATCAATTTTTGTTCTACTTCAGTTAGCAGTTGTATAACCCAGTCAGTCTTTTCATTAAAATTCCAGGAATTCTTACCCAATTTGAATGATGTGATTGTAAAGTTATTAGAAACCTGTATTCAAGAGTGCTTTTAGGGTCCTTTCCGTCCTTTTGTGAATCTCCTAAAAGACACTGTACTCTAGCATTTTGCATGCTTGTGAAGTTTTCAGAAACTGCATGAGCATTAAGCACTTAACCATGGAAATGACTTTAAATAGTTACAGTTAAAAACACAATTGACAAATTTAGTTATTTCTGTGGTCTACAATAACAACATAATAGCCATAATTATGATTGATATCATATACTCAGACATATTAGAATTTTAGAAATCTCATACAATTTTGGAACATATATTAATATCGTTCACTAAAATATAACCTGAAGAAGATTAAACTTTTTTATTTTTGACAATGCTTCCTACTAAACATGTTAAATAATTGCTTGCCTTTCTTTTAGATGCTTCAGGGGCCCTCTGTAGCATCTCAAAGTTAGAGGTCAGAAAAGACCATTTTGAAGCTGAAATTTGATTTTGAAAAGGCTGCCAAATATATTAAAGGTTTAAAACACTTGGTATTATGAAATAGAATTCCAGGTTACCATAAGTCATTCATTTAGCCAAAATGATGACTCAAAACATTTTTAAAGGCGAAAACCTTTACTCATTGATAGAGGGAAGACTTAGCTTTTCAAACAGTCTGTCTCTTGTCTTTGCCTTCTTTTTTTGTCAGTAGTTTATTCAAAAGGCAAACAAAAATCTTTTATTATCTTTTAATATTACATGAAAATTTGTTTAAGAGAGAAAGCCAAATTTCACCCTTGCATTAGTGTACTATTAATGTCCACCCCAATTTTTAATAAAACCTTGTAGACAAATCTTTCCAATCTTAATCAGTTTAACCATAAGATGAGATTCTTATAAACCTTTTATAACCCTTTACAAATTTTTGTTAAAGAGCATATTAGTGCTTTAAGAAAATCCTGTTTGTGCTTTTATTTCAGTGTTCAGTTTAAATACACCTTTAAATTTAGTCAGTATATTCACACACAGAATTTTTTTACATGATTAATTTTTGCAGACCTTCCATAACTGTTCAAACCTTTAGCTTATTCTTACTTAATTTAAAACAATCCTTTAACCCTCTAAATTAGGCAAAAATTTACATTCCTATGCCATCTTACAATCTTTTACCACAAACGAATTTTATTCTTCTCACACACCTTGCATGTAAAACTATTTTTTCAGTAGTCTCAATCATATGTTATAATAGTAACTCAGCAACATTTACTTTTGATGCATAAATTTTCTTTCACAAATCTTTTCACTACTTACACAGATCATGTTTGGACTTCTTGACTTGTCCTGAACATCCCTGTTTAATTTAAACAGCCAGTTATTTTACTTTAGGACAAGAATTTACTATACAAAATCCTTTCTGGTATAAAATCCATTTTCTTTATAACCTTCTTTGCATAGCTAGGGGGCATGGCTAATTACGAATGTCCTCAGGCCTTATCTAGAATCTAATGCTCCAAAATAGGTAAACTGAACAGTTTTCAAAAGCCTAAGAAGCAGTTTATGACCTTAAAGCATTTAGCAAACCTCATATCTGACCTGCCTAATTTAGTCCAAATGTCTTTATTTTACCAATAATCTTTAAAGCTGTTTTTATTTCCCAAAGATTACTAAAGTTACATGAACTAAGACAGTACAGTTTTTACTTTTCTGACAAAATATTTAAGCACTTATTTTTCTGAAAGCCAATTAATTAGAGCTCTTTTATATAAACATTACACACATAACACATATAACTACACAGACAAATTTTTTATTTGCCAGTTTTTAATTTTTTAAATTGGATTACTAGCTTTAAGGTGGAGTTTTTGGAAGAACAGGGCCAGGAAAGCATGCAGTTTCTAGGGCCTAATAAGTAGGCACAGCTGGAAGGCAAAACAGCTGCCCAAAAATTAAGGGTCTTATTTTTATACTAGATCTTGGATCCCAAAAAGACCAGAGCCTTAGATTTTGAGGGAGATTTATCCATATCTAATTCCTGGGGTTCCATGAGGAAAACAGATTTTTTTCCAAATGGGGTCTCTGGCACCTCCTGTTTTACCCAAGGAGTCCCAGGCTGTTAAAGCTTGAATATCTACTTTTTATTAAGCTGACTTTCAACTATAGCACTTTTTTACAAAAAGCCCTTTTAAATCTTTTATTACCCAACCCTGGCTAGCCAAATGGCCAATATTTCTGTGTTCAGAAAAAGGAAAATTTAAGATGGTTTGTGGAGGGGAAGAGAATCAACAAATGGTAAAGGCCACACAGTTATCATACCAGAAAGTACTCATTCCTGAAGCCAGGAATTGAACCCTGAACCTGGGCTGCCATTGTGAAAAGAGAAAGCAAGGCCATATGGTTACAAGGTCAAGCTCCCAAGAACCTAACTGACCAGTTTGCTGGGCCGTCTTCATCAGCAGGCTTATGGGGTCCTAGGCACATGTTTTATCCTAAGATACCCCTCTTTATGGCAGAACAATGCAGAAAGACACACAAAACACACCAGATTTACTATAGCTCAAGATCAGCCTCGGAATTCTTTTTTTGTGGTAATTAAAACTTTACAAGAGAGATAAACAGTGACTTTTACCACTCGTTAAACCAGTTTGCACAGAGAGAGGCCAGAGTCTGAGTGGTAAGAAATTCTTACCCTTTTGCCACCATGCCAGGCTTCTGGATTCCCTTTCCCTGAGCAGCCCTAGTGACTCTGCTTGCCACACTGTAGCCCTGGGGCCAAGCCACATCATAAAGGAAAATCATCTTTTTTTGTTTGTTTGTTTCATCAACCACAGGCAAAAAGCCTCTCAATTTTGCAAGTTGCTGCCCAAGGGGTTGCATGGGGTAACCCAATTAACATTTTTTGTTCTGGCCAGAGTAAAATACATGAGACAAAACACAGACATCAGCCACTCAGCATTGAACTGGCAAGGCTCAAACTTGCCCCTGGTGGGGCCGTGTCATGTTTAATCCATTTTTAACTGAGAGGGACTTTACTGAGGGGAGGGCCTCTAACCCTATCCCATCCTTTACTCAAGTAAAATGTACCCCATTACTTATCCAAAGTCAGCCAATTGGTGCTGCAGTCTTTTTCCTTTGTATTGGGATAGTAACTAAGCTGAAAGATTCGCAGATTTAATTTTTCATTTTTAAATGCACTTCCATGCATTGTTGCTTATTCAGAACATTCCACAGTAAGTTACCTTTAGTAAGAGTTAGCCATTTCTGTAAGACTCCACTGCTTTCTGTACCTAATGTGTAAGCATGAAGGAACTCAGTTTTTCAGAAATTAAGGATCTCATTTTCACCTAAAATATTGACTTTCCTCTCGGGTTCCCTTGATTAACTTAGCCAATAATTTTTTTCCTACCTACGTGCACAAGAAAAAATGAAACAAAGGGGTAGAACACAAAAATCCCCACAAATTTTTAAAAACCAAATTTTACACCCCTACAATATTATCATTTGCTACCAGTTTCTTTCTGACCTAGTCAGATGTAAGAGGCCTCTAACTGGATCCAGGCCAGTTAGTTACCAGATTAAATCCATTCCTGGACCCAGTCCAGTTTGTGTCACGACTTCCAAACCCAGTTTGGATCAGAAATTTGCTCAAAGAAACTCAGAGAGCTCAAAACACAAATCCACTGGACCTCCAAAATCAGAGAGAACTTAGCCACGATCTCCAGCCGCTCCAAGAGATCAGTGGATACAAGTGGGTCCTGCAGTTACCTTGCATGTTCACTCAGTGCTCCTGGGGGTCATTAGAAGCTCTTCTTCAGATCCCACTTCTGACACCATCTGTCAAAAGAAAAACTTCAGCCAAATTAAATTTAAAGGACTTTAATTGAGCAATGAATGATTTGCAAATTGGGCAGCTCCTAGAATCACAGCAGATTTAGAGAGACTCCAGGGGTGCCTTATGGTCAGACAAATTTATGGACAAAAAAAAATAAAGTAACATATAGAAATCAGAATTGAGGTACAGAAACAACTGGATTGGCTACAGCTCAGCATTTGCCTTATTTGAACACAGTTTGAACACTCAACAGTGTATGACTGGTTGAAGTATGGCTGCTGAGATTGAGCTTGGTACAGGCGCATACTCCTAAGTTAGGTTTTCAATCTTGTCTACTTATTAAGTTAGGTTGCAGTTCATCCACAAGGACTCAAATATAGAAGTACGGAGTCTTTCTCAGGCCATATTTACTTTGCTTTAACAGTGCAAACGAATAGGATTATTGCTTAGGAGACAAACGTTTGTAGAAACTTTCCAAAACAGGAATAATTCTTCTTTCAGAGAGTCTCAATTTGGGGTTCTTAATGTCTCAGAATCCTCTAAATTGTATGCAGACTTTTGTGAGCTTGTGTCTGGGGAGAGGGCCTTGAGGATATTTACCAAATACAGTGTACTAGACATTGTGCTGGGCGCTTGTATCACAAAGATTCATTTTTCCATTTATTCATGTATTCAACACAGATTGATATCCGTCTGTGTCAGGCACTGGGAACATAGTAGTGAACAAAACAGTTCCTGTATTCATTGGAGCTCATTTTCTGGGTATGTGGAGTTGGTAAAGGGCCACATCCAAAAATAATGTATAAATATATAGCACATCAGGTGGTGATAAGTGCTATCAGAAAGAAAAATTCTGGGTAACGAGAGAGTGAGGGGATGGTGGGGGTGTTAGTAGGGTAGCCACGGACATTTGAGCAGAAACTGAAAGAAAGGGAGGGAGGCAGTCATGGAGTTGTGGAGGAAGAACATTTCTGGGAGAGGGAATGGCAGGTACAGAGGTTCTGGGTGAGCCCCTGCCGGGAATGCTCCAGGGTCAGCATGGAGGCTGTGTGGCTGGAGCAGGAGCAGCAAGGGAGAGAGTGGTGAGGGATAAGAGGAGAGAAGGAGTGGGAGGCCTGATCAGATGGGTTTGGTAGACCACTGTAGAGACCATGGCTTTACTCTGAGCTGGAAGGCCAACAGAGGGTTTTGAATAGATAAGTAACATGGTCTGCCTACATGTTAGAAGTCTCTCCTGCCCTCTGGGTGAAGGCTAGGCCATTGAGGGACCAGGGTGGAAGCAGTGAGACCACAGGCTACTGGACGAGTCTAGTGGCAAGTTGGTGGTAGCCTCACTTGGGGAGCAGCAGCGGAGGTGGTGAGAAGTCATCAGTTTCTGCATATGTGGATATATTTCAAAGATGAATGTTTTACAGAGATGAGTAAGATTTTTTCTGGGTTTTCGGAGTTTGAATCTAGCGGGGAAATCAGATCTGTGACAGATTACTTCAGTACACGATGATAAGAGTAGGGGTAGAGAGCTGGAGGAGAATGGAGTTACGGAACCTTTGCTGGGAGGATTCAGGGTAGGAAATGGCAGAAGATAAGCTGGAGTGGTTGGCCAAGGCCAGGCCATGGAGGGTCTCATTGACCATGTTAAAAATTTGGACTTTATCCCGAAGTTGATGGGAACAGTTAAACAGCATTGCTCAAGGAGGTAACACACTCCAATTCTCAGTCTAGGTTGTCCAGTAACTCTGGTGAGTATGAGAAAGAGGGCTCGGAGGAGGTAAGACCGAAGGCAAGGAAACCAGATGAGATATTGCAGTTGTCCAGGGCAGAGAGGAATAATTTATTAACCACTTGCTATACATCAAGCATTATTCTAAGCACTTTATGTGTGTTAATTAATCCTCAAAACAAACCCTATCAGTGAGGCACCATTAGTATCTTCATTTCACCAATGACCAATGCATGGCCACAAATCCAATGCATGGATTATGACCAATCCATGGTCACAAAGAGGAGGCTAAGTGAACTTCGTTCAGGAAGGTCACACAGCTGTGAGCAGGAGGAGGATTTGAACCCCAGCACCCTGGCTCAGGAATTCAGGTTCTTATACACTGTGCTACAGTACATCCCATGAAGATAAGAGCCTAGAGATTTAGGGAAAATAATGGGGTGAATCTTTTATTTTGTCCCAAACTGAGTAAGTTTTCTGTGTGTGTGGCTGTATTTCAAAGAAATCTAATTAAAATAAAATTTTAATTTTATATTAGTGTTCTAGCAGTATCCATAAGAAACCTACCCTCGTACCATCTCCTTTTCTCCTTACTTAGAGCTTGGATTGTCTCTTTCTTTGCAATCTCATGCTGCCTTTCTGCATCAATCTATTCAGGGTGTCTCTTTGGATAAAACAATATTTCGAAGTCATCACCTTGTCAGGTAACCCAAGACCATGCTTTTGTCTAATGTTAGAAATTTCTTACTATTGGAAGTAGTACATTAGACTCCATGTTCATTGGTTCTCTTTTCCCCATAGCTTGTGTTTGGAAACAGCTAGAATTAAGTGAATTAACTCACTGTTACCAGAATACGGGGTTGTTGTGAAATAAGCTGGTATCTCAGGAAAAAGTGTATCTTTTGACTAATTACTCAGAATATAGACATAGACTGTAAATAGTCATATAACTTATTTTTCTAACTGTCAAAATGTGAATAATTTCTCAAATAACTTAAAACGGAACTAGTATTTAACCCAGCAATCCCATGACTTGGTGTGTATCCTAAAGAAAATAAATTGTTCTACCAAAAAGACACACACATGCGTATGTGCATGACAGCACTATCCACAATAGCAAAGATATCTAATCAACCCAGGTGCCTGTCAACAGTGGATTGGGTAAAGAAAATGTGGTACATATACAGCACGGAATACCACACAGCCATGAAACAGAACGAAATCTTGACATTTGCAGCGACATGGATGCAGCTGGAGGCTGTTATCCTAAGTGAATTAACACGGGGATAGAAAACCAAATACCGCATGCTCTGACTTGTGAGAGCTAAACGTTGAGTACACATGGATACAAAGAAGGGAACAGACACCAGGGCCTACTTGAGGGGGGAAGAAGAGAGGGAGGCAAGGGTTGAAAAAGTAGTGAGTACTATGCTCAGTACTTGGGTAACAGGATCAGTCATACCCCAAACCTCAGCATCACACAGTACACCTAGGTAATAAGCCCGCATATGAACCCCTGAATCTGAAATAAAAGTTGAAATTGTATTTTAAAAAATGTGGAGAATTTGAATAGTGCAAGGAATGCGTACAGAAAACAGTGTCTGGAGAATGCCTGACTTAGTTTGCCAAAAAAGTGTCGGCTCTGCTGCCTTGCCTCCAGTGGATTACCCCCAGGATGATCTTATTTCCTTCTCTGTTTAGATTCAGGGAAGTACGGAGCATCAGCGTCTTTTCTGTGTGGCTGTTAATGATATTATTACAGTTTCATAAAGAACAATACTTACCATACCTTAGGCCAAATGTTCTCCAAAACAAAAAAAAAGTAAATAGAAACTTCCAGCCCTGACAGGTATTCAAGCCTAAAGCATGATACAGAGAAACCAAAAAATAGAAAAAAAATTAATTGTTCACAGAAAGATACCCTGTAGGGACAGGCAGGTGGGAGGAGTGTTGGTAAAGCCCTAGTGACAGGGCTTGAGGGCCACAGTCCCTGGGGGCCTCAGTGCATATTATTGGTGTCCCTGTTTGCCCAAATGACAGAGAGAGTGTGGGCTGGGAAGGGAGGGACTAGTTCAAAGAAGATAGCACAATGTCTGCAGCAGAAACCAAGCAGCATGAGTTTTATTTGGGAAAACCAAGAGGGATTTGAAATGAGTCAGTGGCTACTGAGCAAGCAGGGTTGAGAAGCCCCACATTTTCCAGAAACTCGAGTGTCTTACAACACAAAGGTCAGTGTTCTCAGCACAGGCTCAGGCAGCTCTAAAGCAACAGCCAGCCCTACCCAGCCCTTCCTTCTCAGCTCACGTTCCAGGTAAGGAGCGTTTTTATTTTTGAAATCCAGGTGCACAGTCAGGAGATGGGAGGAAACAGTGACACCCATCTTTTTAATGAGCATTGCTACTGGAAAAGAAATTAGCATCACCCTGAATTTTACGTGATGTCAGTTAAATGAAGGTGTTTTATAGCACTTTACAACAAATTAGAATCAACCAAATTGAAAATAAGCCTAGCAGCTGGGATAAGTAATCAGGTAAGTGGCCAGTTTTGCTATTTTTGCTTTGAGCTGAAGACAGAATTTGCATTTTTAATGTCCCAGAAGTGTGAGATTCACAATTGAGGAGCATGGTTTCTGGGATGATTGTTTAAGATGCAGGCAGCTCCATCTTGCCCTTCAGTCTCCAAGTTGCTTGACACATTGCCTGGAAATTGGCCCTTGTATATATATACGTGTATGCCGGAGAGAGGGTTGTGAATTAGTGTAGGCTAGAGCTCCGCTTTTGACTGAACATTAGAGAGCAGACTGGAAATAGATGACCCAGAACAAGACAGTAAATCATCCACATTAACCGAGAAACTCTAATGAAAGGACTGAAATTTATACGAAGAATTTATGGCCACTCATGAAATCAGCCCAAATCAGAGGAACTATTAGAACACTTTTATGTATTTAAGAAAATGGGTACTGTGTTCGTTTGCCGTAATTTGCATATAGTCAGAATGCCCTGACATCATAAATACTGGCTTTGGTGGACAGGATTTTACAGCAGAGCTTTGCACTCCATGAGCCAATGTTTCTTGCATAAATGACTTGATGATTTTAGTGTCTAAAATATGTTCAGAAAACTGTTGAAAGGCCACAGGAAGCTTTGCGATGGTAACTATTTTGGAATTGGTGCCCTGGGGTGTACCTGATATGTGTGTGCTTGCTTATGTGGGCAAAAGAAAGAGGAGAAAAAGAGGAGGCGGATGGGAGGAGTGTTGGTAAAAATGAAACTGCAGATCACTCAGAATGGAAGTATTAAAAGGGCAACAAATGAAGATAAAATGATGCTTGCAATTATGGTTTATAAAGAGAAATAGGCCATATTGAGTACATAATTTTTCTTTTTTCTCCTCTGCAGCTGATGGATTAAATGAAATAAACTAATCTGCAGAAAATCCATGTATCTAGGTTGTTGTCAGTCGACCTTAGAGAAAATTAAGATTTGCACAGATTTCTTACTATTTTCTACTTAAAAATTTTCTACTTGAAACACTTTTCTCAAAATACTTACATGTGTACTATTTTATCTTAAATTTTTTTTTAAATTCAGATAACTTTTCAATACCTAACTACTGAAGCAGCAGATAATTTTACACATAAAAAAATAAAAATGACAAACAGGACATTCTCCCATAATTTCTTCAGCAGTAACTTCTCCTTCCCTAAGCAATAGCCCTTATTTGACTTTCAGGACTTTATACTTCAGGTGTGGATATGGAAAAAGTAAGTTTTAAGTTTCCATCATCATTACCTTTTGATAATTCTATTCATTAGCAGTACCCTGAGCCAGTGGAGTAAGCAGGAAAAGCTGACTTCTCTACTGGGGTATCAGATAGATCATTACACCATGGAGAACAAGGACAGATCTCCAATGAATCCAGCTAATACTGAAAACGTACCTGTAGCACTGAGCTCCAAACTGACAGCCTCTAGTCTAATGCTTGACCCTGTTCAGCGAACTTGGGTATTATTCAAGGTGGCACTTCCCTGGTTTGACAGATCATTGTGCTCTGAAAGCCTTAAAACATGCGCTTGAGTTGTACAGGTTATCCACTGTATTTTGTTGCCTTGATAAAAATGGGTTCAGAGAATTGAGTGAATTTATGGGACAGGGGTTCAAATGTGCTGTGACCTTCTGTTTCCCGAGAAAGGTTTTGTTTTTTTTTCTCTCCCCACTACCTCTCCTCTTTGTTTTGTACTGCCCTCTCCTGGCTAAGAAATTTCTTAGTAATGAATATTTAGATAAGCCAAGTGGCAGAAACACTGGGGGCTGCTATCATTTCTACTTTCCATTAGAAAGTAATTTCAGATTTTATTATAAGAAATGCAGAGTTGACATATAGTGATTAATTCAGATGTGCATAGATACAAGATTGCTGAAATGATATCAATTGTAGAAAATATCTGTATGAGAATAATTTGGTCATTTATATGGACTTTGCAATGTTTATGAAAAATGATTTTGCAGTTTATTGCATCATTAGTCAAATTTTCTGAGTCATTGATGTGAAAATCCAGTGTTATTGGAAATCATTTGGACACTTTCTCTCTATGTTTGTATTTTACAGTGGCTGCTAATTTACAGAAGATTGTAGATGATCCCAAAGCTTTAAAAACATTGACATTTAAGTTGGTAAGTGGAAAGTTATGGAAAGAAGGAGGTAATATTTTGCCATGCTGTGCCAGCAGGGAATAATAATATAGTTTAATAACCGACTCTGTAATTTTGCTGTTGTTGTTTTCTTTTAGAATCAGTTTTTGCATTTGGAAACATTTGACTCTGCAACATTAGGGAACATTTTCTGATTGTGACTGGAAATTTCCTCTTCTATGAGCATAGCTTTTTCTTTTATCATCACGCCTTTGACTAAGAGTGGCCATTTGAGAATCTTGAAGCCTAGATCATTTTGCTTGTGGTTTGTATTGCAACTTGACCATGAAGACAAAATTACACTGAATTCAAAGCAACACTCTTAATAAAGCTTTCCTAAGACAAAAGCCAAGTGGTTCTAACTTTTAAAAATAGAGGCTGATTGTTGTAGAAATGGTTTAGGTAATTGGAAGCAATTGTAGAATAACTCACCAAAGGCTGGTGAACAAAGACACAACAATTTACTTCCACATTTCAAATCACAGTAACAGATTTGTGTAGAAAGGAGATATTTCAACAGTTATTCTGCACTAGTAGATTTTAAACTTAAGTACTAGGTGGCCACAGAGATACAGAGTACTGGACATTTTGGGGTCACTGTGAGACCAAGATGGTGGTGGTCAGAAATGGAGAGAAGTCCAGATAGTCAAAAGTGACCATTTTCCAAAAAATTTTAGCAAACAGTACATTAAGGTACATTTTAAAAATCGTAAGTTAATTTTATCAAAGGCTGGTCAGAATCCCAGAAGCAATTTTAGATCTAGATGACCAACACTTTGCTGTGCACAACATATATTGATGATCTTTTTTATATTTGTGAAATTAAACGGAAAATGTGGATGACCAAAAATGCTAAATGATTAGTTACAGTAAATGTGAGCCTGGTGCTAATTAACTTCCTGGGTCTTGCTTCCCATCTAATTTTAGATAGCTAGGCTATGTGATTAAAGAAAAACACAAAGATTTTCACAGAAAAGATATATCTGAAGGAATTCTTTTTGCTTTGATAAAAAAGTAACATTTTATTCAGATGTAGAGTGCTAGGTTAACAAATAGGAAAATCCCTCTTCTGGTTTGGGATGACACTGTCACCTCTTAATGTGTGTGTGTGTGTGTGTGTGTTTTTTTTTATGAGAGTATATTGATGAGAAAATGGCATCCTGTGTCAGCATTTCAAGCCAATGTATGTCCCTTTATTCATTTTTTTAATACCGCCTTCAGAACATTTTCCTAATTTCTAATATGCAAACAGAGATAAGAGTCTGAAACTCTCATGCTGGACTTTTCTCATTTTATTATGGAAGAGGAACAGTAGCCCTGGCCCTTTCTTACTACCAAAGATTTTGTGAAAACAGCCGCTGTACAATCTCTAGGTAAACCATAAGAATAATGTAAAACTCTCCCTCGTCTCCTAATCAGCTTATATGTTTCTTAAATTCTCTCTGGATTCTGTCCTCTTCCCTACATCTCCATTTCCTGCACCCAAGCAGGATTCTCTCATCTTCAGAAACTAATCTTCCTGCCACCAATTTGTCAGCTTTTGGCTCATTTTACCACCCTGTGGCCGTAGCCAGAGTAATCTGCCTACAATCCCAAAATGTAGTAGACACAGTGTCTCCACTGCCCTATTGTAAACCGCACACCCAGGACTTGGCTAATGAAGCCTGGTCTGCCCCCACTCCTCCAGCTCTCCTGCTTTACCATTATCTCTGGTAGCAAGCCCATTTCACATCTCGGGAACCTCGGGATCTCTGGGGTTGATTTGCCCAGGATCCCACAGTGATCACACAGATCCTGAGTCTGGAATCTGCAGACTCAACCCTGGTCTAGCCTCAAAGCCCATGCTCTCAACAGCCATTCATTCTTGGAGGCAGACCCCTGCAGCCTTAGGGTTGTACAGTTTTCTGTCATTTTGTAGATTCCTCATTTTGGATGACTGGGTACATTTACACTGGCTGGGACTGAATCTACATTGGCTGAGACTGAATCTCCTTTGTACCTTCAGCAGATTGAGTAATAGTGGCCTGTCAGGCACAGCAGAGTTTTGGAAACAAGTCCATGTATGTTTTCCTTCCCATTACAGCTTGAAAATGTAGTAGTGTGGTGTTCACAGTAAATGGAAATTGATGGCTTATTCTCCCCAAAGATAGTTAAAGATGTTAAAGAAAACCAAACTCAGGAGGGACCTTATTTCTGTCACTTAACTTTCTGTCCAGCCCTTATTAAGCCCCAGGAGGGTTTCTTTGTTGCTATCAGCTGCCAGCCGGTTTGAGATCCACTTGACAGAGCTAATTTGAACTGGTTTTTGGCCTGATCTTGTGTAGGACGCTAACATCCCGATAAACTGCAGAGATTCAAATGTATTTACCTTCATTCATCAACTTGATTATTTTATTCAGGAATAAAAGATCAAAGTATTTCAGCAGCGTTTTTCCTCGTAAGCTGCTGCCGCGCATGGTCCCTTTATCTCTCAGCTGTTTATCATTATTTTAATCTCAGTGCCTTTCATTACTTTGTAAAGGAAAACGTCAGGGGCCTGAAAATTGTCTAAAGAACAGCAGTGTCATGATACTGTGGTTCTTTACCTCCCTGCACAGTGGTTTCACTCGGGAGCACTGGGACACTTTAAAAAATTAAATGCCTAAGGCCGCAGGGGTCTGCCTCCAGGAATGAATGGTTGTTGAGAGCATGGGCTTTGAGTCTAGACCAGGGGTGAGTCTGCAGTTTCCACTGTGTGATCCTGGGCAAATTAACCCTGGAGAGCCTCGGGATCCCGAGATGTGAAATGGGTCCTGTTGTAGGACCTAATGTCTGGGTCCTACAACAGATATTCTAATTTAATTGCTCTTGGTGCAACCTGGGCTTTGGGAATATTAAAAGGACTTCGTGGTGGTTCCAGTGTTCAGCAAACCCTGAGAAGCATTCCACAGGGAAGATAATAAGTAGGATTTCCATTGTTGGTATGGCCAGGGGCTGGGAGGTCAGATTCTTCTCTTCCCTTTTAACAAAGTGGTTCAGGCATAGAGGGCATTTCAGCTCAACTATTATGTGCTTTGAGTTTGATGTATTAGTAGTGTTTTATTGTTGTAAGCCTTGAGACAGGTCTTTATTTCTTTATTTTTAAGCCATTTTTGAATGGACTACTTGGCAGTTTTGTAAGTAGGTGAATCTTCCAGCTTTCAATGTGGAATTTTTGAAATGGCATTAGAAAAAACATGAAATAAGATACACTTAATTTCCCCTTGAAGATAGAATACAGATTTTGAGAACATGTAATTAACATCTAATTGGTACACATTAACAGAAGCATTATAGATTTTGGTTACTGAAGTTTAATAGCATTATATGTATTGCAGATAGAAATTTCATAAGCATTTTCACAGTGACTAAAGGGACTTATTTTTAGAGGTTCTTAGCTTCTGCATAATTGGAGGCTGTATGACTAAGGCAACATTTTGCCAAGTGCAGGTAAAGTCAAGCCTGAAATGGGGTAAAAACTACCTAAGAGTTTTAACCTTCTCCTCCTACTGAAGGGGTAGAAAAGTGAGACAAAGATCTTCAAGGAAACTTCCAGTTCCAGAAGGTCCACGTCTCTGTGCCTCCTAATCCCAGCCTGAAAGAGTGGCTGTCCACATGTGGCCCCCAGACTGACAATGTCCGCTTCCCTTGGGAACTGGATTACAATGTAAATTCTAAGACCCCATCTCAGTACTAAGGAATGAGAATCTCTTGGGAGGTGGGACACAGGAATCCGTTTTAACAAGCCCTCCAGGTGATTCTGATGCAGGCTGAAGTTTGAGAACCAATGCTTTAAAGGAAACTTGTAGTTTCACACTGGGAAGCACTGGGATAGACCAGTGGTTCTCAGACTCTATGGGCGGGGGCGGGGGGCACCTCAGACTCTCCTAGTGATTCCAAAGTGCACCCGCATTTGGGGTGGAGGCATTCCTTTTCAGTGACGCCAGGTAAGCATAACTTCACCTCCTACATGGGGTGCAGGCCACACCTGCTGTCATGGCAGGAGGGGTGAGGAGATGGGTGTTCAGGAATCAGAATACACCCTGAGTAAGAGCATGCATGATGTCATACACTGTCACACTAGGTCCCTGATAATGTATACATTTTCCTTTGGTAGGGGAGGCAAACTGTTATCTCTGCCTTCTTAGGGTTTTTGGCTGGGCCTGGAAGTAAACTGACATAAAACAGATTAACAGGAGAAAAGCATACATATTTATTTAATCTAAGTTTTACATGACATGAGAGGCCTTGTTAAAGAAATGAAGACCCAAAGAAGCTGTTAGAATTTAGCACATATATTGAGTTGGACGAAGCAGTAAATGATGAAAGGGGGCAAGGCAGTGGGGGCTGGGACAAGGGTTCATTGTGGAGAAGTGACTAGAAACACGAGAATGAGTTTAACAAGGTTTGTTTGTGTAGATGTCTGTCAGGGGCTTCAGCTCCCCACCTCTGGTGATCAGAATAGCTTTCTTCTTCCAGGTGCAGGGAGGAAACCTTCCACATGGGAGTTTTAACTCCTGCTTTTAGGAAAGTCAGAGGGCCCTTCCTGCATCTGCTGCTGTTTTTTAAAGTGTCTTTCACGCAAAACAATGAAATAGAAGAGTGGCATATTTTGGGGTAGCATGTTCTGAACTTCTCCTTCACTTTGAAATTGAGGCTCACAAAGCGTGGGCCTGAAACTTCTGAGTTTCCCTGAGACCCTTCTGGGGGATCCTGGATGTCAAAACTCTTTGTGACTTGCCTTTTCCACTGTGTTGACGTTGGTGTAAAGCCATGGTGGGTAAAACTGGTAATGTCAGCACACATGCAGCGACATCAGACTGCACTAATAGTCACTGTGTTCCTCAGTGCCAGGCACTGTCACTCACTGTAAAAAAAGCAAAGCCAGTTTCACTTGAGAATTTTCCTAACAAGGCAGGAAACATTATTGACTTTATTGAATTTCAGCTACAAGACACATCTTTCGAGTGTTCGGTGTGAAGTGGGACTCCCTCCTTCATTATACAGGTGTACGTTGACAATCTCCAGGAAGAGCACTTGTGAGATTGTTTGGTTTGAGCTTACCTACATGTTTTTTCTTTCTTCATGAAACATCATTTTTACTTGAAAGAATAGCTGACAAATTGTGGTTATTCAGACTCGGATATTTGGCAGACATTTTTTTTTTCAAATTGAAGAAAGTAAGACTGACACTGAAAAAAAAAAACAAAAAACTGATGGCCAGGCACGGTGGCTCATGCCAGTAATCCCAGCACTCTGGGAGGCCGAGGCATGTGGATCACGAGGTCAGGAGATCGAGACCATCCTGGCTAACACGGTGAAACCTCATCTCTACTAAAAATACAAAAAAAAAAAAAAAAAAAAAGCTGGGCATGGTGGCAGGCACCTGTAGTCCCACCTCCTCGGGAGGCTGAGGCAAGAGAATCGCTAGAACCTGGGAGGCGGAGGTTGCAGTGAGCTGATATCACACCACTGCACTCCAGCCTGGGTGACAGAGCGAGACTCTATCTCAAAAAATATAAATGAATAAATAAATAAATAAGACAATATTTGTTGTTGATAATAAATTCAAGCTTTCAAGCAAAAATAGGATTTTGGAAAACTCGTATCGCTACTGTAAGCTTGACAGTAACCCAGTACTTAAAGACTTTTCTGATGAGATTGGTGATGGGTGATATTAATGAATATAATTTGTTGACATTGTATAATGAATTGTTCATATTGTATAATGAAACATGTCAACATTTAGAAGATCTGCATAAGTCAGTGATGCTTAAAGTCATGCGTGGGTAAAAGATCCATCAAAGTGTAAGGTAGACCAATAGATTTTAAGGTAACGGGGTATGAAAACTTCAATACTGTGGTTTCAGAGTGTACATTGCAACTAAAATTAAAGAAATTGCCACTTGGCAAGTTCTAGTGCAGTAATAAATGATATCTACAACTATGGGAAAGCTATCAAAATACTCTTCCCTCTTTCATACGTATTTGTATGAGGCTGGATTTTTTTTTTTCATGTACTTCAGGGAAGACAGCATAAAACAGTAGATTGAATACAGAAGTAGGTGTAAGAATCCAGCTGTCTTTTATTAAGCAAGACATTAAAGAGGAAATGTAAAAGTCAGGCCACTCTTTGAGTTTTCTTGCAGTGGGTAGGGGAACTATGGTTATTTTCCATAAAGATTTTATTTATGTTTGTATGTAATGAGTTTATTATGGTTAAGTTTAATGAATTAGTAAAGGAATATTTTTAAAATGTTTTAGTTTTAAGATAGTATAATTAACTTATGTAAACCTATTTTATGTTTTTAAATGCACTGTTTGTATTATTACTTTAATATCTTGACATAATTTCAAATAATATGTTTAAAATACTTTTTAAATCTCTCAGTTTTAATTTCTAAGACAGTCAGTCTAACGAATATAACCCACATAAGCAGACACTTTTTGGAGTCCTCAATAATTCTTAAAGAGTATCAAGAGATCCTGAGACCCCAAAGTTTGAACATTGCTGTTTTGAAGGGTCATTGGTTCCTTTCTCTGAATTTCAGAGTCATTTGCATATCACCCTCATTTGTGCTTTGCAGGCTGAGAGAGCCCTGGACTCAGCAGTGAGAGCCCAGGTAGCAGAGGAAGGAGGGCTGAGCGCCTTGAAGCAAACACAGCCAAAGGTCCTGGCCAGGAGACAGACATTTCAGTGTAGCTATGGGAGGCACTGAGGACCCAGGGTGGGTAGGGACTTTGTGAAGACTCCTTCTGTGATGTTCTCACCGTAACCACTGGTTTATCACCTACTCTAGTAAGTTCTCATTTCCATTACTCTTCACAAGAAAGGATTTAATATTCTCATTTCTAGTCAGTTCAACCACTATTGGATATTGTAGTTTTATTCTAGTCATTTTAACCTCCTGATATTCACATTGCCAAATTTCTGATGAAGATTTGAAGTACATTGGTGTTCTTCACATTTGGCAATCTGACCTTTTTGTCACCACCAGCAGCCGTAATTTGTCTTTGGGTGTTTGTCAGTTGCCTGTTAATTACACAGATTGTCTGCCATTATTCAGTGGGTTGAGTAAATGATGTTAACAAGAGCTACACATGAGAGAAGGGATGATTTAGTAAGGTAGATAAAGAAACAGTGATAACACAAGGAGAAAATGGATAGGGAAGGTGAATATTATAGTGTCAGTGTGACACCACCAGAAATACCTCAGCCAGAATTCCCTCTATGCCTGTACTACTTTGTTGAAAGTGATAAGGAGAAGAGCATTTCAGACCTCATTGCCCACGTCAACACAAACAATGACAGTTTTACTTCACTGAATATCTTTATCTGTCAAATGAAACCAGAGATATCACTGGATAGGTACAAAGTAAATTCATTTCTTTAAATACTGGTTAATATTTTTATCCTTTAGGCTAGTGACTTTTTTACATAAACATAACTACTTACATAGAATGTTATTTTAAAGATAATCATTTGAAAATATTCAAGGTACAAACATTATAGTTAGCTGCTTATTTAATAGAAAATGCTAGAGTTGATGCTGGTTTTCTGTACTGTTTTTTTGAACAGACAGTTCAAAAAACAGTACACTATGAACAGTACAGTTAAAAAAGCAGTACAGTACATATTCTAAATGTATACAAGCAGTGCTAAGCAGGTTAATTGTGGTGATTGGAAAGGGCACTTTTCCATGGGAAACTAATTGTTGTGACAATAATTTAGCAGGAATTAGGCTCTGAAAAGGGTTGTATGATCCTTTGGTAATTAATTGCCCATTCCCAGTCATTCATCATACTTTTTTCTCCCCTCCTTGTTGTTCTTATGTAATGTCCAATTCTGATTTATGTACTATAGGATGAGAGGCAGCTTAGAATGGTGATCTGAGGTGGGGGTGGGGAGAGAGAGAGAGTGAGTGAGTGTGTGCATGTGTGTCTAAAAGCAAGCAAGGGGGAGAGGTCACAAGGAAAATGAAATAACTTATTAATTAGGACCAGTGAGAGGTTTGAAGGGAAATGGCTTCTTCTTTTTTTTTTTTTGTGAGATTGAGTCTCGCTCTGTCACCAGGCTGCAGTGCAGTGGCGCGATCTCGGCTCACTGCAACCTCTGCCTCCCGGGTTCAAGTGATTCCCCTGCCTCAGCCCTCAGCCTCCCGAGTAGCTGGCACTACAGGTGTGTGCCACCAAGCCTGGCTAATTTTTTGTATTTTAGTAGAGACAGGGTTTCACCATGTTGGCCAGGATGGTCTCGATCTCCTGACCTCATGATCCACCTGCCTCAGCCTCCCAAAGTGCTGGGATTACAGGTGTGAGCCACCACACCTGGCCAGGGCAATGGCTTCTTTCCAATTCTTTCTGATTTTGAAGTAAGAAAAATAAAGTATTTGACACACCATAATTTTGGCCAATTTTAGGCAATTAATATGTCTGAAAATATTACAAACAAAATTCTTTTATAGAAAAGAATTGTTATAATACCTTTCCCTGTAAAACTTATTCACTGGTATTTATATAGCAGTTCTCTCTAATGAGCCCATCGCAGTACTTGGTGATGACTTTTTTCTGGCAAGTTTTATAGAAGAAATGAGTTTGGTAAAAACTAAATTACTCCTGAGTGACCTGTTAGATCTCTTCTGCTTATTTTCATGTTGTTTTCAGAATGATTACTAAGGTGACTTAGTTAGAAAGTATATTTAAAATAATTTTATTTAGTTTTTGAAAAATTTGTTTGTGGTTTCTTAGCAGTGGTGTTTCACTGACTGTTCCAAAGCTTCCAGCCTGGGCGTGGTATTTTAATGGATAACAAATCCCTTCCCACCTCTGTTCTGTACTTCATAGCATGATGGCCACAGTGCTGACAACACTTAGCTTCCTGTAGTCATTCAAGAGAGTGGCTGGCATCTCTCTTCTGGAAGAAATGGGACACATGGTCCCATACCAACTGTGCCTTTGCTTAGATCTGCCATCATAGGAACAAGACTTTAACAACCAGCAGCAGCAGCAAACCAGCATTGAGGCTTTCTTTTTCCCTTTTCAGGCTTCTGGCTGTGATGGGTCGGAGATTCCTGATGAAGTGAAGCTGATTGGGTTTGCTCAGTTGAGTGTCAGCTGATGTATGTCCCTTGATATCACCCTGATCTGTCATGTCCCACCCCCACCCCTACTCCCTTCAACCCTCCCTCTTTCTGCCCATTTCCTCCCACCCCCTCACTCCCATTTCCTAGCAAAATCAGAAGATTGTGAAGAGGCCGGCTTCAACAAAATGGGATAAAAAAATAATTTTTTAAAACTTAAAACACTCCGAGTTCTGCTTTATTCTCTAGCAATCCACAGTACAAGAACAAGCAAATGCCACAGCTGCACGACTGTTGCTAATTTTTCCAAAAGCTATTTAATATTCTTAGCAATCAATTTGGATATCCCTTAAGTGAAAAGAATCTGAAATACACTCAGGTGGTCTTATTTATTGGCAACAAAAGGAATTTTCTATCCAGAAGCCTATTTCTCCTTTCATTGTCGTTATTTCTGTTATAATACTTTAATTGTACATCTGACAATACTGCCTCTTTTATGTTGTATTTAGAAATTAATATACTTATAAAATTAAGATTTATTAGCCAAACTTGAATTCTAGTTTTAAAACTGACTGTGAATTTTATTTTTCATATATTTATGCATTACACACCTTAGCTATAAGAAAAAAAGGGTTTTGATTGTATGCTTCTTGCAGTTTATCTCGTTATTTAAACAAAAAGTTTTGGGTCTATCTTTGGAGTATTTGTAACTTCTAAATTTTGAAATGACTGAATTAGGAATTTGGATGCTTATTCTTTTAGTCTGTTTGCCTAAAAACCAATTTACAATCTGACTGTCTCTTGGGAGAGGGAGGTGCCTTGCAAACTTTCACATTAAGAATGTGCCTGAGGCTGCTTTACTCTGGAATAGTCTCAGATCTAAAATTTCCTCTATATAAGGTGGCATATGTTAAGTTTTACTTCATTGGACCGTTTAGAATGCTATGTAAAATGTTGCCTTTCTGTTAGATTGCTAACTATATACCCATCTCTGATTTGGCTCTCCTTAAGTGATAGGATTTGTTATTCTAAAGGTGATAAACTTGAAAATATCAGAATCTGAGTTTTACTTGAAATTTTGCAGAATACCCAGGTGGAGTGAAAATTGGAAGGGTTTTGTGCAATGACTAAAAGGCAAAATGCTGTTAAGGTTCAAGAATAAATACTTTCAACCCAAGTAGCCCTCTGCTTGACTGTATATTATGGAACTAGTAAACCTTAGGATTTTGAAAATTGGAGTCTAATCTTTCAGGGAGGTGAGCTCCCAGGATGGTACCATTGCTCTTTCCTAGCTAACCCTAGATATGGCAGCTCTTTAATGTACTTTAAAAAGCAAATATATATTACTAAGGAAAAAAAGTTATTTATAATTGCCTTGTCATAATTGTTAAGGTGTTCTAGAGCCATTTGCATACAATTTAATGTAATTTCATTCCATTCTATTGTTTACACAACGATTACTCAAAGATGACTGCAAAGGTAAAAGGAAAATAAAAGTGTATTGCACAACGAGATTGTTTTGCATTGTTTCTTTCCTCCTTTAGATATCATCTGCATTACTGCAATGGCATTTAGCACTTTCATAAAATGCCTAGTAAGAGTTAACTAGTGAAAGTGCCCTAGAGGCAGAGTAAGGAGGCATCATGCATCCGGTACAGAGAATTGGGTTTGACAAGTAACTTAAATTAGCATGAGGAGAGAATGAAAGGCAAACATTTCTACTCCATGTAGACAGATGGTCTTTGAATTAAAACCCCTATAGGGCTATAGGGGACAAGAGAGAATAATTCCTTCCAACCACTTCGTTCATTTTAATGCTGTTAGTCCCTGAGGCTCAGAGTGGTTGAATGACTTGTCCAAGGCCCTTTACAGGACTACTTGCAGAGCTAAACTCCCAGGATCCTCGTTTCCTGACATTCAGAGCATGTTCTTTACACTCTTCTGCACAACTTGTGGGTGAAAAGACAAGACCTTCATCTTCTACTAAGAGGATAAAATGTACCTGAATAACTGGAGGACTTTGCAACATGGAGACTAATCAAAAATCTTTCAGAGGTGTGGACTCCCAGGATGGTGCCATTGATTTTTCCTAGCTAACCCTAGATATGGCAGCTCTTTAATGTACTTTAGAAAGCAAATTGACCAGGTGCGGTGGCTCATGCCTGTAATCCCAGCACTTTGGGAGGCCGAGGCAGGCAGATCACGAGGTCAGGAGATCGAGACCATCCTGGTTAACATGGTGAAACCCCGTCTCTACTAAAAAATACAAAAAATTAGCCGGGCGAGGTGGCGGGCGCCTGTAGTCCCAGCTACTTGGGAGGCTGAGGCAGGAGAATGGCGTGAACCCCGGGGGGTGGAGCCTGCAGTGAGCAGTGAGCAGTGAGCAGCCTGCAGTGAGGTCGCGCCACTGCACTCCAGCCTGGGTGACAGCGAGACTCTGTCTCAAAAAAAAAAAAAAGAAAAAAAAAGAAAGCAAATATATATTACTAAGGAAAAAAGTTATTTATAACTGCCTTGTCATAATTGTTATATCATTTAATCTGTATTTAAACGTAGTTATAAATATCATTTAATGTCTGTATTAAATTTCCACCCATATTTTCATATTCACCCTGATGGCATTTGAGGTAGTTTGCATGCATTCATACAATAGGATAGAGATGTAAAAATGCATAAAGAAATTAGGATGCAGGGACAATAAGAACTGGCTTACAAGATGAATGGAAGGATAAAGTTAGTACATAAAAATCACCACAAGGGCCTATATAATTGCTAGAATACACAGATGTGGACTAGAGCTTCCTACCCACCGTACTACCTTAATTCCCACCTATGCAGAGCAATCTACAAATTCAGTATAATCCTTATCAAAATTTTTAAATTGTATTACCCACAGAAATATGAAAAACAATCCTAACATTTGTATGGAACCACAAAAGACCCTGAAAAGCCAAAGCAATCTTGACGAAAAAGAACAAAACTGGAAGCACCACACTTCCTGATTTCAAATTACATTATAAAGTTATAGTAATCAAAACAGCATGGTATTGGTATAAAAACAGACCAGTAGAACAGAATAGAGTCCAGAAATAAACCCACACATGTATGGCAATTTTTGACATGTGTGCCAGAAATATACAATGGGAAAAGGACAGTCTCTTCAGCAAATTTTTTTGGGAAAACTGTATATCCACTTGCAAAACAATGAAATTGGACCCTTATCTTACAACTTACACACAAATCAACTCAAAATAGATTAAAGACATTATAAGACATGAAACTCTAAAACTCCTAGAAGAAAACAGGAAGAAATCTCCTTGGCATTGGTCTTATCAATGACTTTTTTGGATATGACACCAAAAGCACAGGCAACAAAAGCAAAAATAAAGTGGGATTATATGACACTAAAAAGCTTCTGCACAGCAAAGGAAATAGTAGACAAAGTGCAAAAGCAATCTATGGACTTAGGAAATGTTTGTAAACTGTATATCTGATAATGGGTTAATATCCAAAATGTATAAAGAACTCATATAACTCAAGAGCAAACAACAACAACATTAAAAATAGGCAAAGGACTTGAATAGGTATTTTCCCAAAGAAGACATGTAGATGGCCAATAAGCATATGAAAATGTACTCAACATCATTAATCATCAGGGAAATGCAAATCAAAACCACAATGAGGTGTCATCTCACACCTGAAGATAAGTGCTGGCAAGGATATGGAGAAAAGGGAGCACTTACATGCCTGTTGGGGGAACGTAAATTGGTACAGCCATATGGAATACAATATGAAGGTTCCTCAAACATTAAAAATAGAACGAACATATAATCCAGCACTCCCACTTCTGACAGTATAGCCAAAGGAAAAAAATATCTTGAAGAGATATCTGCACTCTCATGTTCATTGCAGTATTATGCACAATAGCCAAGATAATGGAAACAACTGAAGTGTCCATGAATGTATGAATGGATAAAGAAATTGTTGTGTTGTTTTGTTTAGAGACAGAGTCTCGCTCTGTTGCCCAGGCTAGAGTGCAATGGCATGATCACAGCTCACTGCAGCCTTGACCTCTCAGGCTCAGGCAATACTCCCACCTCAGCCTCCCGAGTAGTTGGGACTACAGGTATGTGCCACCAGCCCAGCTGATTTTAAAATTTTTTTTTTTTTTTTTTTTTTTTAGAGACAAGTTTTCACTATGTTGCCCAGGCTGGTCTTTAACTCTTGGGCTCAAGCGATCCTCCCACCTCAGCCTCCCAAAGTGCTGAGCCTGGCCAATAAATTGTTTTATACACACACATACAATGGAATACTCTTCAGCCTTTAGAAAGAAGAAAATAACATCACTTGGAATGGCATGGATGAACTTGGAGGACATTATGCTAAGTGAAATAAGCAGATACAGAAGAAAAACTCTGCATGATCTCATATGTGGAATCTAAGAAAGTGGTAGTTATGAGGGGCAGGAGGGCAAGGAGAAATGCGGACGTGTTTATCAAAGGGTATGAAGTTTCAGTAATACAGGATACATAAGTTCTAAAGATCAAATGTACAGCATGGGTACTATAGTTAATAATGTATACTTGAAATTTACTAAGAGAATATATTTTAATGTTCTCACCATATACATAATGGTGACTGAAGAATATATAGGTTAATTAGCTTGACTGCAGTTCACTATATTAAAACATCCATTTGTACACCTTAAAAATATGCAATTTTTATTTTAAAAAGTAAAGTTAGGAGAAACACTTTTTCTGGCATAAATTCTTAAAAATTCTAGGAAGTAGAAGTTATGTATTCAGAAATATTTAAATTCTCAAAACCTTCACACAATACATATACAGCAAGTTGTGGACAATTTCCTTTTATGGATCTTTCAATAGGGGCCTAGAGTTAAACTGTACGGTGAGAAATGCAGGTCAGCAAGGAGCTGAAGGAGCATGGTCCAAGGAGTGACTCTCTCTTTTGGTCTAGAAAGATACAATCATCAAAGCTAAAAGTTTAAAGGAATGAGTAGACTACATATCCTTCCAGCAATCCTCTGTGCCTGTTTTTCTTAATCAGGCTTTTGATTAAAGATGACATGCCACAATTCAATGTTGTAATTCTGTTCAACTTCCCTAAACACAGATATTTGGTGTTACTTATTTGGACAGATTCATATGCTTTGAGAAACTGGAGAGTTCACAACCTCTTAGTAAAATCAATGCACCCACATCTCATGCCTAAACATTACAAAAGCTATTGTGCCTCCAGTGTGCCTATACTGTGGTCAACTCAAAAAGATGTAAAATAGAAGGAAGTTCTCATTTCATTTTACCTCCAATATACAGGGTTGGTTTGTTTGTTTTTTGAAACAGAGTCTCACTCTGTCACCCAGGCTGGAGTGCAATGGCGCAATCTCGGCTCACTGCAACCTCCGCCTCCCGGGTTCAAGCGATTCTTCTGCCTCAGCCTCCCGAGTAGCTGGGATTACAGGCACCCGCCACCACGCCAGGCTAATTTTTTAGTAGAGACGGGGTTTCACTATGTTGGCAGGCTAGTCGAACTCCCGACCTCAGGTGATCTGCCCATCTCAGCCTCCCAAAGTGCTGGGATTACAGATGGGAGCCACAACTCCTGGCCTAACACCAATATGCAGTTCTTATATGAACAAAATGGTTTTCTGTATGTAAAAAATATTTAAAGAGACTCTGTTTTTTACATGTTAGAGAACTTTAGAGAGACTTTAAATGCTTTTAAAACATTAGAGAACTTTAAACCTATAAATCATGTGTGGTGAAGAGTTCTTAAATTTTTTCCCCCAAAATTTCCCTCATAAAGCTGGAAAGTTACCTATATGGTATATATCTTATGTGCTGAAAAATATGTAGATGACTGCCTCATCTCCATGACCATAAAAAAAAAAATCTAGTACTATATGCAATGACCTTAGCATGGAAAAATTTCACATCAGGATTGCCATTCATTCATTTCAATATTGTACCTATAGTCTGTTTAGTATTAAGTAATATACCTTCCTGATGAACCCACTAAGTTGAACTAGTAAACGGAATCTACCATTAAGTAATTAAATTATTCAGTCCATACAGAGATGATGAATATGAGTCAATGAACATCGGAGGACTTCTGCCTAAGTTAGCATTTGCAATTGATAATAAGTGATCTTAGGTCTTCTTTTATCTTGTAAGTATGTTGGACAGGAGAAGCTGTTGCTTAGCAAGGCCTATTTAGTTCATCATAGAATCCTATCAGTATAAAATAGGATGTTTATCCATTCTTTACACAGAGGGTATGCTTCCAGCTCATCCCAAAATGGCTTTATATAATTAAGATTCAATTTAAATATACCCCTGTTTTTGTGTTCCACGCATTTATTGTCCAACTTGTTAGGAGATCCTAGCTATGAATTCTAATATGTATAAGTGGTGCACCAGGTGGGTGATATGTCAATATTCCCTCAGGACCAGAAGGTTCTAAGCAGGAGGTATGTAATGCCTTCCAGGGTTCTAAGCTTCAAGAGATCTAATTACTAGGCCTAATAGCCATAAACAAACGGTTTTCAAATGACAATTTCCATTGTGTATTGGCATGAAATAAAAAATCAAGTGCTATGAGTTTGATTTTAAGAGATTTCATTTACGTTGATGCCATAATTCCTGGAGTTTTCAGCTTGGGGTGTACACTACCAGGAATGATTAAAATGTTCAGTGCATCCAAAGTGAAAGGATTGGAAGAGCATGTGTTTAAAATATGATAAAGTGACTGACTCTGTCAGCATCCTACACACAATATCTGCCAATTAACGTCAAACACCACCAAGAAAAGGGCTTCTCCCAACCCACTAGACAAGCCATAAAAGATGGTCTCTAAAATGCCCCAGTGATTGCCCCAATGCTATTTTGCTACAGAGAAAATGCATGGTCAGGTAACCATGATGTCCTTTTATTTACCATCTTGCGCCTCGCCCACCAAATCTGCCCAGGCTAGTTGAAGCTCTAAGAGCAATGGAAATAAAATGGACACAATCAGGTTATCAACAACTGTGCATTTCGTAACAAACCAATGGATGTCTTAATGGAGCATCTTCAGGTGAACAAGGATCTTATACTGAAGCAATGTACACAAAACTTCCCCCTACATGAATTGTAGCCTACAAAACAAGCATCATTAGCTGAAGAGGTTTATCAAACCCATATACTTTAACTCATAATTCATCAAAGGGCAAGGAATGTTATTAAAAGTTACAACCCTGTGCTATTATTGATTGAATTTGCTACAGAATGATGAAAGGTCAGTAATAGAATAATCATTTCTACTGTGCATTTATCCCTCATGTAAAATACTGGCTTGAGAAACAAAAGCTTACATCACATAGGAAATTTATCACAGAAGAAACCGGCTTATTGTTTAAAAAGAATCTTCAGTAAACTAATGGGTCCATAATCGGAGAAGTAGGATAGTGCCTTTCTTCAAAAAGTGGAAGAGATAATACTCTGGTCCAACCTTGACCCAAATGAACAATTTGGTATTGAACTATTTCAGCAGCAGGATGTAGATATGTTAGGTAATATTAAGTTCAAAATCAACGTGTGATCAGAATCAGATTGAGTACATTCAGGTAGTTTTTTATATACTTAAGTCTTCTTTTTCTCTTCCACACTCTGTGGGAAAAAAGGAACTCAGTGAATCAAAATGAAATGGAGAATTGAGGAAAAGCACAACCACATGGCCTACTGAGATGCCAGTGGTGTTCATGCTTATTGGGAAAGGCTGAATTCAGGTCCACCACACTATTTTCCCATTTAGAGCACTGTATGAAGCTTGGTCCTATACATTATTGAGTTTGAGTCCCACAATAGTTCTGTGATAATGTGGATACATGCACTAAGGAACAGTATTAAGATCTATGTCTTACTGTGGGTTGTACCAAGAAGTTTGAAAGCCACTGCTTTCAGCCATTTTGAATGTTTTCTGGCTGTTACTTGCAGCCCAAAGCAGTCACTCTGCTAAGCACATTATACTATCTCATTTAATCTTAACTCTGTCAGTTAAGTGTTATTACCCCCATTTTAAAGTGGAGAAAACTAAGGCTTGGAAAGACTAAGTTGCCCAAGATAACAAAATTAGTATTACAATATGAAGCAGGAATTTGAATGTAGGTTTATGGGGTTCCAAAGCCCATGCTCTTAATCATTATATCAGACAACCTCCTAATATAAGACAAGACACACTTTACTTCAGGTTTGGTGTGGGCCACACATTAAGCCAAAAGCTTTTCCTACATTACCTTGCTTAAGCCTTTCCAACAACTTTAGGAAATTGATTTCACTATCTGCATTTTATAGATGAGGAAATAGACGTACAGAGATCGTAAGTAACTTCTCCAAGGTCAGCCAGCTAGTAAACGGCAGAGGGGATTTGAACCTAATTCAGCCTGACGCGAGAGAATTTCCACTATACCATGCTGCCTTTCAAAGGGCAAATCCAGGTTTTGTGGAGCCTAAAGTTTATACATTTGGGGGTAAGAGACAACGTTTTGGGTACAAAATTATTTGTAGAAAATTAGGTAGAGTCTTGGCAGAGGCCTTGAAGATTATTGCTGGTCACTCCACCACCGTGCCATAGGCTTTTCATTGCATTTGCTTTTTATTTCGTTATTTGTATTATAACTAGCTTTTATGTTCATCAGTCCCTTTTGTGATATGCCTTCCAAATCCCAAAAGGTAAGTAATTTTCCCAAGATCAAAGAACAAGAAATAGTTGTATGAAAAGGGACCATTTCAGTGTGATTCTTTATCTTAAATAGACTTAAAAAATACAACTAAAAGAATTTAAATAAACCAATTACATTCTGTGGTAGTAACATGTAAAACCCAAATGCCTTCTGCTGCAGCTTTGCTGCTGACTGTGTGACCTCACTCAAGTTCCATTTTACTTCATTAAGCCTCAGTGTACTCATTTTTAGATTGAGAGGGATTAATTAGTTGATCATTAACTTCCTTTCCAACATGAACATTCTAGAGGCCTAATTGAGCAGAGGAAGGAATAAACCGGTTGCTGCTTGACTGAACTGGTCCATCCATTCAGCTGTAACAGTTGAGCTGTTGGTGAATAGGGCTTTAGAAATTCCAATCAGCTAATTAGGGTCTTTTGTTATAGCAAAGAATTGTACAGGGAGAGTCAGGGACAATCTACTGGAAGTTACAAAGAGGTGGAGGGTCATTGCTCTACAATGCAGCTTTATTGCTTTCTGTTTTTCCCCTGGAGCCTCTTAAAGAAAGCTGGTGGGCAGGAGAAGGGGGAGAGAGAGAGACAGCCTCATCTTCATCCTGCGGAAATCTGCAGACAGCTCTAGTCTCCAGGTGAGCATAGCCCTAAGGGCTTCTCTCAGGATCCGGGCTGCTTTTGTGGATATTATTGGTGGCACCATCCCTCTTGCTTGGAGCTTTCCCCTTCTTTTGGGTGTGGCTGTGAATCGGGGCATGAATGGCCAGAACAGACAGTGGGCATAATTGAGGAAGCGAGAAGTGAGGAGGAAAGAGCCTGACAAATAGTCCTACCCACTCTCAGCTGGAGAAAGATAAGGTTCATGAATTTGGAAAGGAGAGCTTTATTTCTCATAAAGGGTTGCAGCCTGCAGGGTGACCTTCTCACAGGCTAGGAAGCGTAGCCTCTGGCCACATGCCAGAAACAGACACTTTAAGGGAGGGGCAAAGAGAATAGAAATGTATAATCAACAGGGTAGCCAAATATACATATTCAATAAGCTATAGGAGGAGTTATGAATATTTATGAGAGGAGAAATAGGTGCATGTGCAATTGAGCTTCATGCCCCTTCATTTGACCCCTATTCAAAAAATGGCGGCCTCAACGTGATCTGAGGGTGAAGTTTTCACCCCCCTGACGTCAAATGGTGAAGCCGAGGACATGGAAACCCTTTCTGCACATTCTCTGTGGACTGGCCAAGACCACTCAGTGGTTGGTAGTCTCTCATCTGGCGAAAAAGGAGAGGCAGGGTCAGATGGTTGGGTCGTATCAGAAGAGGAGTCTTTTGAAAGGTCTGGTTTCTGTTTAGCCCTTAGGGAAGAAAGCCCAATAGCTTTCTTAGCTATTAACTAAGCTAATCAGCTTAGTTAGCAAGGGATGGGGTTCAACAAGATGTGTCCTACTCCCCCACGTTCTGTTGTTACTGGAAAGAGTCCAATCTAGATCCCAAGAAAGGGCTCTTGTACCTCATGCACGAAAGAATTTGGGGCAAGTCCATAACGTGAAAGCAAGTTTGTTAAGAAAGTAAAGGAATAAAAGAATGACTACTCCATAGGCAGAGCAGTGGTATGGGCTACTCAACTGAGAATACTCATAGTTATTTCTTGATTATATGGTAAACAAAGGGTAGATTATTTATGAGTTTTCCAGGACAAGGGCAGGCGATTCCTGGAACTGAGGGTTCCTTCCACTTGTAGGCCATATAGGGTAAATTCTTGGCATTGCCATGGCATTTGTAAATTGTCATGGCTCTGGTGGGTGTGCCTTTTTAGCATGCTAATTTATTGTAATTAGCATATAATGAGCAATGAGGATGAGCAGAAGTCACTTTTGTCACCATCTTGGGTTTGGTGGTTTTTGGCCTGTTTCTTTACTGCATCATGTTTTGTCAGCAGGGTTTTTGTAACCTTTATCTTGTGATACCAGGCCTTACCCACCTCCTCTCCCATCCTGTGACTAACAATGTCTGACCTCCTGGGAATGCAGCCCAGTGATCTCAATCTTATTTTATTCAGCTTCTATTCAAGATAGAGTCGCTCTGGTTTGAACACCTCTGACACCATTATGGCGAAGAATTCAGTTTTCAAGTTTACTCTGGGATCCCCTTGGCCAAGAGATGGTTGGTTTGGTCAGGTGGGGGACTCGGAATTTTATTTTTAGTTTACACCACTTACCCTGAACATGTGGATAAAAGCAGCCATGTTGTTCTTGTTGATTCCTAGGATTGAAGTCAAAACCCATATCTTGGAAATTGCATATTCCTAGTATTTCTAGCATTTTCCTTTGTGAATTGTTAATGATTAATTAAAACTATTAAAAGATAGTTATCATTACTAAAAATAGTAACCACAGAGTGCCTACCATATTCAAGTTGCTTTTCATATGCATTTTTTTGTTATTAAATTATGCAAAGTAGGTATTCCTGTGTCCAATTTGCAGCTAAAGGAAATGAGACTCACAGAATTTAAGTAACTTATCCATGGTCACACAGCCAGTAAATGGCAGTCCTGGAATTTGAACTCACATGTGTCTTCCCACCACACCAAATCGTCTCCCAGTTAAATCTCCATTTTCCCTTATTTATTATGCTATTTGATTGCCTTTCAATCCACCAATACAGTGTAAGCTTCTTATAGGAATTATTTCATATGAAGCTTGAAATGGTAATCTGATATAGACCTTTATTTGACATGTATTGGAAAATCCAATAATACAACTGGTAAAAACCAAAAAATCTACTGAGAGAAATATGTTATTGAAAACCAATGATTACAGTCAGACCAGCAGAGAATCCAGACCATAAAAATTGCAAATGGTAGTTGGAGGCAGATCAAGAAAAGGACAGTCTGGCTGGGTAGTAATATTTGCAGCTGTTCCTCTGTGCTGGCAGCCTTTCAAAGCCACAACTGTTAAATGTATTAATAAAAGGAACGCTGTGATAGCACCAGTCAGCTGTGCAAAATGAAGTTAAGAGTGATTGACAGAGAAGTAGACTTTAAGCAGCAAATTGCTGAAAAAATCAGCCAGGGGCTGTGAAACATGGAATGATACTTTATGTGGGTTAAAGAGAAAAAGAGTTGATTTGTCCTTGACTAGACCTATCTTAGGGATCAGTCAATTTTTCCTTGAACTTTTTGGTACAAGAATGATATAGAAGAATAAGGTTAAACTTCTTTAAGTATTACCTGGATATTGCTCACTACCATAAGGGGATTACCTCTGAGTCTAAATCCTTCCTGTCTTGTTTTATGTAGCTCTTTGCCTTCTATTAGAAAGAGAGGAGACTTATTTTTATTTATTTATTTTTTTTGAGACGGGCTCACTCTGTTTCCCAGGCTGGAATGCAGTGGCACAGTTACAGCTCACTGCAGCCTCAACCTCCAGGGCTCAAGCAATCCTTCCACCTCAGCCTCAAGAGTATCTGGGACTACAGGTGCAAGCCACCATGCCCAGCTAATTTTTTATTTTTATTTTTTGTGGAGGCGGGGTTTCACCATGTTGCCCAGGCTGGGAGACTTACTGTTAAACAATGATATAATGCTGGACTCTATTGGGTAGTGTGATGGTTAATACTGCGTGTCAACTTGATTGGATTGAAGGATACAAAGTAATGATCCTGGGTGTGTCTGTGAGGGTGTTGTCAAAAGAGATTAACATTTGAGTCAGTGGGCTAGGGAAGGCAGATCCACCCTTAATCTGGTAGATCAATCTAATCAGCTGCCAGCGAATATAAAACAGGCAGAAAAACATGAAAGAGGGAGACAGGCCTAGCCTCCCAGCCTACATCTTTCTCCCATGCTGGATGCTTCCTGCCCTCGAACATAGGATTCCAAGTTCTTCAGTTTGGGAACTCAGACTGGCTCTCCTTGCTCCTCAGCTTGCAGACAGCCTATTGTGGGAACTTGTGAATGTGTAAGTTAATAATAATATATATATTCCTATTCTGTCCCTCTAAGAGAACCCTGACTAATACAGGTAATACAGGTAGGGTCCTCTGAGTTTCAGAAAGCAGTTCAGTGTTGCCTTTCAAGAAGAGTGTTACCATTGTCCATCCTCCATTTGTTCAAGGAGACTGCATTTGCTCATGGCAGACGTGGCTAATCAATCACAGTTCTAATCCTCATTGAGACTCTGAGTATTTTTCATTACAGCAATCCAGACAGCCTTGACCATTTGAAGTTGGCACTTGTGAAAACACAAGAACCTCATGTTTATTTTATCCACAACCATACACATACATACCACTTAGCTTACAGTTATGTAATAATTGTTGAGTTAATTAATTATTGTCATGGCTGATTTACACTAATTCCCTCAAATTTAGAGTCATTAAACATAATTTTGAAAAGATCACAGGATTTCAGAGATCATCCGATCTAATCTCCTAGCAGTCTTCCTGGGAACTCATGCTTCTAACCCTCAGCCTTGCATTTCTTATGCTCTGCACAGAAAGAAATTCCCTTTCTGTTAAAGGAGAAAGATCATGCAAGTATGAGATCAGACAGCTTTCTGAGTGGAGTCAGAGGTCGTGTTTCTGAAGCTTTTAATCATAGAGAGAATATGTTAAATGTATGATAACCCCAAAATGTTATCCCAGAGACGCCTGCTCTGGAAAAAACACCTGAGTATACAAGCAGATACTGGATGCATAAACTTAAAGTTTTATCAAATCACCTTGAAGTCCTTAGCTGCAAAGAAATGATTATTTTTCCCACAATGACTGAGCCAGGGAACTTTCTCTACATTCCTGTGCTGAAGACGTTTGAGGCTGAGATTCTGTATTCATTCAGCCTCCAAGGAGCCCTTTGCCCCAGGTCCATCCAGGTTGAAGGAGAGCCAAGCCCTCTCCAAAATAACGTTTTCTTCGAATATGTTGTCCACCTAGCTCAGAACACATGACAATGGCAGTGTAGGTTTTTCAACAATTTTTCAACCTCCTTTTCTTATTTGAATATGGAGCATCATACCTTGTGTTGACTTCGAGGAAACACAATCCATCTGTAGCCTCTAAAAAACTCTTGCATGTAAGTCGAATCCTGTGTCCCCTTTCCCTCCTTGTTTTCTGCCGAAGACCCCTTCGCTGTGCTGGAAGTGGGGTGGAGAGCTGAGGATCCTGAAGGGCTCTGGCTCTCCGTCACCGCCATGGCCTCACTCCTGCTCTGTGCTTCTGCACCCCAGCTGTGCTCACCTCCTTGATGTTTCTCTAACACACCAAGCACTGCTTTCATAGTTTCTTCAGAGACAGGCTTCTTCCAGATCTCCTTAGCTAATTACCTCTCCTTCTTCAAGACGCTGCACACATATGACTTCTTCAATGTGGCCTCCCTGAATTCTATATTTAAAATTCTAACCTTCAACCCACCTACCCACTACTCTCGATCTCCCTTACTCTGCTTCTTTTTCTTTTGCCAAAGCACTTACCACTGTCTTTAAAAGTCTATAAAATTTACTTAGATTATGTCTGGTATATATTGTTTCATGCTGCTCCCCAGGGTTAGAGACCTTTGTTTTGTTAACTGAGGTATGCAAGCTCCCAGAACAGTAATAAGGATATTATAGGCTCTGAGTAAATACTTATTGATGAATAAATGAATGATTTCTTAAGTAAAAACACAGGGAAAGCTGTGAAACAACAGCGACAGTTCGGCTGTGTTGCCACCCAAATCTCAACTTGAATTGTAGCTCCCAGAATTCCTGTATGTTGTGGGAGGGACCCAGGGAGAGGTAATTGAATCATGGGGGGCTGGTCTTTCCCATGCTATTCTCGTGATAGTGAACAAGTCTCATGAGATCTGATAGGTTTATCAGGGGGTTCCGCTTTTGCCTCCTCCTCATTTTCTCTTGCTGCCGCCAGGTAAGAAGTGCCTTTCACCTCCTGCCATGATTCTGAGGCCTTCCCAGCCACATGAAACTATAAGTCCAATTAAACCTCTTTTGCTTCCCAGTCTCGGGTATGTCTTTATCAGCACTGTAAAGACGGACTAATACACCCCTTTTCATGTAGCCTCAAATTTAATCAATTATGGGCTTATTTGACTTAATGGATGTTATCTTTTAAAATACAAATACTATGGTACTGGTGCTAAAGACTGTCAGTTACTAACACATTACTGTGAATCCATTTAAGGTAATCACTGCCTCCCACTCTCTAGTAGAGACCAGCTTCCTGATGAGAATGAGAATGTCCGAGGGATGTAGGATATTTTGGAACACAGACCAGTTCAGGCACCATGGAAATCCTGGGTGGAAGCCAGAGTGGGAAGGCCTAAGGCAGCAGAATAGGGTTCACCTTGGAGAGATGGGAATGGTAAAACCATGTTTACATATTAATCTTTAGTTGCTGAGATGATCTTTTAAAAATCCCTCCAAGAAAAGCTTGTTTAGATCAATGACCGCCTCCCTTAAATCAGTAACATCTGTTAGCCAAGTATATGTAAGTCTATGTCCCAAAATGTGCCCAGCAGGAACTTATTTAAAGGAGTAAATGGCAATGGGGATGGGCATTTGATTTCCTGGATTGCTCCATGTGTCTCTTGCCAGGAGACTGAAATGCTTATTCGATTTGCTTCATCTAGAAAGAATGATTCAGTTTCTCATGCGGCTCTCTACAGGCTGGTCCAGCTGATTAGCTATCCAGATGTCACTGCCCGACACTGTGGCACTTCCACAATTTATTTGGCCACCATGAATAATACCAATATTACAGCCCACACAAACACCATTTTATGGCTATTTTATGATTGTTAGAGTGTTGATGGTCAAGCTGTTTTCAGAGTCAACACATCATTGTGTAATGTCCTCAAACACAATCACAGACCTGAACCAAACAACTTTGGGATGATGGTGAGGGGCTGTGGGGTTGGCATAAGCAGTGGTGTGTTAAAGAGCTCAGGCTTAAAAGTTTGTGATCATTATAGTTATTCACACTCTATAGAGCTAGAGAAGCTTAATGAAATCATTTCCTTTCCATCTTTCCTGGAAACCAAATGGCTCTTTGTAGTATGATATGAGATTTTTGAGCAAACGAGGGAGAGATAATAGAATGAGAAAACACAGGACTCTGAGGGCATCACGTCCCTCTGAGCCAAATGGAGGGATATCTTTACAGAAATGCTGAAAATTCCCCTAAAAACCCTTCTGGATGTAAAGTCTTCCACAATAAATAACAATAGCTACCATTTACTGAATGCTCACTCCTTGCCAGGCACTGTACAAGCAAGATTGCACTTAATGCTCACAATAGCCCCCCATTAGCTCATTGGGTAACTTCCCATATTCCCAAATTGAGGAGGTGGTAGAGCAAGAGCCCAAACCAGTGGCTATGATAACACCCAGATCCTCCTTCCCTCTGTTACATTGTCTCCACACAAAAGCCAAGGTGGGATACTGAGGTCTCTTGACTGTGTCTGCAGACAGAGGGTTTCAAGAGATTATTTTACACCAGAAATCGCCCTCATTTGAGCTGGGTGTCAGGTTTTGGAGTATATATGCCATGAATATAGGAAGAGTATAAAGAGCTTTTTAAAGTTTAATTTCTTTTTAAATAAACATGTTCACATTTAGCCCAGGGTAGATTGTCCATAATCAGGAAGGTGTGTCTGGCTTCCCCAGTGAGAAATGAAATTCTTTTGCTCATTCCTAGAGCCGTCTTTCTCCTCTCATTTAACAAAGCACCCTTGCTGTTGGTCCCTGCAAGCTTCAAAGAATAAAAGGCAATGCAGAGAAGGTAAGGTCTTGGTTTGTTTCCTTCACAAAATGAACCAAATGTTTTCTCTTCTAAAGCAAGAACCCAGAGAGTTGTCATTAGTCGGCAGCACTGATATGGGGATTAGGCGACTTCATGTTGTCTCCTTAAGTGTTTTTAAAATGGGTTAATGTGAAGGAACATCACATTTCTCTGTTGCCAAATGCCTTTGGGGATGTGAATGAATAATTTGGGTAAAAATTGGGAAAATGGCTGAGAAAAATGCTTCTCTTTGATTGAACAGGGACGAGACGTAAGAGCCCTAGAGCTCTGTGATTTGGAAGAGTGTCTGGAGAAGAGCCAAGGGCTTAAAAATTAAGTATATGTTCAGCTTTTATGGTAAACTTTATAAGTACTTATGCCATTGGGTATCACAGGAGGAGAGTTGATTTAGAAAGTCAATAAACACACAAGCAAGAAAAAAAAATAAAGAGTAAAAGTGTTCTCTTAATTTTTTCTTGACCCATTAAATGCCCTAGATCCATTTGATGATTTCTTAAAGAATTTCTTTCCTCCATATGCCTCTTTTGCTACTATTTACACTGTATAGCTGCCAGAGAATGCTTTTTTTACTACTAACAAAAGTCATAAAAACCAATCTACGATAGTTTTTGTAAAAATGTTGCCACAAAATTAAAGACACGAAAGTCTACAACTGCAAAGTAAAGCCTATATTTTGCAGTTATGCTAATTTTTCTGGAAAGTCAACAGATAAAAAGTACAATTCTAAACTCCATCAAATGGCCAAAGTAAGCAGATGCTAGTGAAATACTGTTCTGTAGTGATGACATTAAGCTCATTGTCTCTGCTGCAATCCTAAATGAATAACTTCTTTAACTTCTACATTATTCTTGCAAGCAACAATATCTTCAAGTATGTCTTGGTCGATATTTGCTTTTTTTGTTGCTTATATTACAAACTATGTAAGCAAGAATTATTTTTATTATAGAACCCAAATGGAGTACCAGAAATTATTGATGTTTACAATGAAACCAATATATAAAGCCTTAGGAAACAGAGAATATGAGCCAGTGAAACTCTCCCTTTAACTAAAAGGAACATGACATCATGATATTCAGTTTTAGCTGAAACAACAGAAAAAGAAATAATGGCAAAATGTACGTGCTCCACCATAAACCTGTTTATCTTCAAGGAGTCTTTCTGGAGTCCCACTTAAATGTAGCTGAAGCTAGACAGATGCTTTCCTATCCACAATCTCAATGACCAACACAGTTGGAGCAAACTTTGGAGACAATGTAGATTGTTCACATAGTAATCAAGTTTTCCTAACCTGAATAGAGACTAAACCAAACAAATAGACACCCAACAAATATTTGTGAATTAAAGAAGGGATGGAAAAGTACAATTATTGAGTCAAACCAAGGCCTTTTAAAAAAAGGTTTTCTTGAGCTGGGGTCTTGCTCTATTGCCCAGGCTGGTCTCAAACTCCTGTCCTCAAACTATACTCCCACCTCAGCCTAACAAGTATCTGGGACTACAAGTGTAAGCCAGGCTAACTAAGCTCTTACATTTTTTTTTCATTTCTTGGGTCTTGAAAATAATGGGTATCATAATACCTGACAGCTTCACTTAGAGTTAGAACATTCCAACAGAAGTCACGAATTTAAGAAATCCTGTGCCCCAGTCATGTCTGTCCACATATGAAGAAAGCTGGGCCCAGAGAGAAGGAAGCTTCTTGCCTGCATCACACATAGCTTGTTACTGGCAGAGCTAAGGCCTAAACTCGAATAACTACTCGCAGGCTCACGCTCCCTTACTGTGCCATACTGCCTTCTCTTTGCCTTCAGCAGGGTGTCAGCCTTATCTACAGTTATCCCTCTGATACTATTTCAGTGACTCGCTGGCTTCTAGAAATGTGAAATCATCTAAGGTACCAGTAAAGGCTTTAGGGGTACAAGCAATTATGCATCATCTTAGCTGTGAATCTTCCAGAGCCCCAAATATTGACAGGCCATGGAATGGGCCCACGACATTGGACACCTTACCTGCTTTTTGTAGCTGACTACATGGTAAACCTTTTATAGTGGCTTGTGATTTTCCAAGGCTCAATCCCCTAAAAAACACTTTGTTAAGGGGTATTATGAATGCAGACTGACAGTTCTAAAGTAGCAAAAGAAAGATTTTACCAGGCACATTTTGACACGGAGAGAGGTTTTTTGTTTGTTTGTTTTTGTTTCCCCCGCCCCCCAGCTTTGGAAGTTCTGTTATGCTTGTTTAGCATAACATGTTCTTAGTGAGACAGCAGTTAATATATTAGCATGTGTCAGCCATTATATTCCTGACAGGGAATTGAGCACAGATAAATGACACTTAAAGAGACTTCTAATACCTGCACTTAGTCTGCAAGCTAGAGAAAAAGCAAAATAATGCACATAAGTGTAAATATGCATGGCTGGTAGTGGAATGATCCTCAGCTGCTTTTTTTGACAACAAAGCCTATTGGTCTTAATTCTTTTTGAGACCGAGTCTCGCACTGGTACCTGGACTGGAGTGCAGTGGCACGATCTCGGCTCACTGCAACCTCTGCCTCCTGGGTTCAAGCGATTCTCCTGCCTCAGCCTCCTGAGTAGGTGAGATTACAGGCACCTGCCACCACACCCGGCTAATTTTTTTGTATTTCTAGTAGAGATGGGGTCTCACTATGTTGGCCAGGCTGGTCTCGAACTCCTGACCTCGTGATCTACCCACCTCAGCCTCCCAAAGTGAGCCACAGCGCCCAGCCTTTTTTTTTTTTTTTTTTTTTTAAAAAAACATAGAAGTTATATTAGTCAGGGTTGTCCAGAAAAACAGAACTAATTAGGTGGGGGTAGGAGAGACAGAGAGAGATAAACATATAAAGAGATTCATTATAAAATTGGCTCATGCAATTACCGAGGCTGATAAGTCCCAATTTCGCATCAACAGGCTGGAGATCAGGAGAGCAATGGTGTATTTCCAGTTTGAGTCTGAAGGCCTGGGAGTCAGCAGAGCTGCTGGTATATTTATGCCCAAAGGCCAATAAACTCAAGACCCAGGAAAAGCCGATGTTTCCATTTGAGTCTAAAGGTAGAGGAAGACCAATGTCCCAGCTGCAAAGTAGTCAAGCAGAGAGAGTGAATTCTCCCTTACTCCCTTTGTGTTCTGTTCCAGTTGATTGGATGAGGCCCCACATTAGGGAGGGCATCTGCTTCACTCAATCTACCGATTCAAGTGTCAATCTCACCCAGAAACGACCTCACAGACATGTCCAGAATAACAGTTGACCAAATATCTGGGCACCCAAATGTCTGGGCACCCCACGACCCGGTCCGGTTGGCAGAGAAAATCAACATGACAGCAGGGATACCAATGCATTTATTTTTTTTCTTTCTCTTTCTTTCTTTCTTTCTTTCTTTCTTTCTTTCTTTCTTTCTTTCTTTCTTCTTTCTTTCTTTCTTTCTTCTTTCTGTCTTTCTCTCTTTCTTTTCTCCTTCCTTCCTTCCTTTCTCTTTCTTTCTTTCTTTCTTTCATCTTCTTTCTTTCTCTATCTCTTTCTTTTCTCCTTCCTTCCTTCCTTTCTTTCTTTCTTTCTTTCTTTCTTTCTTTCTTTCTTTCTTTCTTTTCCTTCCTTCCTTCCTTCCTTCCTTCCTTCCTTCCTTCCTTCCTTCCTTCCTTCCTTCCTTTCTTTTCTTTCTTTTCTTCTTTCGTCTCACTCTGTCTCTGAGGCTGGAGTGCCATGGTGCAATCACGGCTCACTGCAGCCTCCACCTCCCAGGTTTCAGCTATTCTTGTGCCTCAGCCTCCCAAGTAGGTGGGATTATAGGCACCCTCCACCATGTACAGTTAATTTTTGTATGTTTTGTAGAGACGGGGTTTCACCATGTTGGCCAGGCTGGTCTCAAATTCCTGACCTCAAATGATCTGACTGCCTCAGGCTCCCAAAGTGCCAGGATTACAGGCATGGGCCATCGAGCCTGGCCTCCACCAATGCATTTCTGCCACATAGTCATTTTCATTAGATGAGTGGGCAATTTCGTAAGCTGCCTTACCTTCTGTATTAGTTTTCCAGGGCTGCAATAAAGTACCACAAACTGGGTGGCTTATACAACATAAATTAATTTCCTTACAGTTCTGGAAGCTAAAAGTCCAAGATCAAGGTGTTGGCAGAGTTGATTCCTTCCAAGGTCTGTGAGGGAGAATTTGTTCCATGCCTCTGTCCTGGTTTCTTGTGATTTGCTGGCAATCTTTGGCATTCCTTGGCTTATAGATAACATCATCCCAATATTTGCCTATATTTTCATGTGGTTTTCTCCTTGTGTATGTGTCCATGACCAAATCTACCCCCCCCCCCTTTTTTTTTCTTTTTGGAAACGGAGTCTTTCTCTGTTGCCTAGGCTGAAGTGCAGTGGTGAGATCTTGGCTTACTGCAACATTTGCCTCCTGAATTCAAGTGATTGTCCTGCCTCAGGCTCCCAAGTAGCTGGGATTACAGGCACTCACTACAACGCCCAGCTAATTTTTGTATTTTTAGTAGAGGTGGGGTTTCACCATGCTGGCCAGGCTGGTCTCAAACTCCTGACCCCAAGTGATCTGCCTACCTCAGCCTCCCAAAGTGCTGGGATTACAGGTGTGAACCACCGCACCCAGCCCAAATTTACCCTTTTTATAAGAACATCCGTCTTATTGTATTAGGCCCACCTAATGACCTCATCTTTACATTGATTACCTCTATAAAAACCCTGTTTCAGTTCACATTCTGAGGTACTGACAGTTAGGACTCCCACATTTTTTTTTGGTGGGGAGACACAACTCAACTCATAATACCTTCTGAAACTGAACAGCAGTTTCCTTGTTTCAAAGCAATGCTACAAGAAAAACTTGGGACTGTAACATCCCCCTGCAAACTGGGAAGGAGCTAAGAGACCAAAGAATGATTCAGACAAGTCCAGCTTGACGAGTAGATGAGTGTATCAGGACTTATGTACATGGCACTCCTGGATAGCGGCAGGACAGCGCTGGAGATCTGCACCACCTCCTGACTCCAAACTGCTTTTAAATTAATTTCCTGGCTCTTTGCCTACTGTGTTTGAGTGATGAGACTGTTTTTCTTGATCGGTTCTCAGATACTCACTGGGATGTTTGGGTTCTTAGAGACACCTGCTCCTCAGTTGGGCACCCTGGCCTTGGCTCACTGCCCAGCCTTCAGAATTCAGGCAGTGGGCATACATCCTTAAGTAACTTGGTGGGGAACCCATCACACTACAGATATAACAATAATAATTTGGCTCAAATCACTGTCTAGTTAACAATCTGGTAAAAGCAGTAAGTGGGATAACCATATAACTTATTAAGTCGAAACAGTTACGAGGCTAAATTTTAGTAATACTCACTGAGACAGGGAGCAAAAACATGTCCCAAGCAAACTGGGATGCATGTTCCACCCTAGCTATATAAGATAACATGCCAGGTGTAGAGACATTGAAAGCTCCTTACTCCGTCTGCCCAGGTCTTCTGTCTCAGCAACGGACTAGGACTGGCTGCCGTCAGTCACATCCCAGAATGAGGGTTTTAAAAGAATCTCACAGCGTTAAGTCAGTGTTGTGCAGCTTCCTGCAGTGGCACATCCAACATCAGACCTACCAATCATCTTAGTATCTCTTCCAGCTCCAGTGTTTTGCTCTTATAGCTCTATCCCTCTTCTTAACATTATCATGATTATAATTAGATAATTGATTGTGTTCCTAGCAGTTTGGTATCTGACTTTTTCAATAGATTGTTAGCTTCCTGAGGGCAGGGGCCATGTCTCTTGTTCTTCCCTATATCCTCAAGCAGCTCATGCTAGACTTTGCCGATATTATGTGCCATCAATATCTGTTGAGTGAATGTAAACAGCACTTCTAGAAGTACTTAATAAATGGTGGTTAAGTAAATGAATGAGATACATACACATATACTGAAATAAAACTTGCTAATTCAAGTTTTCCCATTATGTTTAAGAACCTTTGGAATTCTCTAATGCATACTCATGGGAGAAAAAAAATGAAAAGGACCAAAATGTCTCAATATTCTTATAACAATAATTTTGACCTTACAGGCCTTTGAAATGGTCTCAGAAACCCCTGAGAACTCCCTGGATCACACTCTGAGAACCACTACTGAGGATAAGATAGAAAAGACCAGGGTCCCCAGTTGGTTGCATGGAGCAGAACCCTCTAACCGCCCCACTCCCCACCCCTAGGACCAGCTACCAGCATAGGTCTTCATATAAATGGTAAATAAATCTTCTACTACCTTATGAAAGCCATTGTACTCTGATTTCTGTTTCAGCAATCAAACCAACATGCTAATTAATACAATCCTTTGGTTGTCACATAGTAAAGAGGAAAGTGAGTTACTTCTTGTATCAAGCCTTGACTAAGACAGGAAACCAATTGTAGATCCAGAAGGTCTTCGTTTTCAAGATAAATGGGAAGAAGCATGTTTCCTTATAGAAGTTACACGTTTCCTGGCTTTCAGATCCCAAGGGTGCCTGTTTCACTTAGTGTAGTCACTTCCTTCATTTATGATACCTGCTGGCCCCAGTAGGTAAATGAACCAGTTGGGGGCCAGTGGAAGTTTTCTGGCAGAAAAGTGAAGTCATCAGAGCAGTTCTTCAGGAAGGTCAATCTGGCAGCCATGGGGGCAGTGGACTGAAAGGGAAAGAGGCCAGCAATGGGAGAGCTGGGCAGCTTTAAGGCCACCGTTAGATTCTATGAGAATTAATGAGAGTCTAGATTAAGTGCTGGGTGGGAGAAGTGAGTGAATTAAAAACATTAATATTCCAATTTCTAGTACCTACACAGCAATAGCTACTGAGAGCCATAACCCAGCGCATACCCCAACTCTGCACACAGACCATTCCTTTTTGTGGCTTATTTTCAGATTCCTGCTTGTTGGCCTGGGCCATGCAGGAACATCAAGGATCCTTTTAAGCCTTTTCCAATGAACATAAAGGAAGGCTTCATCTTCCTTTTCCCAGGACCCAATTACCTCATAATGCTGAGGGCATGTGGAACAGAGGACACACTTGGCCACATTACACCACTCAGTAGACAGCAGAGGAAAGAGAGTTGCCCCTACAGGCGGTCTGCATTATAATCCCACCAAAAGGTCTGCCTTCCAGTCCCAAGAAGGGAACAAGGGGGTCATTGCCCTGGGTGGCCCCTATATATATCCAGGGATATCCTTGATGGTCCTTGGCACTTACCATAGCCCTTCCTTCCTGAGTGTAAGAAGGAGACAATATGTGCCTGGCAATAGGAAGGGTAATAATAGCTAACATGTCTAGATAATGTGTAATGTTCTGGGTACATCTTTAAGTCCTTTTATGTACATTGCACCATGTAATCTATTTACAACTGGTACTATCTCATAAAAACTATTTAAGACAAGTGCTGATATCCCCTTATTATAGATAAAGGAACTTAGGCACAGAGACATTAAATCACTTGCCAAGGTCATATGTCGAATAACTGGAAAAGTTGGCATTTGAACGAGGTCACCTGTCTCCAAAGGCATGAAGTCTTAACCATAGCATTCTACCATCTCAAATATAGCGACAAAAGTTCTGGAGAAGAGTGGTTTCCAAGAGTGTGAGCAAAGGGAGGGATAGATTTCATATACCTATTCAGAGTACCTGACACCCAAACAAACAGAACTGGATCAAAATCAATCTGATTCTCTTTCTATGCATTTACACCACATGCCCAAATCCATCAGGACCTCCTGTGCTAGAGACAGAATGAAATTAAATACAAGACTTAAGTGATGAGTCTGGGTTTCTGGACTATTGGTTTGGAATCAAATCGGAAGCTTTTTTTCATAACCTGCAGAACACAGGGGAAAGCGTGCCTGGTTCCAGGTTGCTACTGGGCTTCTGACTACACATCACATAGAGGAGAATCTGTCACCAGGGCAGACACTTGGAAGCATTTGCCGTCATACCTGTGCACTCCGAGGAAGCCAGCAAAGTCTTGCGCTCTCTCCCCACTGGGGATCTGCCTGGTAGCTAAAGACCTAGAATCCCCAGGCTTTCTTGATAGATAGGAAAGACTTTGGCACAGTTGCTCAAAGGCCTTCCATATATTTTTCTTACAGAAAGATTGGGAGTTACATTTGCTGGATCTATGTTAATGCCATTTGCCACCAGACAATTTTCTATGCATTTAAAAAATGCTTAGTTAAACTTTACCAACTCTGTGATACCTTTTTCTCTTCCAGTAGGCAAAATCCCCTTCCTGGGGCTTTCACAGCACTTGGACCACAGTTTATTTTAGTATCTGCTAAACTACATTACAATTGATTGTTTATGTATTCATTTTTCCACCAGATTGTGAGCTTAAGAGAGGGACTCTGCCTCTTCCATCTTTGGGCCTTTGCACTGAGCACAGGGGTGTGACCCAGAGTAGGTTCAATGGTTGACAAAGGAAAAACAGAAGAATGAAAAGCAAGTGAGAGGTGGATAATGATGCTAACACACTTTATGACATGATTCAAGATGAAAGATGTCCTGGGAATAACCCTCCTGTCCCCCTTCCTGGCCCTGTTTCTGTATGTGACATTGTACTATAATCAAGGAGTTGTCAAAAAATAATTAATTTGTCATCAGCACTTATCTATTAATATAAGATAGAATGATTTAAAAAGTAAGTTTCAGGGAAAAGAGGATTTGGGAAAGATGGGGACTTCAAGGTGCCCACAATGGGGAGTCCCTGGTGGAAGGGAAAAAGCCACAGACATTAAGTGTCTGGACAAGTAAAGGAGGGAAAGGTAAAGGAAAGGGATAGGAGAATTACAGACAGATTTCCTTACATCATTATTTTGTCTAGAACGGCCCCAAAGGGAAAAGTATGATTAATCTGCCCATTCCTCTAATGCATTTTTAGAATCCTGGTGCTTATTTTGATCTCAAGTTTGCATGTAGATATCAGAGGTACACCAACTAGTCTAATTCTCCTAGCATTGTGGGACCCAGTGAACCATACTGTTGAAGTCTATAATTCAGTGCTTTCAAGGCCAAAGTACGTGCTGCACATTTAGCCTTCTTTTCCTCTGAATAAATTAATCTACTGGATGAGACCACGTTTTCCTTTCACAGCCAAATCTCACATGCTATGATCATGATTCTCCAACCTGCAATGGTAGTTGGGTCTGGAATTGGTTGTGCTATATGGTTTGGTGGCTTATTAAGCTCCACTATGACTGCATTAGACCTAGGAAAACAAACTACACCGAGCTGCTGTGAACTGCTCATGTGAGGCTAATGTCTGCAGGGACTCCAGTCATCCCTCTCACTGACCACTACTTCCCTTCTCTTGTCATTTGTTTCTCTCCTCCCCAGCTGCCTACCCTCAGGGTCACTCACTCTTCCAAAACCACCTGCTCCACGCCTTTGAGTTCCCAGGTGTCAGCTCTCTAAGATCTGACCTTCGGGAACTGCCAACTCAGAGCTGAGATAGCTTTTCCCATCTGCAGCAAAAGCCATTTCAAAAAAGCAGGGAGAGATCTGGGCTTCTCATATTTTTCTTGCTGGATGTGTTTGAGGCTGCAAAAACCAATTACTGAAGCTCAGCTGTAAGATATGAAATGTATTTAGTCACAGGTAAAGTTCATGAACACAGTATTAGCTGCAAAATATGTGTGGTGGCATCTTTTGCAAATTAATGCATATCCTACATACTGCTCCTTTTACAAATAAGCCATCTCCAGAGTGCTGTTGATGGCAAAAACAGAATCAAGTATAATGGACTGGCAGCCTCAATGCTGCTCAGAATAATGAGCTATGGCACACAGCACTTTATCTTCATCAGATTTTTCCCTCTGCTTGTTTAAAGCATCAGAAGTCCCCATATTTTCTTAGGATCAAACAGGCTTGTAGCCCTGCAAAACAGACTCATTCCTATACACTCTCTGGGTTAATATTTGAAGCTGCTGCACCAAGAGAAATCTTGGGTAGAGAACTCAGAAGGCAGACAAAGGCACATATGGACGACACTTTGGTTCTACTAGAACCGTTTCTGAGAATGTTCATATGCTCCCCTCCCATTGGCCAAAAACCATTTGGGAAGCAAGGAACTAAGCCACCAGATTTAGTTGGCTTGTTCACATCTGATGCGAGCTTTGGTTAAAATGATTTTTTTTAATTGAGAGGGAAAGTTGCTTTCGATGATTTGTGCTTTCATAAAGAAGTTAAACCCAGAAGACCACTGAGCATTGAGTGGTACTCTAGGTGAAAAGAAAAACTTTCTAGTATCATGGATCTAAAAGGATCTTGAGAAATCAGATTTTCCAGGCCGTCGGCTCACCATTCACGAGAGGAATTTGTGTGGTTCCCTTAGGTCTTTGATGGAGTCCTGGCCTCTGCTGTGGCATGTTCTCCTCAGTTTGCCTCCCGTCAGGAAGCCAGTGGAGTTACCGGGTTGAGGGCTGATTTACACTGCAGCTCCCTATCAATCCAGCTGGGTGGCGCTAGATTAATCCTACAATATTTCCTGATTTTTTTTTAACTCTCCTTTGTTCTTTACTTTCTACTTGGAGTCATGATGGAGCAAAAGTCTCGAAAGGCAGTTTAAACTTGAAGAAAATAGAATTTGTTGTGAATCTTTGCAAATGCTTGCAGAGACACCCCATCCCACTCAATTCTTCTCACTTGGGGCCAATGGCCTCATTGCTTCTTTTACTGGGACTTGTCCTCTCTCTGATCTCTTCAGATTTCCAACTTCATCTAAATCCTCTTCTCCCGTTTTTTTGTTTTTTGTTTTTGTTTGTTTTTTGTTTTTTTGTTTTTTTTTTTTTTGTCTCAGATGGTGTCTGACCCTTCTTTCCCAGATTGGTCACCTGAGACCTGAGTTCTTTTCTTTTTTTCTTTTTTTTCTGAGACAGAGTCTGGCTCTGTTGTCTATGCTGGAATGCAGTGGCATAATCCTGGCTCACTACAACCTTTGCCTTCTGCGCTCAAGCTCAGCATCCTGAGCAGCTGGGACTACAGGCACATGCTACCACGCCCAGCTATTTTTTTGTATTTTTTTGTAGAGATGGGGTCTCGCCACGTTGCCAGGTTGGTTTTGAACTCCTGGACTCAAGCGGTCCACCTGCCTCAGCCTCCCAAAGTGCTGGGATTATAGGCGTGAACCACCATGCCTGGCCCTAGTCACCTGAGTTCTGAAACTCCTGTTCTCCTCTTCCTCCCCTCAGGGACTTTGCTCCTTTACATTTCTTCGTCCCCTTGGTGTCTTTAGCTTCTACTCCTGCCTTGGCTCCTTCCCAGTTGCCTCCAGCTATGCACAAACCTCCGCCTGGGATGATGGGCCAAACTATCCCACTAGTTTAACTCTGCTTTTTCCTTTCAAGATCCTTGGCCAAAAGCCACGAAGCATTCACTTATAATAAAAATAATACTAACAACAAGAAGTGATAATATGGAGCACCTACTCTGTGCCTACACTGTTAAGCAATTTGCATACATTGTCCTTTAGCCTCACAAAAACTCTATAAAGTCGGTACTATTATTACAATTACCATCTCCATTTTAAAAATGAAGAAATGGAGGCATAAAAGAGTTAAGCAGCTTGCACAAATCACAAAGCACACTTGTAGCAAAGATAGGATTGAAACTCAGGCAGTCTACTGTGTTTAAATATTTGTCCCCTTCAAAACTTATGTTGAAATTTAATCCCCAATGTGGCAGTATTGAGAGGTGGGGCTTTTAAGGAGGTGATTGGGTCTTAAGGACTGTGTCTTCATGGATGGACTAATCCATTCATGGATTAATGGGTTATCATGAGCGGGGAACTACTGGGGTGCCTTTATAAGCACAGGAGGAGAACCAGGTATGGTGATACCTGCTTGTAGTCCCAGCTACTTGGGAGGGTGAGGTGGGAGGATCCCTTGAACCCAGGATATCGAGGCCAGCCTGGGCAACATAACAAGACCCCCATTTCTTTAAAAAAAAAAACAAAAACAAAAAAAACACCAAAGGTAGAGAAGAGATACCTGAAGTAGCATGCTTGGCCCCATTGCCATGTGATGCTCTGTGCTGCCCTGGGACTCTGCAGAGGGTCCCCATCAGCAAGAAGGCTCTCATCAGATGTGCCCCCTTGACCTTGAACACCATAGCCTCCACAACTGTGAGAAATACATTTCTTTTCTCTATAAATTACCCAGTTTCAGGTATTCTGTTATAAGCAACAGAAGATAGGCCAAGACACAGTCTGATCTCAGGGCCCACTGCTTACACCACTATCTTGTACTGCTTCTCTATCCCATTCTGCAATCAGCCTTCCTGGTATTCTGAACCCATATGCAGAAAGTGCACTGATCTAAGAGCTGAATCCATTGACATTATCAATTTATCATTCTCCTTGACCTTTCTGCAGTATGTGATATGTGGATCTTCTGTCCCCACCTTCTTTCTGACCCTCTCCACTCATTTGGCTCTCATACTGCCATACTCTTACAGTTCTTATCCACTCTCTCTGACCTTTCTTTTCCTGTCTTCTTCACTAGCTCTATTTCCTTCAAATAAATATGAGCATGATCCAAGTGTTCGTCATTGAAACATTGCCACTCTCAATACGAAGTCTCTCGGCTCAACTCATGCCTCCAGTGTTGTCATCTGCCAATGAATCTCAGTTCTATAGCCCCAACCCTGTTGTCCTTTGTGGTGCTAGGCTAGAATTTACAAGTGCACAATGAACTTTTCCACTAGATTATCTCATCTGCACTTCAAATTTAGTATGAATTAATACACTTGACTCACATTTCCCCCAAAGTGCTAAGATGTTGCTCTCCTCTGCCCTCTATCTCTGCTTTTGTTCAGTGGTACTATGACTTGTCCAGCCACCCAGGCCTTCAAATGTGTACTTCATCTCTGAAGACTCCCCCGTCATCATCATGTCAGCACTATCTAATCAAAATTATGTGCTTTTCAGTTCTTTCTTTTATGTTTCTCTTATCAGTCTCCCCTATTTATTCTCTTTTCACTGCTAGCACACTAGTAGGTGCCCTTATTAGCTAATGGTTGGCCTACAGCCTAAGCCAGTCTCTGACCTTCTTGCCTCTCATGCTGACCCCAGTCTATATGGCTGGCTGCCAAAACGTCATCAGTCTGAAACACTATTTCCATCATGCTATTATCCTGCCCATAAATCTAAAGAAGCTTCCTATGAGCAAAACCCAAACTCATTAGCCTGGCATTTAATGCCCTCTCTAATCTGACCACAATTTATCTTTCCAGCTCCAGGCGGGCCCTTGCTTATATCCAAACATTTTCAGCTCACTTCTGCATCGACCCCATGGCTCTCCCTATCTGGAATGATACTCCAACTCCTTTCCACAGACTACTTACCTTTCAGGATCTAGCTTTAGTTCTTATTTCTTCAATCAATATGTTATGGCCACATCCCCCTAGAAATGATCTCCTTCCTCTGAATTCTGTAGTAATGATTGTCAATGCTATCATTTTAGTGCTTAGCATTTCCTGCCTGTATTTTCATGTGATATGTATTTCTTCCCCAACTATATTTTTAAACAGGAGCAGTTGTTACAGTCTGGGCACTATATTAGGTACTTTAAAGTCACGTTATTTTAACAATAATCTTGAGAAGTCAGTATTTTATCTGTATTTTACCACCCTGAGGCCAATGGTCCATTTTCTACCTCCTTGTATACTCTAGGATACCCAGCACAGCTCTTGAACATATTCAGTGCTAAAAAACCTTGCTGATTGAAAGATATGCTGCCCCAAAATCAGAAAATCCAAACGTGATAACCCATTCATAAAATTAGAAGACAAATTATGAAAGGAAACTTTATTGTCACATTGAAAAGGAAAAGCATTAACATCAGTAACATAAAGGGAAAAGGCTTAAAAGAATTTTAATGTACATTTATTTATTCATTTATATAAATGTTCAAAAAAAGAGATTCAAAAATCAAAAGAGCATTGTCTTAGGTTTGGTTCCGGAGGGAAACAGAATGGAGGTTTGCATGTAGGAAGTTTATTGGGGAGAACCCTGGGTATCTCCATCAGAGGGAGTGTGAAGGAAATTGAGCTGGGCAGAAAGAAAAACTGAACTGTGATGCAATGAAAAATAAAGGCTTCGGTCGATAGCACAATCTGTGACCTGTGAGGAGTTCTAGAGCAGAGATAGTACTTCAGATTTGTCCTGTCCTGAGGCAAGGGGGCCAGCCTTTATAACTCCTTCTCCCTATCAGCTTCATTAGGGCAGGCTGCCCTGGCCAGCTGAGGGCAATTCTCAGGGAGGGACTCAGCTGAGAACCTGACACTTGTGGCAGGTGGGGAAATGAGTGCCTCTGATCTGCAGCAGGTGATGGCTCACCACAGCATCTGCTCCTGTTACACAGTGAATTGTCTCCTTCCTACCCATGTGCCCCAGGCACAAAGTTGCCTCCCCCAGCAGTAACTGGTGTCATCACTTTCTTTTGTATTTTTCTAGAAATATTCTATGATATTTAAGAAAACACACATAGATATTATTTTCCTCCTTTTTACACAAATAGTAGCAGACTGTACATATTGTTCTGATTCTTGTTCTTTTCATTTAAAATACTTTGGTTTTCAGTCATGTCAATTTTTTAACGAATGTTCTTCATTTTAAAATAATTTTTTAAGAGCTGCATTTTATGTGGATGTATAACAATTTAATTAACCCATTCCTACTGGTAAATATTTAGGTTGTTTCTAATCACTTGCTCTTACACTGCTGTAATAAATACCATTGTACTTGCCTTATTTCATCCCTATGAGGTCCTATATGTAGAATAAATTCCTAGAAGTGAAATTGATAATCCACCGGGTATGTATACCTGTAATTTTGAGTTTGATGCCTATGGCTAAATTGCCTTCCATGCAGTCTAGCAGTGTAGAAGAATGCTTGTTTCCTTGGACCTTCACCAACACAACGCATGATGAAATGGTTTCGCTTTTGCATGTCTGATAGGCAAAACAATGACAAATCAGTACAATTTTAATTTGAATTTATTTGTTTCATTTCTATAACATTATATGGCTTAGTATTCTTTTCTTTTTCTTTCTTTTTTTTTTTTTTTGAGACGGAATCTCGCTCTGTCGCCCAGGCTGGAGCGCAGTGGCGCAATCTCGGCTCACTGCAAGCTCCGCCTCCCAAGTTCACGTATATGGCATAGTATTCTTAGTATTCTATTCTTAGCATATGCTAGAACTGTCAGAAGCATTTTACAAATACCAACAAATATCAACTCATTTAATCTTCAGAACTACCCGAAGAGATAGCTTCTACTACTTACTGTCCTCAATTTATTGATATGAAAACTGAAGCACACCAAAGCTAAATAACTTGCGCATGGTCAAAGAACTAGTAAGGACGTGGGGCCGGGCGCTCACGCCTGTAATCCCAGCACTTTGGGCGGCCAAAGCGGGCGGATCACGAGGTCAGGAGATCGAGACCATCCTGGCTAACACAGTGAAACCCCGTCTCTACTAAAAATATAAAAAAATCAGCCTGGCGTGGTGGCGGGCGCCTGTAGTCCCAGCTACTCGGGAGGCTGAGGCAGGAGAATGGCGTGAACCTGGAGGCGGAGCTTGCAGTGAGCCGAGATCACGCCACTGCACTCCAGCCTGGGCGACAGAGCAAGATTCCCTCTCAAAAAAAAATAAAAATAAAAATAAAATAAGACGTGGAAGCAGGATTAGGACCAGGGCTAGAAAGGTTGGCTCCAGAGTTCATGCCTTATTATGAGTGAGGTTGAACTTCTTAATTTAATTAATTAATTAATTAACTTAGAGATGGGGTCTCACTATGTGACCTGGGCTGGTCAGGAACTCCTGGCCTCAGCCTCTTGCAGTTGTCCTGCCTCAGCCTCCTGAATCTCTGGGATTACAGGTGTGAGCCACCGCACTCAGCTCTGAATATCTTTTCATGTGAGTTATTTGAATCTTTTTTTCCTGCAAAGTCTCTTCATAGCCTTATTGTGTCTTTTAAAAAATTCATTGGTGAGCTTTTTATTTGTTAGGAAAATTAGCTCTTTTGCCTACTCTTCCAAGGTTTTTTTTGGTTTTTTCTTTTTTTTTTTTTTTGAAGCAGGGTCTTGCTCTGTCGCCCAGGCTAGAGGGCAGTAGCATGATCACAGTTCCTGGACCTCCTGGCTCAAGTGATCCTGTGGCCTTGACCTCCCCAGTAGCTGGGACTATAGGCTTGCCACCACACCTAGCTAAATTTTTCTATTTTTTTGTAGAGATAGATTCTTGCTATGTTGCCCAGGCTGATCTTGACTTCCTGGGCTCAAGTGATGCTCCTGCTTCAGCCTTCGAAAGTGCTGAGATTACAGGTTAGAGCCACTGTGCCTGGCCATAGCTGCTGCTTCTTCTTTCTATTTTTATATTTAAATCTTTGATGCATTTTGAATTTATCCTAGTGTAAGGTAAGAGGTATGAATCTAGGCCTAATGTTTTTTTAGTTGGCTTACCAGTTGTTTAAATGACATTTACTAAAAACTTTCTTCCCCATGGATTTTAGATGCCACTCTTATAATATATGAAATTTCTTTATGTATTAGTTTCTGTTTCTGAATTTCTTTTTTCTTTTCTTTTCTTTTTCTTTTTTTTTTTTTTTTTGAGACGGAGTCTCGCTCTGTCACCCAGGCTGGAGTGCAGTGGCGCAATCTCTACTCACTGCAAGCTCCACCTCCTGGGTTCACACCATTCTCTTGCCTCAGCCTCCCGAGTAGCTGGGACTACAGGCACCCGCCACCAGGCCTAGCTAATTTTTTTGTATTTTTAGTAGAGACGGGGTTTCACCGTGTTAGCTGGGATGGTCTCGATCTCCTGACCTCGTGATCCGCCCACCTCGGCCTCCCAAAGTGCTGGGATTACAGGCATGAGCCACCGCGCCCGGCCTTCTGTTTCTGAATTTCTATCACTTTGATTCAACTGTCCGTACATCACATAATGTTTCCATTATTATAATTTTTGTCTTTATGTGTCTCATAGAGCTAGTTGTCCCTCACTATTCTTTGTGTTGTTGGTTTTTTTTCTCCCAGACTTTTCCTGGATATTTTTGCTTGTTCATTTTTCCAATTGAACTTCATAAAATTCATTTATTCTTTATTTTCTCTCCCTCAAATTATATTGTAATCACATTAAATTAATTAATTAATTTAGGGAAAATTGGTATCTTTATGATGTTCAATTTCTATCAAAGAACAAGTTATACATTATTATTATTTCAAAATTTTACTTGTTTTACTTAAGATAATTTTCAAGTTCTAGTCATAGAGATTTTATACATTTATTTTTAATTTTACTACTAATTATTTTGAATTTAAATCGAAATTATAAATGGCATCTTTACTTCCATTGTATTTTATGCCTAGTTCTTATTTGTTATCCAAAGATTGTTAATTTCTGTATATTAGTTTTATGTCTGATACTTCACTCAATCCTCTTATTTTTGTAGCTAATTTTCAGTTGATTAGCTTGTGTTTTCTAGGCATAATTTATATAATCTGTATTTAGTTTTATCTTTTACTGCATAGTTTTTATACATATAATTTATTTTGAATCTCTAATTTTATTGTCTAATACCTACAAAAAAGTTAGATAATAATGATGGTAATGAAAACATTTGTTTTATTTCTAAATTTAATGAGGATGATTTTAGTATTTCTTCACTGGTCTAATGATAGAAGAAGTATTTCAGCAAGTAGAGATTCAGCTATTTCTAGTTGATTGAGATTCTTTAAAATCACAAATGGACTTTGAAACTTATCACATGCATTTTCAGAAAATCTGAAAGTGTTTATATCATTTTTCTCCTGCTTAGATCTATTTGTGTAGTGAATTAATATAAATAGCTTTCCTAATACTGAAAATTCCTAAATTACTGGAAAAATCTTAATTGGCCAGTATGTAGTTTTCTTTTAATGGGGTGCTTCTGTCTGCTAATATTTTATTTAGAGTATTTTGTATTGATAATCATAAGAGAGATTTGCCTGTACAATTTTTTATTTGAAATTTTTGAATTTTGGTATTAATTGTTGCTTCATAAAGAAAACATTAAAATTTTCCCCTTTTCCTATGCTACAGAATTATTTGCTCTTTGAAGATTTGTCAGAAATCCCCACAAAACCATTTGATCCTTTGCGTGTGTGCTTTTACTGGGGGGAGGAGACTGCAGGGAAGCTTTATGAAATGGCTTTCTATTTTTTTCTATTTAATTAATATGTTTGTTTATTTTACCTATACTTGAGTCTGTGTTGGTAAATTATATTTACCTAGAAAGTTATCTATTTTATCTGAAATTTTAAACAATTGAAATTGAGCAAAGTTATGTTTCATGATTCCTTTAATTTTCTCTGTAAATATAATGTCTTCTTCCTCATTATTTCTTATTTTGTGCATTTATGCTTACTCCTATTTTCTTAATTGCATTTGTTATGGGTTTATGTATTTTTTCAAATAAATAGCATTCGTATTTCTTTTCTCTCTGTTTTTTTTTTTGAGACGGAGTTTCGCCCTTGTTGCCCAGGCTGGAGTGCAATCGCGTAATCTCGGCTCACTGCAGCCTCTGCCTCCTGGGTTCAAGCGATTCTCCTGTCTCAGCCTCCTGAGTAGCTGGGATTACAGGCACATGCCACCATGCCCGGCTAATTTTTGTATTTTTAGTAGTGACGGGGTGTCATCATATTGGTCAGGCTGGTCTCAAACTCCTAATCTCAGGTGATCTGCCCGCCTCGGCCTCCCAAAGTGCTGTGATTGCAGGTGTGAGCCACAGCGCCTGTCCTATTTGTATTTCTTTATTAGTTCTATTATTCATTTGTTCCTTAATTGGTTACTTTCTACATTCATCTGTATTGTTTTATTGTTCTTTCCTTTGTTTTATTTCACTGCTCCTTTTCTAAATTCTTATGTTGAATGTTTAATGAACTTGTTTTCATTCTTTTTCCCTTAATGTAAGTATTGAAATCTCTGCATTTTTCCCAAGTATTGCTTTAGTCCATCACACAGATTCTGACATGAATATTTATATTCTTATTATTTTCAAAGTATTCTAACATTCATTTTGGAGTTTCTCTTTGTTGCAATAGTTAAGACACAGTGTGTAGATTTCCAGCTAGTAGGGCTTTTAGTTTTCTGGTATTGTTATTAATTTCTGGTCAGTGACTATACCATTTCTACCTTTGGAACACAGTTTTTCTTTATGATCTAATTAAATTTTATGAAAAATATTCTTTAGATTCTTGAAAAGTAGAAATATTCTCTGCTTCCAGGTTACAGATTTTGATATCAATATTTATTATTTTATCCACTTATTTAGTCATTGCCTGAGAGAAATGAATTAAAGTTTCTTCTTATTTATGTATTTCCGCCTTTATCTTCTTGAATTCCTGAAGTTTCTGATTTATGAAAGTTGCTACCAAGTTGCTTGCTTCATAGATATTCATGCTTACTACAATTTTCTTATGCACCTTTAATACATACAAAGTACCCTTCTGTGTCTTGTTTATAGCTTTTGGTCCCACATTATACGTTTTCTGATATTAAGTTTGTGACCTTTGCTTTCTTTTTGTTTGCATTGCTCTGATGTTCTCCTTTCATTTTCATTTTCAATCTGCCTGAATTACTTTTATTTTTATTATTATTTTTTTTTTGAGACAAGTTCTCATTGTCACCCAGGCTGGAGTGCAGTGATGCAAATCACTGCAGCCTCCACCTCCTGGGCTCAAGAGATCCTCCCACCTCAGCCTCCCAAGTAGCTGGGAGTACAGGCATGTGCCACCACTACTGGCTAATTTCTTCTTTCTTTTGTAAGTGATGATACCAGCCATTTAGTCCATCCCTAAAGAACTGAGGGTCTTGGGAATGTAACCATATCAGTGGAGTTTTTTTACATTATTGACTGAAGAAAAATGGGCTTTTTAACAGATTTTTAAAGATTAGGAAACAAAAAAGAATTCAGAGGAAGCCAAATTAGGACAGTAAGGTGGATGCCTAATGATTTCCCATCTAAACTCTCCAAAATTGCCCTTGTTCGATGAGAGGAATGAGCAGGAACATTGTTGTGGTGGAGAAGGACTCTCTGGTGTAGCTTTCTTGGGCATTTTTCTGCTAAAGCTTTGGCTAATTTTCTCAAAACACTGTCATAATAAGCAGATGTTATTGCTCTTTGGCCCTATAGAACATCGATAGGCAAAACGCCTTGAGCATCCCCCAAAATTGTTGCCATGACCTTTGCTTTTGACCAATTTGCATTTGCTTTGCGTGGACCACTTCCACCTCTTGGTAGCCATTGCTGTGACTGTGCTTTGTATTCAGGATCATACTGGTAAAGCCATGTTCCATCTCCTGTTGAATTCTTTGAAGAAATGCTGAAGGATCTTGATCCCACCTGTTTAAAATTTTCACTGAAAGCTCTGCACTTGTCTGCAGCTAATCTAGGTACGATAATTTTGGCACCCATCAAGTGGAAACTGTGCTCAAGTTTAATTTTCCAGTCAGTTGTGTAAACTGAACCAATTGAGATGTCTATGGTGTTGGCTGCTGTTGCTGCTGTTAATCTTTGGTCTTCTTGATTTAAGGCATGAACAAAATGAATTTTTTTCTCATAAATTGATGTGGATGGTCTGCTGCTGCAGGCTTCATCTTCAATATGATCTCAGCTCTTCTCAAAATGATCACTTGTAAACTGCTGATTTTGGTGTGGGGGGGGTATTGTCCCCGTGAGCTTTTCATAAAGCATCAGTGATTTCACCATTCTTCCAGCCCAGCTTCACCATAAATTTGATGTTTGTTCTTGCTTCAGTTTTAGCAGAATACATGTTGCTCTCCTAGGGGCTCTTTTCAAATTGATGTCTTATCCTTCTTAGTGCCTCAAACTAGATCCTCTTCAGACACGTTATAACAAATTAGTATGAGTTTATCTTGGTGCAAAAAATGTTTGAATCCATGCATAGTGTTTTTTTGTTTTTGTTTTTGAGACAGTCTTGCTCTGTCACCCAGGCTGGTGTGCAGTGGCACAATCTTGATTTACTGCAAACTCCACCTCCTGGGTTCAACAATTCTCATGCCTCAGCGACCCGAGTAGCTGGGATTACAGGTGTGCGCCACCTCCCATGACTAATTTTTGTATTTTTAGTGGAGATGGGGTTTCGTCATGTTGGCCAGGGTGGTCTCAAAATCTTGGCCTCAAGTGTTCCTCCCACCTCAGCCTCCCAAAGTGCTGGGATTACAGGTGTAAGCCACCACGCTCTGCCCATACGTAGTATTTTTATAATATGCATTTTCCGTAAGCATTTGAAGACCCCTCATAAGTTGTATAGTTTGATCCCAGTATCAATATCCATATCTTTAATCATACCTATATAACTACATAAAACTGGAAGATGTTTATACAATATTAATAGTTGTTATACCTAGGGGTAGTATTGCAGATGTTTTTAACTTTCTTCTTTGTGCTTTTCTATATTTCCTGAAGTTTTAATATTCACTTTTATAATATCAAAAAACGATGTTTTTATAATCTCAAAAAACGATGTTTTTTCTAAAAGTGAAAAACTTTTAAAGGCTCTAATTATTTGACACTAAAATCCTGGCATCAGTTAAGGACAGGACTCCCAGCTGGGCAAGGTTGCATACGCCTGTAATCCCAGTACTTTGGGAGGCCGAGGCAGGTGGATCACCCGAGGTCAGGAGTTTGAGACCAGCCTGGCCGACATTGTGAAACCCTGTCTCTATTAAAAATACAAAAATTAGCCGGGTGTGGTGGCAGGTGCCTGTAATCCCAGCTACTCAGGAGGCTGAGGCAGGAGAATTGCTTGAACCCAGAAGGCGGAGGTTGCAGTGAGCCGAGATCGCGCCACTGCACTCCAGCCTGGGTGACAAAAGCGAAACTCCATCCAAAAAAAAAAAAAAAAAAAAAGGATAGGACTTCTTGTTACCTACCATTCTTCCCAGTGCTCTGGCAGAGGTCTACAAGATATATGGTTTTCCTTGAGTGGAATCCTGAAGACTTTGACACCTGAAGGAAACCCAGTCACTGTCCTTGCTCATCCTGAGGCTGGGCCTGACTCCCTGGAATGGGGTGCAATGGCTCTACCCTCTCCTAGGTTCTGCCTATTTTCTTGCAGGCATATAGCCTCATTTTACCTGCAGGTTTCTGTAGCTGCTCATTTCCAAGAATTCCTCACAGAATAGTTCCCAGGAGAATGAGAAGTTCTTTTTCTTCCTTTTATTCGCTCACTAGTCTTTGTTTACTTGGGCAACATGAACATTCCTCTGACTAAAAACCCCTCAATTTGCTTTTCTACTCTTTCAATGGATAATTTAACTGTCTCATTAGTGTTTTTATGTGTGGATTTTACTAGAATTCCTCTGAGTTTTTGTTGTTCTTTTACTAGTTGATGTGGAGACACAAGCTATCATTATAATCCCTCTTAAGAAATTAAACCTATTTCTCTGCAACAATCTCCTGAAGAACTCTCTCGATTTGTGTCTTACATATCAGGCAGGACTTGTCTTTGATTAAATTCTTCATTTGTCAGTTTCTGAAGCTGAAAGGAAATTCATTGGAATGAAATTTCAAATTTTGAGAGGGGCATGAAAGCACTCGCAGTATTCACTTATTTGCTGGTTTGCTTTTTGCTGTCATTTTGGTTTTTGTTGTTGTTTTTAAAGATCTAGCTATTTCCATATAGGTTTGGGCAATCACATAACCTATAAAGGAAAAGAACTGTCTGAAAATGAAACTTGACAAAACAAAATGAACATCCTGAAACCATTAGTTTCCACATCTCTCAGTATAATTGGGCATTGAGTTGACATTCAGAGCAAAAGCCTACAATTTTGTTGAAAATTTATTATACTCCTTCCTCTTGTGAAATTTCTATATCCAATTCTCCTGTAAATTCTTAGAGCCAGCACTGTATTGATTAAGTTTTTATATAAAATCTACTGCTAGACTGAGATGAAACTGGCCCAGCTGAGAAAACCAAGTACTTTCTTCTTTTTTGTCTTGTAACCAGGACCAGATCCTGAGAAACAAAATAAAACAAATAGGCACAAGGTGTAACTGTTTCTCCTCCTATTTTGACCCTTGCCTGGGGTCCCCACCAATAAACCTGAAGCATCTGTGATGCCCTAGATGACACCCTAAAGCAAGCACTGTCCACAGGTTTGGCTGACAGATATATTTTGTGTAGCCTGTACACAGTTACTAATGGGTAAATGTCACATCAAAACTCAATTATCCAGAATCTCTTAGAAAACGTAAAGATTTGGCCTGGTGACAGTGACAAGAACTCAGAGTGCAGAATAGCAGTTTACCCTTGAGGCTGAGCATGGACTTTGCCACAGTCCCCACCACTCCTTCTTGTTTTATACCTGTTTCCCTTATACTCACTCATTTACAAAACTTTCATTATCCTTGTAGGCATTTGGTCTGTGTCCTCTGCCTTAATACAGAAATTGATTAAGACTTAACTTTAAATTTGTAGTTGTAAAACTTTAGCATTTAGTGAAATCATCTGAGGAGTTTGTTAAAACACAGATGGCTAGGCTTAACCCGTAGAGTTTCTGATTCAGTAGGTCTCAGACAAGGCCTGAGAATTTCCATTTAAAGCAAGTTCTTAGATAATGCAGTTACTGCTAGTCCAAGGACCACACTTTGAGGATCACTGCTTTAAGGTCTTACTCCTCTGAAGGATATCGTATGTTCATTCATTGATATATACAGTATTTATTATAATGTGCTTTACTCTATATTGAAGATTCAACAGTGATCAAATATATATGGTTCTTGTCTTGATAATCAGGCAAAATTACACAATTTTGTTTATTTGGTACATAGATATAGAGTTATGGCTGTGACAGTGATGTGAAGAGAATTCAGGCATGGCTTCCTTGAGGAATGACATCATGCTAAGCTGGGAAGGATAAGGGAGGAGAGGGGAGCTTCCCAAGTTGTAGGAAGAGCATGTGTGAAGCTAGGCAAAGCTGCCTCCCAGATCTAAATTCATGAATCTCTGATGAGATTTCAGAGACTGAGGTCTTTCAGGTTGGGGAGCTTCCTGGTCTTTGTTCCAAGGAACCAGCACCTATTCTGATGACCTCTGAGAGGCTGATTGTTTCCAAAGCAACAGGAGAGAAGGAACCACCAATACTGGTGAGGGGATCCAACAGCCCTAATGAAGTGGGCTGCATGGGGGAGCAACAGCAAAGTTATTTTGAAATCTTCCTGTTCTGGGGGAAATCCCAGTGGTATGTTGGCAGCTCATCTTCATTTTCCTCTATTTAGTTTCTGGGCTGCTGAGCACTGCTAGGGAGAAAAAAAAAAAAAAAAAAAGATACCAAATTGGAAGATCAGATCACTGACATTTCACGCTCAGTTCAACTGCGTCTCTTCCCTGCTTAACCTCTCACATCATCTGTAGATTCACCTTCCATACAATCTGAAATCAGTTACTTTTCTTTATTTGCCCCCTAATTCTTTTTCTTCTGATTTTCAGGGTCTAAATGTAAAAACCTTGGTTTTTGTTTGCTCTCTGATTTTTCTTTTTCTTTTTTTGTAGCAATCTATAAACAAAAATACTTCCTATTTTTAAAAGGTCTTCATTTCCTCTCAGATTTCTTCATTTATATTTTCTATTTATGCACATAATAAATTCACTTGGAAATAAGAATAACCAATTCACTCCTCTAAGCCTTTGCTTTACTCTTTCTGTTGAGAAAATTGGATATTTGAAACATTATCAACCACTGTTGGCTTTTTTTTTTTTTTTTTGAGGCAGTGTCTTGTTCTGTTGCACAGGCTGGAGTACAGTGGTGCAATCTTGGCTCACTGGATCCTCTGCCTCCCGGATTCGAGCGATTCTCCTGCCTCAGCCACCCGAATAGCTGGGATCACAGGCACCCACCACCATGCCTGGCTAATTTTTTTGTATTTTCAGTAGAGACAGGGTTTCACCATGTTGGCCAGGTTGGTCTCGAACTCCTGGCCTCAAGTGATCCACCCACCTTGGCCTCCCAAAGTGCTGGGATTACAGGCATGAGCCACCATGCCAGGTTGGCTATTTTTTTTTTTTTTTTTTTTTTTAAGAGAGGCAGTCTTGCTGTGTTGCCTAGGCAAGAGTGCAGTAGTTATTCACAGGTGCAATAAGGCCTTGAGCTCCTGGGCTCAAGCAGTCCTCCTGAGTGCTGCAACTACAGGTGCACACCACCACCCAGCTTGTTGACTATTTTTTTAAATTTTATTTTAAATTTTAGTTTCAGGGGGTACATCTGCATGTTTATTCCATGGATATATCACATAATGGTGAGGATTGGGCTTCTAGCATAACCATCTCCCAAATATTGAACATTGTACCCAACAGATAATTTTTCAACCCTCACCCTTTTCCCACCTTCTCCCCTTTGGGGGATGGAAATAATAGACACCTGTTAAATATTTTTAAAACTGATTTGTTTTCTCCCCTTCATTATTTCTCATAGATTGTCTTATGTCTTCACTTTCTAATACAGTAGTAGTATGAATGTCCTTTGAGGTCTCCTTTAGTTCTGAAATATTATGATTACAAAGAATGTTCTCCTCCTCCATAGGAACATTGATTGAATTCTCAGCTTTTAATAAATTAATTTTCGTCTTTTTCATAGCATCATCAAAAAAAGATCATGCCTTTCACTTTACATTTTACAACCTCTCTCCTACCTTGTAAGTTAACTATATTAATACTATTAGCCAACTTTCTTTTATGTATTCTACACTTTTTATGTATTCTTTTATGTATTCTACACTCTTCAGATGGATACCTAAAAATATGTCCTTTCCTAAAAGATGTATCTTACACTTCAAATATTTAACTTTGGAGATTTTTTTGTTTCCATCCAGGTTTTTCTCAAGGCAGTGGACTTCTGCCATCTTTCTTGTATGCAGAAAGCATAGCAGAGTCTTAAATAACTTTCTTTGCACATTTCTTTTGGGAGTATATGTATTTTACCAAACTGACCATGTGTCCTTCCCAGTTTATATCTATGTGCTCTAGTTTTAATACAGAGATTATGGATCTTTCAGTGTCTGACTGATTAGGCACAGCCTCACTCAGGAATAAGTCCCTGAGCTTCCTCTTTTCCTAGTACGTGGTTGAAGGAGGTGCTAATCCCCATTCCTAGTTCCCTTGTATCAAGTACATGGTTCTCAGTCTCCTATCTCAAATATAACACTTGCCTTTTTTTTTCTCATGGTCTGATAGCATGGGCAGTTTTGAGCTTCCTTAACCTATTTGTAATTTTTTTTTTCTGTTTGGGTAATTTTTATTTATTCAGATAAGATTTCTTTTGACCTAACCCTTTTCTCTTTGACTCTTTGGGTTCTTTGGCTTTATTGAGGGTACTGTGTTCTTCTCTTCTTTCATGTTTGAATTTCTTTTGTCATCTGTCTTATTATTTTCATTTTCTTTCATATTTTTCTCAATGCTGTTACTTTTCTTCCTCCTCTAAGGATTTCAGGTAGAGACGCATCATTATTCTCTGATTACTTGTAATGTATACATATACTTTTAAATTCTGTTAGTAGTAATCTTTATGTCAAACATGTTTTGATTGATATTTCTTGAATTGTCAAAAACAAGAAAAGGATAAAGACTTTTGACTCTTTTCTACACAGGTTAAAGACTCTAGCAAATCTTTATTTCCTCTAATATTTTTTTTAACATATTCTAGTGTTTGTTATAAAATCTGAACTCTTTCATTCAGATCATTTTCAAATCATTATTAATTGATATTAGATTTTCTCTTTCAACTTCTATTTTGAAATATGTTTAGTTACTTAACCATGTTATGACAACTATATTTATGTAATCTTTTGTTTAAACACTTTCAAAGCTAACTATCAAGACTTATACAACCTTGAATTCAGTATTTTTATTTCTTTCTAGATCAACTCAAATATGCATTTAATTTTATCAGAGTTCAGTTAAAATATCTGAGCATCTCTTACTGTTTATTTCTCCTTAGAAAACTTGGAAATGAATAGATTTAGGGGGGATACAAATTTTCTCCCTTGAAAACTGCTAAGTAAAAAGAGCACAGATATATTTAGCATGGGGTTACTTAACTATATAGTGGCCCATCAACTCCAAAAAAAATACAGTGACAATATTTAAAAAAAAGAAAATCAAAAAGCTCTCTGCCCATCATATTGAAAAATCTCCACATTATAACCTTGATGAGATGAAAGCATCAGTATGTTATATGTCCATGTTAACAGCAGCACTGTGCACAATAGTCAAGAGATGGAAGCAACCCCAGTGTCCATTGCTGGATGAGTGAATGAATCAAATGTGGTATAAACATGCAGTTGAATATTATTCAGCCTTAAAAAGGAAGGAAATCCTGACATGCTACACTATGGATGAATCTTGAGGACATTATGCCAAATGAAAGATGCCAGTCACAAAAAGACAAATATTATATGATTCCACTTATATAAGGTACTAGAGTAGTCAAATTCATAAAAATATAAAGTAGAATGATGGTGTCCTAGGTCTGAGGGAAGGGGGAATAGGAAGTTGTTGTTTAATGGATAGAGTTTCAGTTTTATAAGATGAAAACATTCTGGAGACTGGTTATACAACAATGTGAATATACTTAACACTACTGAACTGTACACTTAGAAATAGTTAACTTAAATTTGATACTTTTTTTTACCACAATAAAAATTATGGTACAGAGTATGCAAATTTAGGAGTCAAAAATGGGCTATAAAATTTTCAGCTGGTGCTGGAACAACTGGACATCTACATTCAAAAAAAAAAAAAGAATCTAGACCCAAACCATAAATTCATAGAAGATAACATGGGAAAATCTAAAGGACCCCAGGTTTGGTGATGATTCTTTAGTTGCAACATTAAAGACACAATCCATGAAAAAAAGAATTAATAAGCTGGTCTTACTTAAAATTAAGTATTTATGCTTTGAAAAAGACACTGTCATGAGAATGAAAACACAAGCCACAGAATGAGAGAAAATACTTGGAAAAGACATATCAAATATAGGACTATTATCCAAAACATACAAAGAACTTTTAAAACAATGATAAAGGCAGGCACAGTGGCTCATGCCTGTAATCCCAGTACTTTGGGAGGTCAGGTGAGCTGATTGCATGAGCCCAGGAGTTCGAGGCCAGCCTGGCCAACATGCCGAAACCCTGTCTGTACTAAAAATACAAAAATTAGCCTGGTGTGGTGGTGCAAGTAGTAGTCCCAGCTACTTGGGAGGCAGAGGTAGGAGCGCCGCTTGAGCCTAGGAAGCTGAGGTTGCAATGAGCTGAGATGGCACCACTGCACTCCAGCCTGGGCAACAGAGAGCAAGACCCTGTCTCAAAAAGAAACAAACGAACAAACAAACAAATGAAAACAACAACAACAACAAAGAATACACAGAAAACCAAACTCAACAATAAGAACACAAACAAGATTTAAAAATGAGCCAAAGACCTTAAGAATTATTTCACCAAAGAAGATTTACAGATGGCAATAAAGCAGATGAAAAGATGCTCCACATCATCCGTCACCAGAGAAACGAAGTTAAAGCAACGAGATACCACTATGCACCTATTAGAATGGCTAAAATCCAGAACGCTGTCAACACCAAATGCTGTCAAGGATGTGGAGCAACAGGAAATTTTGTTCACTGCTAGTGGGAAGGAAAAATTGTAGAGCTACTTTGGAAGACAGTTTGGTGGCTTCTTACAAAACTAAATATACTCTTACCATAAGATTCAGCAATTGTGCTCCTTAGTATTTACCCAAAAGAGTTGAAAACTTGCATCCACACAAAAACATGCACATGGACAATTACAGCAGTTTCTTTCATTCACAATTGCCAGAACTTAGAAGAAACCAAGATGTCCATCAGTAGGTGAATAAATATACTGTGATGCATCCAAGCAATTGAATATTATTCAGCACTAAAAGTTAGCTATCAAGACATGAAAAGACATGGAGGAAACTTAAATGCATATTGCTATGTGAAAAAAGCCAATCTGAAAGCCCACATATGATATTATTCCAACTACATGACATTCCCAAAAAAGGCAAAACTATGGTGACAGTAAAAAATCACTAGTTGGCAGGTACTGGGGAGTAGGGAGGGAAAAACTGGCAGAGAACAGAGAATTTTTAGGGTAGTAAAACTATTCTGTATGACATTGTATTTTTGCATTGCATGCATGTCCATATATTTTCATCAATATCCATAGAATGCAGGACACCATGAGTGAATCCTAATGTAAACCATAGACTTTGGGTGAATATAATGTGTCAATGTAGGTTCAGTTGTAACAAATATACCACTCTCATGAAAGATGCGATAATGGGGGAAGCTCTGCATGGGTGGAGCAGGAGGTTTATGGGAAATCTCTATACCTTAAGCTCAATTTTGCTGTGAGCATAAGCATATAAAATCTATTTATAAAATACAGATATATTTGTAATCATGTACCCAAATATGCATAAACTGTATAGTATGCACAAGAATATGCCAATAGTAGTTGTATTCTATTTTCCAACTATAAGAATATATTAGTAATTCATTTAAAACAAAGCAACAAATCAAATCCATGAGTATATGGTTCTGTTGTTTATGTTCCCAGTAATCAATCTCCCACTTCCCAGTGAGAGGGGCTGTGTATCTGATAGTGAGGAGATGCTTTTTGGAGCTTCCATACCCAGAATTCAAGACGTTTCTTTTTACTAATAAAACCTGTTTAATGTCTGCAGTAGGGAGAATAATAACAGCTCCCTCTTCAAAGATATCGTGACCCTAACATCCTGGACTTGTGAATACTGTTATGTTATTTTACATGGCAAAGGGGAATGAAGGTAGCAGGTAGAGTTAAGATTGCTAATCATTGACTTTAAGTCAAGGAGGTATGCTGGGCGCGGTGGCTCACGCTTGTAATCCCGGCACTTTGAGAGGCCGAGGCGGGCGGATCACGAGGTCAGGAGATCGAGACCATGGTGAAACCCCGTCTCTACTAAAAATACAAAAAATTAGCCGGGCGTGGTGGCGGGTTCCTGTAGTCCCAGCTACTCGGAGAGGCTGAGGCAGGAGAATGGCGTGAACCCGGGAGGCGGAGCTTGCAGCGAGCCGAGATTGCGCCACTGCACTCCAGCCTGGGCGACAGAGCGAGACTCCGTCTCAAAAAAAAAAAAAAAAAAAAAACAGACAAGGAGGTTATTCTGGATTATCTGATGGGCCCAAAATAATCATGAGGGCTCTTTAAAGTGGAAGAGGAAGGTGGAAGAGGAGGCCAGAGTGATGCAATGTGAGAAGTGTTTAAAGAAAAACTGCAGCTGAATTAAATTTAAAGGAGACAATTGAGCCTGCAGCTGAATTAAATTTAAAGGAGACTGAGCAATGAATGATTCGTGCATCGGGCAGCTCCCAGAATTACAGCAGATTCAGAGAGACTCCAGCAATGCCTCGTGGTCAGAACAAATTTACAGACATAAAAAGGGAAGTAATGTACAGAAGACGGCAGTCAGGTACAGAAACCGCTGGATTGGTTACAGGTTAGTGTTTGCCTTATTTGAACACATTTTGAATACTCAGCAATCTATGAATGGTTGAAGTATGACCGCTGGGATTGGCCAAGATTCAGCCATTGTTACGGGTGCATACTCCTAAATTAGGTTTTCAATGTTGTCTGCCTATTAAACTAGGTTATGATTCATCTGCAAGGACTCAAATATAGAAGTAGGGAGTCCTTCTCAGGCCATATTTAGTTTGCTTTAACAGAAGTCAATCTACGGTTTTTTTTTTTTTTTTTTTTTTGAGATGGAGTCTCGCTCTGTTACTCAGGCTGGAGTACTGTGGTGTGATCTCAGCTCACTGCAACTTCCACATCCCGGGTTCAAGTGATTCTTGTGTCTCAACCTCCCTAGTAGCTGGGACTACAGATGTGTGTGCCACTAGGCCCGGCTAATTTTGTATTTTTTTTTTTAAGTAGAGATGGGGTTTCCCTGTGTTGGCCATGCTGGTCTCGAACTCCTGACCTCAAGTGATCACCCACTTTGGCCTCCCAAAGTGCTGGGATTATAGGTGTGAGCCTCCATGCCTGGCCTGTTGCTGTCTTTGAACATGAAGGAAGGGGGCTGTGATCCAAGGAATGCAGGTGGCCTTTAGAAGCTGGAAAAGGCAAGGAGAATGATCCTGCACTGGTCCCCAGAAGGAATGCAGACCTGCCAACACCTTAATTTTAGCCCAGTAAGATCCAGAGAGGACTTCTGACTTACGAAACGGAAGATAATATAATACATCCATACTGTTCTAAGCTGCCACATTTTGGTAATTCGTTATAGCAGTAGTAGGATACCATGGCTGTGGACTGAAGAGATGACCTGGAACAAAATAATTAAACTCCAACTAGTCTCTCTAGAAATCTGTTGATTCATTTTTGGAACCAAATTTGGATAAAGATGAGGAAGAAGTCTCTCTCCTTCCCTTATCCTCTCCTTCCCTCTTTCCCCATCCTTTCCTCTCTCTCTTCAATTTGGAGCTACTCTTCTATCTCACCTGGTAAAGTATTTGTTTTCCACTGTCATTTCCACTACTTGGCCTCACCTGGGATTTGTCTAGTAGAAATTTCTTCCAGTGTCAAATTGTTGATAAGTATTTCTAATTTTCAGTGCTGACATAACTTTGTAACTCGTTATAGCCTTTCATTGTTATTGCAATAGAAGGTTGAGGAGGGTGAATTGGTACCAGGACCATAACAGGAAGTCAGCACCACCAAGATAGGTTTGTCTAAGTGCTTCTTATTTTTGTCCTCAGCTGGAGCCATCATCGCTGCATACCATTTTCCGTTCTTAGCTAATTGCTCTATTTTCCTTTACCTTCCTCTTCTTCATTTCTTTCTGAAGCCCACTTAGGCTATGTGCTTATACAGCACCAAAGGCTCTATGTTTAGCTGGATAGCCATTTCTCTTATCACTTGTCATCTTTAATTGGAAATGTTTGAAACTGGCACTGATTACCTATTTCCCCTTCAGGACCTTGAATACTTTGCTTATAGGTGGCCTTCTTTCTTTTTAAAGGTTGAACACAATGACTTTTTTCCAGGGGTTCCAGGTGTGTCCTCTTCTCCAAATCTAATGTGTTTTCCTGACTCTAGGTTATACTCAGATGATTAATTGAGTCTCATCTGTAATATGTCTTTGATTCTCTGAGAACCTTCCATATCCCTAAATGAAAAGCACTTGGCAGGTAGTTAACCTTACCTTCCTTTGCCGCAGTTCTATTTCATGCTTGTGTCAATGAAACCAACTCCTAAACTATCTGCTACTTTTACCGAAACCATCCATATGTCACAATCTCTCTTTAACAACTCATGGAATCTTTGATTCTTAGGGTTGAGAAGGACCTTGAAAGTAACTCAGTTATATGTAATGACATGAGAATAGCATGATATGAAATTAAGCAAATCACGATGTAAAATTACATATACAATATGATGTATGTGTGTTGTCTGTCCTGGAGGAGTATATACTACAGTGTTAATAGGATTGTCTCTGGGTGGCAAACTTACTGATGCTTTTAATCTTCTTTCTTATGATTTTCCACAATTTCCAAATTTTCTATAATGAGAAATACTAGCTTATAGAAAGTAATGGGAAATTGCTTTTAAAATTCCAAAGGGAGAAGTTTTCAGCCTAGAATTCTCTCATGTAATTATAAGTAATTATGATCCAATTACGTATCAATAGCAGGCTAGAATAAAGACATGTTTAGACATGAAACTACTGAAAGAATTTAGCTTCAATATGTTCTTTTCAGGGAACTCAGTGAAGGTGATTTATTATAAGACAAGGAAGTAAGCTAATAAAGCAACAGTCACAGGATGTAGGAAACAAAACACCCAAACCAAAAAAGCATTTGAAGAAATTCCTAGGATAACAGACCTGCAACAATCATGGAAAACCGTCATCTTAGAAAGGAACAGGAGCTGAAAAGGATAAATAGTTTTTTTTTCCTTTGGAAGAAATCATTAGGAAGAGATAGGAAATAGATAAATAATTAGGAAGAAATATGTCCCTAAATATGTTTCCATGGATAGTGTTATTCACACATTTTTTCATTCAGCCCTATTTATTAAGCAAGTACTATGTGCCTTTGCTATGTAAGTGCTGGAGACACAATAGTGAACCAAAAATATCCTCTCTTTTTGTGAAACATAAGAAGATAATGGCTATTATCTCCCTTAATTTTGCCCACAGCCTCATTTGATAAATGAGGTATTCTTCCCATGTTATAAATGAGAAAGTCAAGTTCAGAGGGTTTACGTAACTTGTCAATTAGCAAATGCCAGGTCTGGAAGTTAAACATGAACTAGAAGCTCATACTTTCTTTGCTCTGCTCGAAGTGGTCTCTTCCGCAGGGAGAAAAAAGTATTTGCCAAGAAATCTACTTTCTTAGAATTGTATACTTAGCAAAAACGGTGAGGAAAATAATTTTGAAAGCTCTGGCCATTTTGTGGATGATGTGTCTGGATAATCTGCACCTGATCGTCTGTGACAAGACACTCCTGTACAGATGGGGGCTCAGCAGATGACGCTGCAGCGCGGCGCCTGAATTACTGCCGCGCGGAGCGAAATGTCTGCTCAGCATAACCTCAAATTGAAAATAAACTTGTAAACCATTGTCAGTGATGTAGCTCAAAGACTTTATGTGCTGAAGTGTCTTTAAAGTTGTTTTTCATTACAGTATGCCCTTTTTCGGTGGGCAGAATTCATTTTCTCCTCTTTAAGTGTGCTTAGTGAGGGGAAAACGGATCTTGGAAGGAAGATAGATCTGATTTTCTGGAGCTGTGTGTGAAATGCATCCCGTTCTTCAAAGCTGGGGGTCGTTGTCCTTCCTCCCCGGCACTTCATCCCGCCCCCCCATCTCCTTTCCCAACAGCCTATCACTGCTCAGGCAAGCAGCTTCAAGGTGCTCAAGCTTGGTTCTCAGTGAAGAGACATTTGCAGGGTGTGGGCAGATGTCTGCTCAGTCCACAGCCTCCCTGAAGTTAGGTTTGATATCAGCCCGTACACCAAGCTCAGGTTTGGTTAGCGCAGTGGCTTCAGGCTTTGGTTCTGACACCAAGACCACCTGGGGTCTAATCCTAGCTTCACCTCTACCTAGACCTTAGACAAGTTACTTAGTGTCTGTGTGCCTTGGCTTTCCATAAAGTAGGAAAGACAATAATAGCCCCTTCTTTGTAGGATTTTAATGAGAACCCTGGTGTGAATGATTTGGGGTTTTAAGGAATGATTTCCTTACCAATATTCTTTTTACCATGTTTTTCTATCCTCAATATAATTCACCCCAAGATTTCAAATAAAAGATTCCCAAAGGCCGGCACAATTCATCTGCATGTCGACTTCGGATTTGAAAAGCAATCAGTTTTCATTTCCAATCTGTTCTCGCTGGTCACACACTGAATCCCCTTAGGAAATGCAGTCAGCTCAGATGCCCCATGTCTGGTAGGTTTCCTCTCCTTGCTGGTGTTAAAACCTTAGCTGCCACACTCTTCCTTGTAGGAGAGTGAGCACCTTTCTCTTTCTAGGGCTGCTTTATCCCCAGCACCTAGCTGTTTTCTCATAATACCTACTTGGAAAATCTGTTTCAAGGATTCTGGCAAGCATTTAATTGGTAACTTTCTCAAAGTTTTACATTATTAAGAGATTTGTAATGCTGAAGCCAGATTTCAAAGAAAATACTTCCTCAGTAACTCAGAAAATATAACTAGTATTCTGCATTAGCTGTAGGGGCTACCGTGGCTTCAGTCTTGAACACATAGGTGTTTCATCCATTTGTTAAATCTTCTCTGTGCAATTCTAGGCAAGCTCAAGTTCCCTGTGGTTGGCTAATCAGGAATTAAGAAGAGAAAACGGTGTCCAGCATGGTATTTTTCATGCGCGTCCATGTGAAGAGACCACCAAACAGGCTTTGTGTGAGCAACATGGCTGTTTATTTCACCTGGGTGCAGGTGGGCTGAGTCCGAAAAGAGAGTCAGCAAAGGGTGCTGGATTATCATTAGTTCTTATAGGTTTTGGGATAGGAGGTGAAGTTAAAAGCAATGTTTTGTGGGCAGGGGTGGATCTCACAAAGTACATTCTCAAGGGTGGGGAGAATTACAAAGAACCTTCTTAAGGGTGGGGAGATTACAAAGTACATTGATCAGTTAGGGTGGGGCAGAAACAAATCACAATGGTGGAATGTGATCAGTTAAGGCTATTTTTACTTCTTTTGTGGATCTTCAGTTACTTCAGGCCATTTGGATGTATACATGTAAGTCACAGGGGATGCGATGGCTTGGCTTGGGCTCAGAGGCCTGACATCCCTGCCTTCTTATATTAATAAGAAAAATAAAACAAAATAGTGTTGAAGTCTTGGGGCGGCAAAAATTTTTGGGGGGTGGTATGGAGAGAGAATGGGCGATGTTTCTCAGGGCTGCTTCAAGCGGGATTGGGGCATCGTGGGAACCTAGAGTGGGAGAGATTAAGCTGAAGGAAGATTTTATGGTAAGGGGTGATATTGTGGGGTTGTTAGAAGAAACATTTGTCGTGTAGAATTATTGGTGATGGTCTGGATACGGTTTTGTATGAATTGAAAAACTAAATGGAATAAGAGAAGGAGAAAAACAGGTATAAAAGGTCTAAGAATTGGGAGGACCTAGGACAACTGATTAGAGAGTGCCTAAGGAGATTCAGCATAGTCCTGCCAGCAAAGATTATTTGTTTACTTTAAGAGCTAAGAGTGGCAGTTTGGGGATAGCACAAGGAGATATCAGCTGTGATGGCTTGGAGAAACAGTGTAAACCGGCAGTGTAAACAAGAGCAGGGCATGTATGAGTAGTTGAGAATGGAGAATAGGAGTATGACTAGACAGAAAATAGGGAAGACAAGTTTTTTGGGGGCACATTCTAAGTTGGTCCAGTGTCTGGAATGAGACTGGGGCCTAATAAAAAGGAGCTCAAATGGGCTGTACCTTGTAGCATTCCGAGGACAGGCCTGAATTCTGAGAAGCGACAGTGGTAAAAGTATTGTCCAGTCCTTTTTAAGTTGGTGGCTGAGCTTGGTGAGGTGTGTTTTTAAAAGACCTTTAGTCCGTTCTACTTTTCCTGAAGACGGAGGACTGTAAGGGATATAAAGGTTTCACTGAATACTAAGAGCCTGAAAAACTGCTTGGCTGATTTGACTAATAAAGGCTGGTCTGTTATCAGACTGTATAGAGGTGGGAAGGCTAAACTGAGGAATTATGTCTGACAGAAGGGAAGAAATGACTGCAGCGGGCTTCTCAGACCCTGTAGGAAAGGCCTGTACCTATTTAGTGAAAGTGTCTCCCTAGACTAAGAGGTATTTTAGTTATCTGACTCAGGGCATGTTGAGTAAAGCTAATTTGCCAGTCCTGGGCGGGGGCAAATCCTCGAGCTTGATGTGTAGGGAAGGGAGGGGGCCTGAATAATCCCTGAGGAGTAGTAGAATAGCAGATGGAACACTGAGAAGTTATTTCCTTGAGGATAGATTTCCACGATGGAAAGAAAATGAGAGGTTCTAAGAGGCGGGCTAGTGGCTTGTACTATAGCATAGCCTGCCTTTGCTGGTGTGTGGCGATTAGGCCTGGTGGAACTGACATAAATAAATCAAGCGTGATCAGGGTGAGGAACAGGAAAGAAGGAAATATGGGGAAATGGGGCGAATGTCAGGTGGATCAGAGAGATACAGTCATGGGGGTCAGGTGTGGTATCAGGAATAATGTGGGAGGCTGGATTGAAGTCTGGGCCAGGAACAATGGTAATTGTGGGACTTAACAAAGAGTGAGTATAGCTGAAGGAGCCGGGGAGCAGAAAGTATATGCATCAGGTATGAGGAAGAAAATAGATTTTGGAAGTTATGAGAAATGTAGAGAGAGAGTTGAGCATAGTTTGTGATTTTGAGGGCCTCTAAAAGTATTAAAGCAGTGGCAGCCACTGCACACAGACATGAGGGCTAGGCTAAAACAGTAAGGTCAAGTTGTTTGGACAGAAAGGCTACAGGGTGCGGTCCTGGCTCTTGTGTAAGAATTCTGACCGCACTAACCATGCCTAGGAAGGAGAGGAGTTGTTGTTTTGTAGAAGGCATTGAGGTTTGGGAGATTAGTCGGACACGATCAGCAGGGAGAGCACGCATGTTTTTATGAGAATTATGCCGAAATAGGTAACAGATGAGGATGAAATTTGGGCTTGACTGAAGTAATGGGGGCTATCTGTGATGCCTTGTGGCAGTACAGCCCAGGTAACTTGCTGAGCCTGATGGGTGTCAGGGTCAGTCTAAGTGAAAGCAAAGAGAGGCTGGGAGGAAGGGTGCAAAGGAATAGTAAAGAAAGCATGTTTGAGATCCAGAACAGAATAATGGGTAGTAGAGGGAGGTATTGAGGATAGGAGAGTTTATGGGTTTGGCACCACGGGGTGGATAGGCAAAATAATTTGGTTGATAAGGTGCAGATTCTGAACTAACTTGTAAGCCTTGTCTGGTTTTAGGACAGGTAAAATGGGGGAATGGTAAGAAGAGTTTATAGGCTTTAAAAGGCCATGCTGTAGCAGGCGAGTGATAACAGGCTTTAATCCTTTCAAAGCCTGCTGTGGGATGGGATATGGGCATTGAGCGGGGTAAGGGTGATTAGGTTTTAATGAGATGGTAAGGTGTGCATGATCGGTCGCCAAGGAGGGAGTAGAGGTATCTTATACTTGTGGGTTAAGGTGGGGGGATACAAGAGGAGGACACAAAGGAGGCTTTGGATTGGGAAGAAGGGCGGCAATGAGATGCAGCTGTAATCCAGGAATAGTCAGGGAAGCAGATAAATGAGTTAAAGTGTCTCAGCCTAATAAGGGAACTGGGCAGGTGGGAATAACTAAAAAGGAGTGCTTAAAAGAGTATTGTCTAAGTTGGCATCAGAGTTGGGGAGTTTTAAGAGGTTTAGAAGCCTGGCTGTCAATACCCACAACAGTTATGGAGGCAAGGGAAACAGGCCCTTGAAAAGAAGGTAATGTGGAGTGGGTAGCCGCCATATTGATTAAGAAGCAGACAGACTTACCTTCCACTGTGAGAGTTACCTAAAGCTCAGTGTCCATGATAGTCTATGGGGCTTCCAAGGCGATCGGGCAGCATCAGTCTTCAGCCGCTAAGCTGAGAAGATCTGGGAAGGAGTCAGTCAGAGAGCCTTGGGCCAGAGTTCCAGGGGCTCTGGGAGTGGCTGCCAGGTGAGTTGAACAGTCCGATTTCCAGTGGGGTCCTGCACAGATGGGACGCGGCTTAGGAAGAATCCCAGGCTGCCGGCATTCCTTGGCCCAGTGGCCAGATTTCCGGCACGTGTAGCAAGCTCCTGGGGGAGGAGGTTCTGGAGGAACACCTGGCTGCTGCAGTTCAGGCGTTTGGAAGTTCTTGTGTGCTGGAGATGTGGCTGGGGTTTGTCTCACAGTGGAGGCAAAGAATTGCAACTTTTTTCTACTATTGTACATCTTGAAGTTGAGGTTAATTAAGTCCTGTTGTGGGGTTTGAGAGCCAGATTCTAACTTTTGGAGTTTTATTTAATATTGGGAGCAGATTGGGTAATAAATTGTATATTGAGAATAAGACGGCCTTTTGACCTTTTAGGGTCTAGGGCTGTAAAGTGTCTCAGCATTGCTGCCAAACGAGCCATGAACTGGGCTGGGTTTTTTATGTTTGATGAAAAAGAGCCTAAATGCTATCTGATTTGGGATAAAGAAAAAGGAGCATTAACCTTGACTATGCCTTTAGCTCTAGCCACTTTTTTAAGAGTAAATTGCTGGGCAGGTGGGGGAGGGCTAGTCACGGAATGAAACTGTAAGCCGGACTGGGTGTGAGGAGGGGAGGTGATAAAAGGATTATAGGGTGGAGGAGCAGAGGCTGAGGAAGAATTGGGACCTAGCTTGGCCTGGCGAGGAGGGGAGAGGTTAGATGGGTCTGTAGAAAAGGAAGGTTAGAAAGACTCAGTGATGCTTGGGGTTGGGATTGAGGGGACAGGCAGGAGGGAAAGAAGGAAGATTTGGGATGAGTTGCATTGGGCACAGAGACTAGGAAGGGACTGATGTGTAAAAGAATGCCTGGATGTCAGGCATTTCAGACCACTTGCCCATTTTATGACAAGAATTATTTAGATCTTGTAGGATGGAAAAATTGAAAGTGCCATTTTCCTGCTGTCTGGAACTACTGTTGAGTTTGTATTGGGGTCAAGCGGCATTGCAGAAGAAAATAAGATGCTTAGATTTTAGGTCAGGTGAGAGTTGAAGAGGTTTTAAGTTCTTAAGAACACAGGCTAAGGGAGAAGAAGGAGGAATGGAAGGTGGAACCTTGCCTATAGTGAAGGAGGCAAGCCCAGAGAAAAGAGTAGAGACACGGAGAAGGGGTGGGGGGGGGTTCTTGCCCTCCAGAAAAGCAGAGAAGGGGTTGGGGCCTGGAAATAAGGGATCGGGGTGCAGAGATAAGAGGTCGGGGTGCAGAAATAAGCGATTAGGGGTTCTTGTCCCCTAGAAAAGCGGGACTTGCCACTAAGAGTGAAGGAGAAGGGTTTGAGGGGTACTTGCCCCTCCCCCAGAAAAGCAGAGAAGGTGTAGAGACAAGGAGAGAAGGGGTTGGGGTATATGCCCCTTCCCCAGAAAAGCAGAGAAGGGGTAGAGACAAGGAGAGAAGGGGTTGAGGTACTTGCCCCTTCCCCAGAAAAGTGGGACTTGCCACTAAGGGTGAAAGACCAAGGCAGGCGTCCTTGTGTGGTCTGATACCTCTGAAATGTGGGTGAATAATCAGAGAGGCATCCCTGCAATGATTAAAAACCAAGAGAAGGCTGCTTTCCCAGTCCGTGACCAGTGCTGGAGTTTTGGATCCACGGATAAAACATGTCTCCTTTGTCTCTACCAGAAAATGAAAGGAATTGAAATTAAGAGAAGGGAGAGATTGAAGTGTGGCGCCAAGATTGAAAGGAGAAAGAGGTTGAGGGATAGTGAGGGAGGTTGGAGAAGAGAGTAAAAAGAGGCCGCTTACCGGATTTGAAATTGGTGAGATGTTTCTTGGGCTGGTCGGTCTGAGGACCTGAGGTCGTAGGTGGATCTTTCTCATGGAGCAAAGAGCAGGAGGACGGGGGATTGATCTCCCAAGGGAGGTCCCCTGATCTGAGTCATGGCACCAAATTTCATGTGTTTCCGTGTGAAGAGACCACCAAACAGCCTTTGTGTGAGCAACATGGCTGTTTATTTCACCTGGGTGCAGGCGGGCTGAGTCCAAAAAGAGACTCAGCAAAGGGTGGTGGATTATGATTAGTTCTTATAGCTTTTGGGATAGGAAGTGAAGTTAAGAGCAATGTTTTGTGGGCAGGGGTGGATCTCACAAAGTACATTCTCAAGGGTGGGGAGAATTACAAAGAACCTTCTTAAGGGTGGGGGAGATTACAAAGTACATTGATCAGTTACGGTGGGGCAGAAACAAATCACAATGGTGGAATGTGATCAGTTAAGGCTATTTTTACTTCTTTTGTGGATCTTCAGTTACTTCAGGCCATTTGGATGTATACGTGTAAGTCACAGGGGATGCGATGGCTTGGCTTGGGCTCAGAGGCCTGACAGTATTAACCTTCAGAGACTTTGAAAACCAAAGCCATCAAAACTTGTGAAGGAAAAGAAAGCCTGCTCTTAAAGTCTGGGGCTCCTCCAGCATGTGTCCTAGACACCTCTCTATCTTCTTTCATTCTTCTTCCCTCTCCTCCCCTTTCTGCCATTTACACACTCCTGAGAACTGTACTTACATCCATGGCTTTAGAAATCATCTCTAAATTTGTAGATATTTGGAAAGGAATTCTCCTTGTTCCTCTCCAAGGCAGATGGATACTCATCAGATGGCTGGCCCCCTTTCAAAGTAGGCAGAATCACTGCATACTGAAAGATCAGGTCATGAGAGTGCCTCTTTAAATTGTTTCTTCCTTTCTCTTGGCTTGAATATTAAAGACCAATACTCAATCACTCATGAGAGGAGGCTCTGCCACCTTGCTCTGTCTCTTCTTTCCACGCAGCTGGCTTGATTGGCTGCTTGAGGGCTTAGTACTTCCAAGTATACCTGGCCACCACCACCATCTGGTTGTTGTCAAATTTTCCTGGACTTCCTTCTTTCTCTTCCCCATGCTTGGTATAATTAGGGCAAGGGCCCACTTTGCATGGGGCAGAGATTCAGCCTTCCATTTCTCTCTCTCTCTTTCTGTCTCTCAGGTTGGTATTTAAATGTATTTTTTGGCTACTGCCTCTCTCTCTCTCCCTCTGGATCCGATGAATATTTTTTAGTTGTATTTTGCATGAAACAAATTGAGATTTGTTAGCTTAGAAAGATAGGGTTATAGTGGTCCTCTGTTGTCTTTACCTCCTAGCACCCATTTACTCTTCTGGAAATAGTTACCCAGTGTCTGGGAAACTACCCTCTTCCCCACCCTCGATTCATGTTCTTTGTGTGTCCATGGAGCATGTGACTCCAGCCTGGGCAATCAGAGCATTACATTGGCCTGGCCACAGCACTTGTTTCAGGGATCAGAAACCAGTGTAATTTTTTTTTCAGGGCTGTTAAGCAAATGCTCTTTTCCATAGACTTGAGCTGGGAAGATGTGGTGTTGGAACTTCTGGCAGGCATTTTCCAATCACAAGGAGACAGCCTACTTGAGAACAGAGCCAGCACACAGGGTTGTGTTAAGGTATGAGTGGAAAGATACCTGGTCTTGTGCCATTGAGCTAAGGATAAAGTACCCCTGAAACCAGGCCCCTGTGAACTTTTTTTGAGACAGGATCTCACTCTGTCACCCAGGCTGGAGTACAGTGGCACCATCTCCGTTCACTGCACCTCTGCCTCCTGGGCCCAGGTGATTCTCCCACCTCAGCCTCCTGAGTAGCTGGGACTACAGGTGTACCATGATGCCAGGCTAATTTTTGTATTTTTTGTAGAGACAGGGTTTGGCCATGTTGCCCAGGCTGGTCTCGAACTCCTGGGCTCAAGTGATCTGCCCATCTCAGCTTCCCAAAGTGCAGAGATTTTTGGAACGAGGCACAGTGTCTGGCCCCCCTTTGAACTTTTCATTTACAATCTGGTATATTCTGTTTTCTTAAGCCAGCTTAGAGATCATCTGTCACTTAAAATGGGAAAATACCAATTGAAGAAGGGGAATGCAATTTCAAGCTCTCTAGTTTACTAGAGTTTTCATTGTTCAGATTTGGGGCCCATCCCCAGTTAATTATTAAATGGTGCTTTGATTTATTCAGCTATTTTTCATTGTGTTTATATCTTCCCCAGGTTGATGGGGACAGGGTTTGAGTGTTCTTAAATTCCCTAGTGACAAGATCATATTGACAAAACCAAAGTTTTATCCCAGTTTGAGAATTCTGAAATTTATGTTTTCAGACTGTACTTTTGGCTTTTACATTGAGGTCTATGATCCATTTCGAGTGTGGTGTGAAGTAACAGTCTAAAATCTTTTTTCTTTTTTTGGCGGGGGAGGAGGATGTCTAACTATTGCAGACCCTTTATTTTTTAGGAACTTGTCTTTTCCCCATTAGATCGCCTTGGCACCATTGTTGAATATCAATGCACCATAAATCTAAGACTTTATTTTAATTCAGTATATGTGACAAACCCAATAACATAGTGTTACAATTATTTATTTATGCAATCATATCTTTTAACATCATAAAGAAAAGAAAACATATTTGTATCAGGTTGGTGCAAAAGTAATTGTGGTTTTTGCCATTTTAGGTTGGCGCAAAAGTAATTGCAGCTTAGAAGTAATGGCAAAAACCGCAATTACTTTTGCGCCAACCTAATACAAGGTGTTAACAGTTTTCATTTCTTTCTGTAGAATCCTCTTAACATCTGGTGTTATTTCCTGTAATCCAGATAACTTCAGTGTTTATTGTAAGGCAGAACTGATAGCAATATATCTCAGTTTCTGTTTATCCAGAAATGTATTTACTTTCATTCTTGAAGAATAGTTTTGCTCAATATAGATTAATTCACCAACAGTTAAGAATTTTGAATGTTGTAACAGTGCTTTCTGGTTTCAGATAAGAAGTCAGCCATTAATTAACAATACTGTTGTTTCCGGTGTGTGATGAGTTAGTTTTCTCTTGCTCCTTTTAAGATTTTTTTCTATGTCTCTGTCTTTCAATTGTTTGACTATGAGATGTTTAAATGTGGATCTCTTTGTATTTGTTCTATTTTTTTTTTAAGATTCTTGGATCAGTAGATTGTTTTCATCAAATTTAAGAAGGTTTAGCCATTATTTTTAAAAACAGGTTTCCCTTATCCTCCCTTTCTAGAACTCCCATTTCACGTATGCTAGTAGGGTTGTCCCACAGGTCTCTGAGGGACATTTTTCTTCAATCTTTCTCTGTGTTCTTCAGGTTACATAATTTCAAGTAACCTATTTTAGTGTTCATTGTTTCTTCTGCCATCTCAAATCTGCTATTTATTTTTTTTAATTTTTCAGCTGTAGAATTTTATATTTTATATTGAGTTTTTCTATTCAAGAACCATTGCCATCACATTTTCTTTTAATTCTTTAACTTATTGCCTATATTTATATGCTTTGAAGCTTTCTGCTAAATCTAACACCTAATCCAATTCAGGGTCAATTTCTATTGATTGCCTTTCCCTTGACTGTAGGTAATACTTGGCTATTTCTGTTCATTTCTTATGATTATTTTCCCTGAACACTGGACGTGATAAATAATATTTTAACTACACTGGATTATGATGATTTTTTTTCCCTGCTGGTTAGTTGATGGTAATATTTTGTCTGCTTGGATGATTTAGCCCTTTAGAATCTTTCTTTCCTGTGATTTGTGGCTGCTGATGTCTCTGCTCAGTTATTGTTATTTTTTCATCCAGGGTTCTCAGGGGTCACATCTATATCTATATAGCTTAGTGGTCAGCTAATGATTTGTTATAGATTGTACTCAGACACTTTGAGCCTATAATTCTTCCTCCTCGGCTCATGGGTCTGTATGTGGACTTGGGAAGTATTTTTAAATTTCAGTCAGTTGTCTAATCAGTCTCAATTTTTATTCCTTTCTAGGTCCTCCCAGACCTACCGTGTGAGTGCACACATCCTTCCAGTCAACCAGAGGTATGTGGAGAGTTTATGTGGCTCCTCTGTGGCGCTCTCATTTCAAATAACTTCCTATTAAAGTTCTGGACCGTCCTCTGGTCACATGATTCTTTCCAACTGGAACTATAACTTTAGGCTGCCAGTGTTGCTGACTTGGCATTAGCAGAGCCACTGATTACCAGTGCTGTTACTTTTTACTGATGGCATAGTGGGATGTGGATTTCCACGTTCTACTCCAAATCAAGTCATCCTCCCTCCAGCAATGAGGCTTTCACTTTTCATGGCCAGCCTCACCCTGGCACAATTACTGCCCTGACTGAGCTGGGGAAAGGGAGGAGGGAATGTGAACCACCATAGGCAAGAAAGCCACAGACTCCTAGTGTTCTTATATAGAGTTCTAGCAGCTTTTATGAATAAGCATTTCTCAATTTGGTGTTTACCTTTAGTCAATTACCAGAGCTCTGAAATGGTTGTCCATGAGAATTTTAGCCCGTATTATAGTTGTTTTTGGGGGAATGTATTTGCCAACGTCTTTATTTAGTTGTTTTTGGGGGCGATGTATTTGCCAACCTCTTTATTTAGTTGTTTTTGGGGGCGATGTATTTGCCAACCTCTTTACTCTACCACAGCCATTGGTCATTTGTTTGGGTGTTTTGGAATGCTAAAATTATATCTACTTCTTGAATATATTCATATCTTTAATTTCTCCTACCATTTTGAATCAATAGGAAATTCCTCTTAGTCAAAACCATTCCCTTGTAATTACATAAAGGCTTTGAAAGTTTGGTTTCTCCTGTAATCCACTCATCATAACACTCGCCATGCCAAATTGCAAATTACCTACTTAATTATCTTTAACCACCACTAAGCTGTAAGCTCATTATGGTAGAGACTAGGTCTCTTTTGTTCATCAGCTATATTTCCAAGGCCTAGCACAGTCTGATAAGAGGCATTTAGATTCATTTATAAATATTTGCAAAAGAAATGAGTAAACTTCTCCTGCTCTTATGGATCCTCATCTCATGTAGGTGAGGCTGTGCTGAGGCAAAAGGGAGTGCACAGGATATGCAGAAGGCACTGAAACTAACATTCTCCCTCTAAGTAATCAGTTACCTGGGTTTTCTTTGTTTAGGAGAACACTCCTTTGCTCTCCAAATGAGTGAACATTTAGCTCATTCGCATTTTACTTGGTGAACCCTCAAATTGTTTTTGAGGGCACTTAGCGTGTAGTTACAGTTTTAGGAAGGCAGTGTGATAGAGTGGAAAAAATAGGGCTAGAAATTTTGATCTCGCCTCTGTAAGTAACTAGTTGAATGTCATCTTCTCTGGCTCTCTGTTTTTTCATTTGTAAAATGAGAAAGTTGTACTATTTTATTGGTTTTCAAACCCGGCTGAGCAGGAGAATAAACTATGAGCATTGTCCTGTTGTTAGAATCCCCAGGTCTGAGTTGCGGTAATCTGTGTTTGTCAAAGCTCCAATCATGGTATTTTTATTTTTATTTTTTTTTTTGTAATGAGTTTTCACTGGCAAATAGAAGGCATTTGAGAATCCTTGAACTAGATGATCTCAAAGACCCCTTTCAGTTCTAACCTGATTCTCTTCCATTCCTCTCAACAAAAGAGACACTCTCTTTGGGTTATGCACCCAGGGTTACTCCAAGCCTCTGTGTGGGGAGTGTGTCTTTGAAAATGTAGCTTATTCAGAGAAAAGGAAAGACAGCTTCTGGCTTGATTTTTGTGTAGTCACACAAAACTGAGGTTGCGTGTGCCCCCCAGGGTGAAGAACTTAATGAGAAATGGGAGTTGGATAAATAAAATTTACATCGTTTTTGGCTGACTGATAATTGATATAGGTAAGATACTGCCACTTATCTAATAAATGAGGCTAGCAGTGTATTTTCATTTCTTTATCTTTCCAAACCTGCAAGTGAATGTCTGCTATTGTTTCTTATTTCCCAAGCTTTAGAAAAGCAGTCCTTCCCAGCATGTACTTACTTTTAAAAATAAATTAAATGAGACCTTGCCTGCAAAGAGGGTACACAGTGTACTATAAACAGGACTCCTCTTAACCAATTCCCTGGTCTGTTTTTCTGGGAACAGAATGAAATAAACTTGAGGAAAGTATGGCAAATAACTGCCTAGGTCACGTAAATGTTCCTGTTCAAATACAGGCATTGCGTTCCTCTTTGTGAGAAATAAAGACCCATCTAGGTCTCTAAAAGGGAAGCTGAGATCAATGGAATATTCTGAAAATGCTAGCGATCTCTGTGATGTCAGAAGAGAATGCCTTATCTGGATGCCACAGGCCAGTATTTGCTAAGTCAGGCTATCACCAGACAAGCCTAGTTTGTGACACAAGGGATGTTCTCCCAGTAGAACTGCAGACTCTTACTTCCCTACTCAAGGATCCCCAGTGAACTTGGTGCTATCGTTTGGCAGGTAGCGATTTTATTTTGAAGGCAGGAAAATAATAAATAGTTTTAACATATAGTTTCCTAACCCAGTGATTCTCAGTCTTCTTGAACTGATAAACCACTTTATTTGATAGAAATATCTGATAATAGTAGACATTTTGATTAAATTATAACATGTGCCCCAGCAGAAACATAATGTATCCATTAAAAATAATACAGGTTGGCTGGGCATGGTGGCTCATGCCTGTAATCCCAGCACTATGGGAGGCTGAGGTGGGCGGATCATCTGAGGTTGGGAGTTCAAAACCAGCCTGACCAACATGGAGAAACCCTGTCTCTACTAAAAATACAAAATTAGCCAGGTGTGGTGGCGCATGTTTGTAATCCCAGCTACTCGGGAGGCTGAGACAGGAGAATCACTTCAATCTCTTGGGAGGCAGAGGTTGTAGTGAGCTGAGACCATGCCACTGCATTCCAGCCTGGGCCACAGAGCAAGACTCCATCTCAAAATAATAATAATAATAATAATAATAATAATAATAATAATAATAATAATACAGGATGAGCATCCAAAAATCCAAAATCTGAAATGCTCCAAAATCTGAAATTTGTTGAGTGCTAACATGACACCACAACGACAATGCAACTGTGCTGCTTAGTTACCTGGAATGCATTCTTTTTTCACTGCATTAATGGTATTTCTTATTTTTACTGTTAAGTATTTGTGTGTGAAAAGGTAAGAAAATGATTGCTTATTGCTAGCATATCAATTCAGAGTCAGGAAAGATGGTGAGACCGAACAACCACAGATTGTCCAAATGAGTGGCTGACACAATGATACCTTTGCTTTCTGATAGTTGAATGTACACAAACTTTGTTTTGTGCACAAAATTACTAAAAATATTATATAAAGGTAACTTCAGGCTATATGTTTAAGGTATGTATATAACATAAATGAATTACATATTTACACCTGGATTCCATCCTTAAGATATCTCATGTATATGCAAATATTTCAAAATCTGAAAAAAATCCATCATTTGAAACATTTCTGGTCCGAAGCATTTTGGATAATAGATAGGCAACCTGTATATACAAACAGTGGCTCAATATATGAAATGCTTTTGTCTCCAAATAATAAAATGGGATTCAAGATAGTGTGGAAAATATTGCTAATATATAAAAATAGACAAAGGAAAATTACTTGAAAGGACTGTGCAGGATAATAACTGCATGAGAATGGTAGCGTTAATAGGTTTTTCCTTTCTCATACTTCCTGTAAGATGGTTTTAAAAAATTTATTATATGGTTAATTGACAATGAATGGTATTTAAGTGAAGCTCATCTAATGGTCTCAGCAGCCATCTCTACCTCCATGTCTCCTCTTTCCTCATGCACTCCTTCAGTCAAAGAGTAACAAAGGAACAGGACAACTGCTTTTTTTTTTTTTTTTGGAGACAGAGTTTCGTTCTTGTTGTCCAGGCTGGAGTGCAGTGGCACGATCTTGGCTCACCGCAACCTCCACCTCCTGGGTTCAAGCGATTCTTCTGCCTCAGCCTCCTGGGTAGCTAGGATTACAGGCATGCACCACCATGCCTGGCTAGTTTTGTATTTTTAGTAGAGACAGGGTTTCTCTATGTTGGTCAGGCTGGTCTCTAACTCGCAACCTCAGGTGATCCCCCCACCTTGGCCTCCCAAAGTGCTGGGATTACAGGCTTGAGCCACCACGCCAGGCCACAACTGCTCTTATATGGGAAAGAGACTTACAGGTTTGAGTTGACTGTAGGCTTAATATGAATCTGGCATTCTCGAGCTTAGGTGATTTTGAGGTGATGGACCACTAAGCACACCTAGACTATTATGCAAAGCATGAACTCATCTATCTCACAAAGAATATTAACAAATTATACTGACAAGGAGGAACTCTGAGACATGAATGCTGAAAATACTCTTCTACCTGCTCACTCGGTCCTGCACTTGAGTCACCACCTAAACCCATTCTACTCGAGTCCAAATATAGCTCTTTAATCTAATCCAGTCTTCACTACCATACTACCTACTCTGCTTTAAAATCTTTCAATACTACCTATTTTCTACAGCAGCCAACTTTCAACACGATGTTTCAGTCAAATGAACTTCCACGGCATTTTCTTTTTTTTTTTCTTTTGAGACGGAGTCTCGCTCTGTCACCCAGGCTGGAGTGCAGTGGTGCAATCTCGGCTCACTGCAAGCTCCGCCTCCCGGGTTCACGCCATTCTCCTGCCTCAGCCTCTCCGAGTAGCTGGGACTACAGGTGCCCGCCACCACGCCCGGCTAATTTTTTGTATTTTTTTTTTCAGTAGAGACGGGGTTTCACTGTGGTCTCGATCTCCTGACCTCGTGATCTGCCCGCCTTGGCCTCCCAAAGTGCTGGGATTACAAGCGTGAGCCACCGCGCCCGGCCTTCCATGGCATTTTCATCTCTGTCTTTGCTCACACCATTCTCTCTATCTGGTGTATCTGCTCTCTTCCTTGATAAACTTTTACTCATTTACTCATTGGTAAAAAGCCTCCTTGATAAGCTTTTACTCATTTACTTAGCTTAGAAATTACCCATTCTATAGTGGTTACCACAAAGCTACCATGGAGTGACTTGCTCCCCATTTACTCTTCCATTATATTCTTTACATATTGCTGTTACACAAATCATCATGTTACACCACCAGGATTTACTTCCAGTATTTTTGTTTCTTCTGTTCCCATACATTCAACTCCCCTTGGGAGGGACCCTACCTTGTTAATCTTTGCATACCCAGATTATGAATATACTTCTGACACACAACAAATAACAATAAATATTTGTTGAATGAAAAGGCATTGATTTATCAGTCACTGTGTGAATGAGTGAATGAATCAATGAAATGGCAGCAATCATTTTCCAGAATAGTGGAATAAGGACCTCTGAAAATCTGCTCAGCTGGGTGTGGTGACTCATGCCTCTAATCCCAGCACTTTGGGAGGCCAAGATAGGAGGATAACTTGAGCCCAGGAGTTTGAGACCAGATTGGGCAACATCGCATAACCTTGTCTCTACAAAAAAATAATAATTCAAAAAATTAGCAAGATGTGGTTGCATATACCTGTAGTCCCAGCTCCCCAGGAGGCTGAGGCAGAAGGATCACCTGAGCCTGGGAGTTTGAGGCTGCAATTAGCCATGACTGCCCACTGCATGCCAGCCTGGGCAACATAGTGAGACCCTGTCTCAAAAAAAGAAAAAAAAGAAAAGAAAAGCTACTTCTCCATAAAAGCAATGAAAATACTAGCAAAAACTGTTAAATGTCAAAATTAAGTTTGTCAGAACTTTGTAAATTAACTAAAGGCTTGCAACAATTTGAGGACTGTTTATTTAGGAAATATGGCTGACTCTTGATAGGAACAGTGATCACTGTGGGGTTTTAATTTGCTTAAACCCATCCCTTTCCTCCTAGCTCTGCAGTAGTCTTAAAAACTAGCATCCTCACAACTATGTTCACTATGGAAACAAGCAGTCTAGAAGTCACTGGAGGAGACATAATGAATTTGAAGCTCCCCAAATATCCAGTCACCAAAGAATTGTCACTATTTGACCTTTCTGGCTCCATTCTCAGAGCTTGCATTAGTTAGACCTGACACAGTTCTCACTTTATGCAAATAGCCCTACCTACAGAGCATTTGTCAAAGACAATCAGCAGCAACTGCTTAACAACACAGCTGCCTGAGGCAGGGTTACCAGTTGGGACTAACAAGAGTCTGACCAAAAATCTTCAAAGGAAAACCTTGAGAATGAAATGTCCATAGAGCTTCAACATGGCTGGGTGTGGTGGCTCACGCCTGTAATCCCAGCACTTTGGGAGGCTGAGGTGGGTGGATCATCCAAGGTCAGGAGTTTGAGACCAGCCTGATCAACATGGTGAAACCCTGTCTCTACTAAAAAGACAAAAATAATGCGTGGTGGCGCATGCATGTAATCCCAGCTACTCAGGAGGCAGAGACAAGAGAATCGCTTGAACCTGGGAAGCGGAGGTTGCAGTGAGCCGAGATCGTGCCATTGTACTCCAGCCTGGGCAACAAGAGCAAAACTCCATCTCAAAAAAAAAAAAAAACAAAAAAAAAAACAAAAACACAACATATTTCTTGGAATCTAAAAGGCCACATGCATCTACCAGGATATGCACATGCCCAAGTAGGCCTGATGATCACGCCTCTGGATAACTTTGAAGCTCTCGATAAGCAGGAAGTAAAGGCTAAGGCAGAGCTATAAACTGACTGCCAGAGCATTGAAAGCATGCTCCATCATACACAAAGGTCCTTGACAAAGTCTAGGAAATATATTGATTGGTTGAAGACATTTAAGGGAAGCTCTGTCCAATCACTAGCTGGCCATTAACCTTACTGATTGGAGACTTCAGTGGCCACATACAACAACAAAATAGAGTATTTTACAGAGTTAGTTCAGGAAAGCCACTAAACAAACAAATATATTAACAACTACCACAACAAACAGCAATAACAACAAACCCTGGGGAAGGGGGGAAGGGAAAATCTGATTTCTTGAGTTGGCACATTATATTATATAAAATATCCAGCTTCAATAAAAGGTTATGACACATGCAAAGAAACCAGAAAGTATTGCTCATTTAGAGGAATAAAAACAGTCAATAGGAACTGTCCCCAAAGAAACCCATATGTTGAATATACTAGGCAAAGACTTTAAATCAGCTATTAAATATTATACATATATTCAAGAACTAAAGGAAATTATGTATAAAGAAGTAAACCAAAACATAAGAACAATGCCATACCAAATAAGGAATACCAATAAAAAAAGAAAAATTATAAGAACCAAATGGTAATTATTTTCAAGAGCACATGAAACATTTTCCAGGATAGATCATGTACTTGACTACAAAACAACAAATCACAATAAATTTAAAATAAATAAAATCAAAGTATACTTACAAATCCCAGTGCATTTTAATTGGAAATCAGCAATGGAAAGAACACTGGGAAATCATCAAATATTTAAAAACTAAACAACACACTTCTAAAAAATATATGAGTCAAAGAAAAAAATCATGAAGTATTAGAAAATATTTTGGACTGAATGAAAGGAAAATGAAACATATAAAAATTTATGAGATGTGGCAAACATAGTCATTTAAGTGAAATAGCCCAAAGTTGTCTATATTAGAAAAGAAAGAAGGTCTAAAATTAATAATCTAACATTTACCATAAGAAACTAGAAAAACAGCAAAACAAAAACATAAACCAAAAGTGAACAGAAATGTGGAAATAATACAGACCAAAATGAAGATTAATAGGGAAATAAAATCGATAGGGAAAAATTAATGAAGCCCAAACTTGGTTCTTTGTGAAGATCAACAAAACTGATAAATCTTGATCTAGACTCACCATAGAGAAGACATAAATTACTAAAATTAAGAATAAAAGAGGGACACATCACTATCCAAACTACAGACATTGAAAAGGTTTGTAGAGAATACTAAGAAAAATTTATGCCAATGTGGTACATCCATACAATGGAATATTTTTTTTACATGCTACAACATGGATAAACCTTGAAACATTGTACTAAGTGAAAGAAGCCAGACACAGAAGACCATGTATTTCATGATTTCATTTATATGAAATGTCCAGAATAGGTAAATCCAGAGAGACCAAAACTAGATTCATGGTTTAGAAAGAGGCCAAAAGGAGGTGAAAAGAGGCAGTGACTGCTGATGAATATGAGGTTTTATTTTAAGGGATGCTGAAATGTCCTGAAATTAGTTAATGGTGACTAGTGTACAATTTTATGAATACACTAAAAGGCCTGAATTGAACACTGTAAAGGGGCCAACTTTATTGTATATGAATTTTATGTTGATAAAAATTTCACAGGACTATAACAAAATTAATGGGGAAAATAAAGGCCTCCCTCAACCCCTCCAGAAAAACCTCAAGTGCTTTGTATTTGCTTCACTTGAGTCCATTCTCGACAGAGCCTTCCATGTGGTTAAAACTCAAGTTATGTTGTTCCCCCTACTCAAAACCCTTTAAAGGCTTTTCAAGTGTGGTCGTACCCAGTTGAGATTTCTATTAAAAATGGAGATTCTCAAACAGAATTCTTATTAAATATGCAGATTGATAGATTAGAATATTTTCATCAGAATCTTCATTTTCCAAGACTCTCTTCTTTTAGTTCTTACTCATACTAAGTTTTAAGAACCATCGATCTAAACTTAAATCTAAAAATCATTAGTTTGACTTACAGGGCTTTGTATGGCTTGGTCTTCCCTCCTGCTCCAGCATCATCTAATTCCACTTTTGGTTTACTCTGCTCTACCCACATTGTCTGTCTTCCATTTCCTTGTATGTCTAGGCTCTTTCCTGATCCAGGACCTCTCTAGATGCTGTTTCCATAGCCTGGAACACTCTTCCCACCATTCTTCACCTGGAGAACTCCTCTTCTTCTCTGACAAATTTATAGAGGTACATCTCTTACAAAGTTGTGTGGAAGGCAGGTAATGGAGATAAATCAAGTGAGCTGGGGTGGACGACATCAGGGAGAACACACAGCTCATCTAAAGGACACAGCAGCTACTCATTCCTGTCTACTAAGATTATGCAAAGTGCTCAGGCAGGGTTGACTCATGTAAATTTTATAATGCGGGCTAGAGAATGCGGAGGATTGGAGAGGATCATGGCGGACAGGAGGCAGGACTAGATCGCAGCTCCAACTCGGATGGACAGAGCAGCGTGTGGAGGCTTGCACGGTGAATTTTTGCTCCAGTTCGACTGCAGGAGTAAATCAGGAAACCTGAGAGGACCCACAGACTCCCTGAAGGAAGCAGATTACTCCTGCAGGACCTGGGAGACACCACAAATACTGTGAGAGCCCAAACTGTGGAAGTGGGAAAGGGAGATCGTCCACCCTCAAACACACACACCCGACTGGGGGAACTGAAGGCCTAGATTACTGGAGAAGATTTTGACCTTACCTGGAGCTGAATCAATTTAGAGAGCCTGGGCGAAATACAGGGGTAGAGGAAGCAGCGGGAAATGCCCTGGGAACTCACTAGGTCCCCAAGCAAGACGTTTTTGCCTGGCCTCACAGGGGTCCTTCAGCAAGGCAGCCAGAGGTGCTGGGAAAAGGCCACAGAAAGAAGGAAATCTCCAGCTAAATGCGTAAAAATTTGAACTGATAGAGAAGCCTCCTGGCCAGAACTCAGGGGAAGGTGTGAATCTGGTGTGCAGACTCCATAGGTGGGGAAAGAAGGAAAGCCATATTTGTTTTCACAGCTGGGAGGCGGGTAGCCTGGGGCAAGTTCTCAGCCCTGCTCACCCACTGCCTGGAAACAGGCTTAGTGCTGTTGGCAGGGGCATGGTGAGAGTGAGACTAGTCCTTCGGATTGCATGGGAGCTTGGTGAGGCCTGTGACTGCCGGCTTTCCCCTACTTCCCTGACAGTAGAGGCAGTCATAATCCTCCTAGGAACATAACTTCATTGACCTGGGGCCTTATCCCCATCCTCCACAACAGCCACAGCAAGAACCTCCCAAGAAGAGTCTGAGCTCAGACATGCCTAGACCTGACCCAAACTCAGTGGTCCTTCCCTACCTGCCCTGGTTACTGAAGACAAAGGGCATGTACTCTTCGGAGTTCTAGGGCCCTGCCCACCACCTGTTCCTCCCCATGCTACCACAGCTGATACTCTCTGGAAAGCACCACTTCCTGGCAGGAGGCCAACTAGCACAAAAATAGTGCATTAAACTACTAAAGCTAAGAACACTCACAGAGTCCTTTTGACCACTCTGCCACCTCCACTGGAACAGGTGCTGGCATCCATGGCTGAGAGAACCACAGACAGTTCACATCACAGGACTCTGGGCAGACAACCCCCAGTACCAGCCTGGAGGCCGGTAGACTTGCTGGGTAGCGCAATCCAGAAGAGAGAAAACAATCACTATAGTTCACCTCTCAGGAAGCCACATCCATAGGAAAAGGGGGAGATTACTACATCAAGGGAACAGCCTGTGGGACAAAAGAAGCTGAACAACAGCCTTCATCCCTAGACCTTCCCTCTGACAGAGACTACCCAAATGAGAAGGAACCAGAAAACTAACCCTGGTAATATGACAAAACAAGGTTGTTTAACACCCCCCAAAATTCACACTGCCTCATCAGCAATGGACCCAAACCAAGAAGAAATACCTGATTTACCTGAAAAAGAATTTAGGAGGTTAGTTATTAAGCTAATCAGGGAGGCACCAGAGAAAGGCAAAGCCCAATACAAGGAAATAAAAAAATCATACAAGAAGTGAAGGGAGAAATATTCAAGGAAATAGATAGCATAAATGAAAAACAGTCAAATCTTCAGGAAACAATGGACACAATTATAGAAATGCAAAATGCTCTGGAAAGTCTCAGCAATAGAACTGAACAAGTAGAAGAAAGAAATTTAGAGAGCTCGAACACAAAGTCTTTGAATTAAGCCAATCCAACAAAGACAAAGAAAAAAATAAGAAAATATGAACAAAGCCTCCAAGAAGCCTAGGATTATGTTAAATAACCAAACCTAAGAATAACCGATGTTCCTGAAGAAGATAAATCTAAAAGTTTGGAAAAAATATCTGGAGGAACAATTGAGGAAAACTCCCCCTGCCTTGCTAGAGACCTAGACATTCAAATACAAGAAGCACAAGAATAACTGGGAAATTCATCGCAAAAAGTTCATTGCCTAGGCGCATTGTAATCAGGTTACCTAAAGTTAAGATGAAGGAAAGAATCTTAAGAGCTTTGAGACAAAAGCACCAGGTAACCTATAAAGGAAAACCTATCAGATTAACACCAGATTTCTCAGCAGAAACCCTACGAGATAGAAGGAATTGGGGTCCTATCTTCAGCCTTCTCAAAGAAAACAATGATCAGCCAAGAATTTTGTATCCAGTGAAATTAAGCTTCATATATGAAGGAAAGATACAATCTTTTTCAGACAAACAAATGCTGAGAGAATTCACCACTACCAAGCCACCACTACAAAAACTGCTAAAAGGAGCTCTAAATACTGAAACAAATTTTGGAAACACATCAAAACAGAACCTAAAGCATAAATCTCACAGGACCTATAAGACAAAAGTACAATTTAAAAAACAAAAACTAAAAACAAAAAACCAAGGTACACAGGCAACAAATAGCACAATGAATGGAATGGTACCTCATATCTCACTATTGACATTGGATACAAATGGCCTAAATCCTTCACTTAAAAGATACAGAATTGCAGAATGGATAAGAATTCACCAACCATCTGCTGCCTTCAAAGACTCACCTAACACATAAGGACTTGTACAAATTTAAGGTAAAAGTGGAAAAAGGCATTTCATGCAAATGGACACCAAAAGTGAGAAGGAGTAGCTATTCTTATATCAGACAAAACAAACATTAAAGCAACAGCAGTTAAAAAAGACAAAGAGAGACATTATATAATGATAAAAGGCCTTATCCAACAGGAAGATATCACAATCTTAAACATATATGCACCTAACACTGGAGCTCCCAAATTTATAAAATAGTTACTAATAGACCTAAGAAATGAGATAGACAGCAACACAATAATAGTGGGGGACTTCAGTATTCCACTGATAGCACTAGACAGATCATTGAGACAGAAAGTCAACAAAGAAACAATGGATGTAAAATATATCCAAGAACAAATGGATTTAACAGATCCAGATACATACAGAACATTCCATCCAACAAAGACAGAGTATACATTCTATTCAACAGCACATGGAACTTTCTCCAAGATGGACCATATGATAGGCCACAAAACAAGCCCCAATAAATTTAAGAAAATTGAAATTATATCAAGTACTACCCAGACCACAGTGGAATAAAACTGGAAATCAACTCCAAAAGGAGCCTTTAAAAACATGCAAATACATGGAAATTAAACATCCTGCTCCTCAGTGATTGTTGTGTCAAAAATGAAATCAACATGGAAATCAAAAATTCTTCGAACTGAACAACAGTAGTGACACAACCTATCAACACCTCTGTGACGTAGCAAAGGCAGTGCTAAGAGGAAAGTTCATAGCCCTAAACGCCTACATCCAAAAGTCTGAAAAAGCACTAACAGACAATCTAAGGTTAGACCTCAAGGAACTAGAGAAACAAGAACAAACCAAACCTAAAACCAGCAGAAGAAAGGAAATAACCAAGATCAGAGCAGAACTAAATGAAATTGAAACAAAAAATAAATACAAAAGACAAATGAAACAGAAAGCTGGTTCTTTGAAAAGATAAATAAAATTGATAGACCATTAGCAAGATTAACCAAGAAAAAAGGGAGAAAATCCAAATAATGAGAAACAAAATGGGAGATATTACAATGGACACAATAGAAATACAAAAAAATCATTCAAGTCTACTATGAACACCTTTACGTGCATAAACTAGAAAATCTAGAAGAGATGAATAAATTGCTGGAAAGATAAACCCTCCTAGCTTAAATCAGGAAGAATTAGATACCCTGAACAGACCAATAACAAGCAGTGAGATTAAAGTGGTAATTATAAAGTTACCAACAAAAAAAGTCCAGGACCAGCCAGAGTCACAGAAGAATTCTACCAGACATTCAAAGAAGAATTGTTAGCAATCCTATTGACACTATTCCACAAGATAGAGAAAGAGGAAACCCTCCCTAAATCATTCTATGAAGCCAGTAGCACCCTAATACCAAAACAGGAAAGGACATAACAAAAAAAGAAAACTACAGACTGATATTGCTGATGAACAACTCTTACCACTCCTCTTCAACATAGTTCTAGAAGTCCTAGCCAGAGCAATCAGACAAGAGAAAGAAATAAAGGGCATCCAAATCAGTAAAGAGGAAGTCAAACTGTCACTGTTGGCTGATGATATGATCCTTTACCTAGAAAACCCTAAATACTCCTCCAGAAAGCTCCCAGAACTGATAAAAGAATTCAGCAAAGTTTCTGGATACAAAATTAACGTACAAGAATCAGTAGCTCTTCTATACACTAACAGCGAACAACCTGAGAATCAAATCAAGAACTCAACCCCTTTTACAATAGCTGCAAATAAAAATACAATACAGTACAGTACAATACAATACAATACAATACAATACTTAGGAATATACCTAACCAAGAAGGTGAAAGACCTCTACAAGGAAAACTACAAAACACTGCTGAAAGAAATCATAGATGACACAAACAAATAGAAACACATCCCATGATCATGGATGGGTAGAATCAATATTGTGAAAATGACCATACTGACAAAAGCAATCTACAAATCCAACACAATTCCTGTCAAAATACCACCATCTTTCTTCACAGAATTAGAAAAAAAAAAACCCTAAAATTCATATGGACCCAAAAAAGAGTCTGCATAGTCAAAGCAAGACAAAGCAAAAAGAACAATTCTGGAGGCACCACACTACCTGATTACAAACTATACTATAAGGCCATAGTCACCAAAACAGCATGGTACTGGTATAAAAAATAGGCACATAGACCAATGGAACAGAATAGAGAACACAGAAATACACCCAAATACTTACAGCCAACTGATCTTCAACAAAGCAAACAAAAGCATAAAGTGGGGAAAAGACACTCTTAACAAATGGTGCTGGGATAATTGGCAAGCCACATGTAGGAGAATGAAACTGGATCCTCATCTCTCACCTTATACAAAAATCAACTCAAGATGGATGAAGGACTTAAATCTAAGACCTGAAACTATAAAAATTCTAGAAGATAACATTGGAAAAACCCTTCTAGACATTGGCTTAGGCAAGGATTTCATGACCAAGAACCCAAAAGATAAAGATAAAAACAAAGATAAATTGCTGGGATTTAATTAAACTAAAGAGTCTTTGCATGGCAAAAGGAGCAGTCAGCAGAGTAAACAGACAACCCACAGAATGGGAAAAAATCTCCACAATCTATACATCTGACAAAGGACTAGTATCCAAAATCTGCAATGAACTCAAACAAATCAACAAGAAAAAAATAACCCCATCAAAAAGTGGGCTAAGGCTATGAATAGACAATTCTCAAAAGAAGATAACTAAATGACCAACAAACATGAAAAACTGCTCAACATCACTAATGATCAGAGAAATGCAAATCCAAAACCACAATGCGATACCACCTTACTCCTGCAAGAATGGCCATAATAATAATAATACAAAAAAATAGCAGATGTTGGCATGGATGTGATGAACAGAGAACACTTCTACACTGCCGGTGGGAATGTAAACTAGTACAGCCACTATGGAAAACAGTGTGGAGATTCCTTAAATAACTAAAAGCAGAACCACTATTTGATGCAGCAATCCCACTACTGGGTATCTACCCAGAGGAAAAGAAGTCATTACACAAAAAAGATACTTGCACACTCGTTTATAGCACCACAATTCATAATTGCAAAAACATGGAACCAACCCAAATGCCCATCAATGAAGGAGTGGATAAAGAAACTGTGAGATACATATATATATATATATATAATCTTCTAGAATGTTATCTTCAAAAAATGATTTAGGGAGGGTTTCCTCTTTCTCTATCTTGTGGAATAGTGTCAATAGGATTGGTAACAATTCTTCTTTGAATGTCTGGTAGAATTCTTCTGTGACTCTGTCTGGTCCTGGACTTTTTTTGTTGGTAACTTTTTAATTACCACTTTAATCTCACTGCTTGTTATTGGTCTGTTCAGAGTATCTAATTCTTCCTGATTTAAGCTAGGAGGGTTTATCTTTCCAGGAATTTATTCCTCTCTTCTAGATTTTCTAGCTTATGGGTGTAAAGGTGTTCATAGTAGACTTGAATGATTTTTTGTATTTCTATTGTGTCAGTTGTAATATCTACCATTTTATTTCTCATTGTGGTTATTTGGATTTTCTCATATATATATGAAGGTATATTTTATATGTATGATATACATATAATATACGTATATGATATGATATATATATATATGAAGGTATATTAGCCATAAAAAGGAATGAATTAATGGCATTCACAGCGACCTGGATGAGATTGGAGAGTATTATTCTAAGTGAAGTAACTCAGGAATGGAAAACCAAACATCGTATGTTCTCACTCATAAGTTGGAGCTAAGCTAAGCTATGAGTACGCAAAGGCACAGAAATGACACAGTGGACTTTGGGGACTCAGGGGGAAAGGGTGGGAAGGGGGTGAGGGATAGAAAACTACAAACTGGGTTCAGTGTACACTGCTCGGGTGATGGGTGCACCAAAATCTCGTAAATCACCACTAAAGAACTTACTCATGTAGCAAAACACCACCTGTTCCCCAATAACCTATGGAAAAAAAATAAAAATAAAATTTATAATGCAGGCTAGAAATTCAGATTTTGAGGGGATTAGGTGGCAGTCAAATTCACATATTTTAAAAATAGTGTCCAGACCAAAAGATCTGCACACCTCTGGGGCAACATGCAGCCTGAATCTCCAGGTAGGATCCCAAATTTGATTGTTTTTATGTCACTTCTTCAGAGTCCACCTCAAACTCTTTAATCTGAAACATATCTCTTCATAGCATCCACAGCGCTTTCATATATATCTCTTACTGCAATTTGTAATTATATTTAATAGGATTTTTTCCAGCATCACCATCCCCAATTCCCCACCCACAGAGAGGCCAAACAGACCTGCAAGAGTTAATCAGTTCCATATCAGGGATTGTTTCAGAAGCTGATGTCATTGAAGGGTAAGATGGGTGATACGAACCTAGCAAAAATAAACCAAAAACTTTTTACTCACTGACTTCAAGGGACACGGAAAGAACTTGCTGTATCCTTTCTCAATATAGCAAATAAAAATCCATTTACAGGAGATGTACATATATGCATGCTGTACTGGATTTGGTAGTTAAACAACTGAAGTGTGATCATCAGATTTAGACAGACTGAGTACTTTGGAAGCAAAGAAAAAGAATGTAGCTTAGAATGAGTGGAGAGGGTGTCAGGAAGGGCTTCCAGAAGGAAGGTCTTTAGAGCTGAGAACTAAAGATTGAGAAGCAGATACCAGGTGAAGAAGTGGGAGAATGGAAGAGGGAGGAGGGAGGAGAAAAGATCCAAGCAGAGAGGATAACATGTGAAAAGCCCTGGGAGAGATAGAGCACGTATTCAGTATGGCCAGAGCACAGAGGGATGGCAGAGACTTGAAGAAAGCAGGGGACAGCTCCTAAATGGCCAGGTAAACTCTGTTAAGGCATTTGGTCTTTGTTCTTTTTCTGCAGACATGGGGAACTTTTGAACAGGGAAAAAGACCCTGTTCACAGGAGGGGTTTATGGGAAAAAAAGAAGATTAAGGGTCAAAACGATACATTATTTTATAATAGCTAGAAGCAGGCCAGTGATCTGCCCAGAAAGGGAAAGCATATCCTTAGGAAGGAATGAGCTCCCTGCATCTGGAGTTAACTAATCAAAGGTGGATGTGCCATTATCTGGATATTGAATTTGTTGAATTAAGACACAAAAGGCCCTTCCAACAACTTAGATTTCATGACTTACAACTTTTCTCCTATCACTCTTAAGGAATGGAATAATTAAAAAGAGAATTAGAGTGCAAGAAAATTGACTTCGTTTTGAGAACTGTTTGAGACTTTGGAATTTCTCTTGAAATAACAGAAAACAGTTAATTTAGTTATTCAACAAGGGCCTTCTTTGTCTGACTCTGTGTTTGGTACTGAACATACAATGTGGGCTAAGAAGATCTGGTCTCTCTGCCTTCATGGAGATTGTGGTCTAGCGGGGGAGATAGACTTTAAACAAATAAACACTAAAATAAACAGACAATTATAAATATTGGTGCATGCAATAAAGGAATATAATAAGGTACTACACAAATGAGTGACACAGGAACTAATTTCAAGTGGGAGAGTCTGGGTAAGTCTCTCTGAGAAATGACACCTCCACCGGATTGTGGATGGCAGGGAAGAGTTTTCAAAATTGAGGAGGAGTAGAACCATGAGGGAGAAGACCATGCAAGCAGAACAGAGTAGGGGCTGAGGAAGGAGAAGGCTGGGCAAGTTCCTGGAAATGGAAGTGAGTCAGTGTGATTGGAACATGAGGACAGGGTGTGGTAGGATGAGATGAGGTCCCAGATGTCATCAGAGATCCCATGATGCAAGACCATATTAGGGATTTTGTATTTGATTTTACATTGGAAAATCAATGAAATGTTTTAAGTGGGGGGATGATGTGGTCTGGTTTTTGTTTTAAAAAGGCCTCTCTGGCTGCTGTGTGGATGAGGGATTGGAGAAGGGAAAGTGGGATTAGAGAGATGAGCAAGCAGGCTACTAACTAATCAAAACCAATCATAACAATAAAAAGAGAGGGCCTCGTGATGAACTCTAGCTGTGGGTAAGGTAGAAGCAGATTCCAGTTGCAGGTGGGAGGAATTCCCACAGTTCTAACTTGTGCAACTGAGACTTGAGAGCCCAATTATTGAGATGGAAAAATGGGGCATAAAGTAGATTTTGGAAGAAGATAAGTAGTGTCCACAAAGTCCAAGGTTGCTAATCATTGCTTTGATCTATTCCAAAGGAGCTCATCAACTCTTTAAACATAAAGGGAAATTATTCAATAAATCCTTCCCTTACACCAAAGGATTGACATCAGGGGACCTTTGTGACTTTGGCATTTTATCTGGTAAACTTTGTATTTAGGGAATAAGGGGCCTCAACAAATGCATTGAGAAGCCCTACAACTGTCATAGTGTATGAGTGCCCACACACAGATGCTTTCTTGGAATTATAAAGAATTTCATAAATGAATAGCATTTGACTTGGGTCATGAAATTTGGGTACATGGGGATGTGGGGTGAGGAGGTCATCCCAGACCACAGAGCTGCTACCTTGTATCAGGAGAAGACTTTAAACAAGCCCTTATTGAGCATTCGTGTGGAGTTCAGTAAAGCTAAGTGAGAGACGCCTCAGTCCTATTGGGGCAATTGATGAAAGGTCTAAAGATTTCAACCATGTTCAGCTGCACATTCATGGCTGTGAGTGCAGATTGGACATAGAGGCTGACTCCAGATAGGTGACGGAGATAGATCTGCTCACCCGAAGCTTTTCAACAAATTCTGTTTCTCATTGTGCTATATGCTTATCTTAATTTCACAGAAGTGCATTTTTATTTTAAATCACGAAACCTGTCTAGTGTTTTGTATAATCTTCCATTTGTTTGAAGAAACAAAAACATCACCATGTAATGTAATTGAATCTATTGGTTCTTGGTTGGGGCTGGATCTCTAACACAATTTACTTTGATGAAAATGGGTTTAGTAATTGGAGACCCAAATATAAAGGACTAAATATGTGTTACTGTTTTTCTTTTTTGGTTAATAGGCACTAATTTAACCCATATGCTAATCTATTATGTTTATTCATAAAATAAAAAAAAATGTTGATTCCAAGAACCAAGTTATAAACAATTCTGGCTTGGTAAACTTGGGATCACAAGTCCTATTAGCATAAAGCATCATCTGAGAAGACATTCACGGGTTAGGAATTCTAGGAAGCAATTTCTGATTTTGAATATTACAACAAAAAAGTTTCAGCTTTGAAAAGAATATTGGACAATAACCTCCTAAATATATGATAACACTTGCTGCTAACACTGTCTGGTCCCTGGTCAACCTTCAAGGAATATATGTGAGTGAACAGCTGAATGAATGAAAGAATGGATATGCCTTCATAGATTTCCATCAACATTCTGCCATGTACCCAAGGGTAATAAAAGCAAAATAACAAGTTTCTCAATTGAAATTGATTTTACAGTTTATCAGAAGCCTAATGTGAATCTCATTATTTTGACTTTAATGCTAAGTTTAAAGCTATACTCTAAAGTGAGATTGCTTTAGTTTGTAACAGCCTTCTAATGTTGTAGAGAGAAAGGTCTCCAACAATCTCCTTCTTCACTTAAATTAGGGATTTTGCTTATTATTACGCCCTTGGAAATCCAAACACGTATAACCTCTGGGATCTAATCAGTAGGACATCTGCAAAATTTAATGCAAAAGAGTGTACTGTTTATGGAATGGGAATCAGAACCAACTGAGTATAATAATAAGGAAAAGGTAAAAAAGCAAAACAGGCCACAAAAAACTAAGCTGAAAATATGAGAAAATATGGGTTGGTGTCTGCCTCTGGGAAACACCTCCCCCTACCTTTTTTTGTACTCTAACCGAAAGAGAATTTGATGGAAAGTGGATTGAAATTTATGATAGATAATTTTTACAATGGCAAAAGCAAAGAAACATTGGTCAACATAATCTGAAAACAGGTGTGGCTCTTTCCCCATCTTCCATCTCCCGCTAAATTAGTTCCTTCTGCTCTCTTACTTCCCTGGTCTTCCTGCTTCTTGCTCATTGTCTCCTTCAATTCTCATTGTCTCTGCTGCTGATTCTTCTCCTTTGTTACTTTGGAGTCATTTTCTCTTCGTTTGTTTTGTCTTGGAAATAAACTGCACGCAAAGCTGCTGTAAAGTGTGTTTTGTGTTCTTGTTGAACACTTATTTGTGGCGACCTCTGATCTAGGTTATTTCTAGATTCCAAAGCAGAGGTACAGCCCTCCCTTTGCGGATCCTGTAGTCAACCCAATTCATGGTAATTAAAAGGTTTCCTGGATGAGAGCTCTGCCTGAAAAATCAGGTTCACTGTGTTGTGCCATTTGATATTAAGTAAACCTGATGCCTGTTCTGAACCTATTTATCTGACTCTTGCCTAGGTTTTGACCCTGTTGTCTTAGCTATTTGCATATTCTTTGAGCTGCATATCTGGACTTGGGATTACTTATTTTTTTTCTGCTGACTTTTCAGATTTATCTGTTAATTCAAGCACTGGCTGCTCATTTGACCTTGGATATATTGCCGATTCTAACCTTTAAAACCAGGGAGGGTTTGCCCCTACTTGTTTCTGAATTGCAAATAAAATTTAGAGCAATATGACATAATGGAAAATAAAAAGACTGGACTCCAGTCAAAATACCTGGGGTTTGAATAGTATCTTTCCAGTTATTGATTTTTTGCATTGAAAAAGTCTCTTGATTTCTCTGACTCCTGGATTTTTCAACCCCAAAATGGTGACAATAATATAAATGCTGGATTTCTTGTTTGGGAGGGACCACTCAGTTTCTCATTAATGCCAAAAAAACAAAACAAAACAAAACAAAACGAAAAAACTTCCTTTCTCTCATCCTAATGATGTTCCTCTGAAAAAGTCAGATTATAAACTTTTTTTTTTTTTTTTTTGAGATGGAGTCTTGCTCTGTCACCCAGGCTGGAGTGCAATGGCAGAATCTTGGCTCACTGAAACCTCTGCCTCCTGGTTTCAAGTGATGCTCCTTCCTCAGACTCATGAGTAGCTAGGATCACAAGTGTGCACCACCACATGTGGCTAATTTTGTATTTTTAGTAGAGATGTGGTTTCACGATGTTGTCCAGGCTGGTCTTGAACTCTTGACCTCAAGTGATCCACACACTTTGGCCTCCAAAAGTGCTGGGATTATAGATGTGAGCCACTGCACCTGGCTATAAATCTGAATGGTCATATCCTATGACAATAATTTGGCACCATTTATGCATATGTGAGGTTGCTGTTTCTTGAGATGACATACTTGCGTGGCTCTTTCTGCTGCTTTCCTTCTGTTCCTGTTGTCTCCATTGTCTTGTACCAGAAGCCCTGTAGCCTGGCTCTACATACTTCTCTCTGTCTTCTTTCTGTGCTATATAGTATGCCCACATACTATAAATGGTGGTTGGTGGGAAGATAAAGCCATCAGGTCCGACTTTGACCTGGCTACATCATAAGCTCCAACTTGGTTTTAACATAGAATCCTATATTGGGTTACCGGGTACTGAATCAGCAAAATAATAGTGCGGTATTTTGCTTCCCGTTGTTTTTGTTTCTTTGATATATTGCTTCCTCTAGGACCTTACCCTTCTCCCATAAGGTCTTAGAGAAAGCTGCATACAAGAAATAAAAAGAGTGAGTTTCTAACCTAAAATTGTACTACAGACTCAAACCTCACTTTAATCCATAATCCCTTCCAACAAGTTTTTGTGAATATTTAAAGAGGTAATATAGGCAAAGTCTTTGGTATGGTAAGCATCTCTGGTATAGACGCTTATTGAATACTAGTAACCGTAGGCTGGGTGTGGTGGCTCACGCCTATAATCTGAGCACTTTGGGAGGTCTAGGAGGGTGGATCACTTGAGCCGAGGATTTGAGACCAGCCTGGGCATCATGGTGAAACCCCATCTCTCTAAAAAAAAAAAAAAAAAAAAGCAAAATAATTAGCTGGGCATGGTGGCTGTAGCCTGCAGTCCCAGCTACTCAGAAGGCTGAGGTGGGAGAATCACCTGAGCCTGGGAGGTCAAGATCATGTCACTGCACTCCAGCCTGGGTGTCGGAGACCCTGTCTCAAAACAAAACCAAAACCAAGCAAACCAAAAAACTAGTAACCCTGTCTAGAATCTAGCCTTGAATTCCAGAGCCCTGTTACTCAAAACACAGTCTATGCACCAGGCATCAGCATTGCCTGGAAGCTCACAAGAAAGAACTGTGGGTTAGACTCCAGAACTACAATTCTGCATTTTACCAAGATTCTCAGGTAATTACTTGGCATATGCCAGTCTGAGAAGCATTTCTATAGCGTCTACGTGTCCCTCATCCTGTGCTTTCTGCTCCAGTATCCTATTTTGCTTCCATACTTATGCCACCTATGGCTCCAACTCTTGCTAGGACAGAGAGGCATTTTGTTGTAAATGACATGCTTTCCAAGTTAACTCAGATGACTCTATTGATAAAGTTTGAAGAGAAGCTTCTAGTGGTGAAAGTATCTTTTCCTAAAGAAAATTTGGACTAGCATATGTTGAAGAAACCAACAGTAAGTCAGAAAGCACAAGCAGATACAGAGGGAGAGCTCATCAGAGTGTAGTTTGCGACAGGTGTGGAGCCACAGCCTTGAGTGTAAACAGGGCCTGCCTTTTTAAGGAGCTAGCTAGGATGGATACCTCTCCAGAGGATCCTTTGCTTCCAAGAGGGAAAAAAGGCATAATTGAACTTACAGATCGTTCTCTCTACAGAAATGTGAGCTCTGAAGGATAGAAGCTCTGTTAAAGTTCCTAGTGAGCTGGTCTAAATGTCGAGTGACTGAGGTGGTAGATTTTTGACTGGCATCTTCTTATTAATATTTATTAGACTTGGATTTTATTGAATTAATGGTGGTTTATTTTTAAATTCCTGAATCTTTTATCTGTATTTATGTGTTGCTTAACCATTTCCTTAGGATTCTGTTTTCTTGTTTTATTCTCTTCTTTTCTATTTTTTGCCTTGTTGGATGCTAAGGTGTCATGATGGGTTATTTGAAGAAACTTTTTCTATACATTAAACATTATAGATGATGACTACTAAATAACATGTAAATCTCAAGTAAAATAAAAATTTGGAAAGAGACCAGCGATTACCAGAGGCTGGGGGAGGGGGCTGATTACAATGGGTCATGAGAAAATTTGGGAAAGTACTAAAACTGTTGTATTTCTTATTATGGTGGTTGTCACCTGAATGTACACATTTGTCAAAACTCATAGAACTGTACATTTAAAAAAAGAGAATTTTAAAGTATATAAATTATAACTCAGTAAAAAGAGGGCAAAAGTTCCAAACCGAAAAAGAAATTAAAATAGCTACACTGAATTCTGCAGGAACTGGGGCCTGGGGCAGTGTGGAGGTGGGGCGTGGTATGTGTCTTTATTTTTGAGAAGCAAAATGCTATGTTGGTGATGAACATGGCCTCTAGAGCCAGAGGGCCTGAATTCACCCTGTAAGTTACACAAGCCTCTGTTGCCTCAATTCCCTAATCTGCCAATTTAAGAGCAGCATCTACCTCATGAGGCTATTGTTAGGATTCAGCAACAACAATGACAAAACAGAAAAATGGGCACTGAAAATTTAAGGTTTTGCAATGGGAGAAATTCTCTGATGCTTTCTTCCCCCTCACCTTATGCTTGGTGAGGTCATCTTCACTTCTGCTGAAAAATAGTCTTCATTACAAACCCCCACACGTAACTCGGCCCAGCCTGCTGTATCAGCCAGCCACTGCTGAGTAAACACTCTAGAATAAACCTAGAGAGAGAATAAATCACCTCTTTTGCCATTTTCTCACCATGTACAGCCTGAGGTCATTGCAACAGATCTAACAAATACTTGACATAATGTACTAAACTGATAGATACTAGAAGGTAAACTAAATGGAAAAATTTTCTTGAGCACTAGGCACCTCTGACTGAAGAGAGTGTGGAGCCAGCATTATTATTGATGTGGTTGAATCAATAACACTTTTTCATTCATTTCTTTTTCATTTCACAAAAATGCCCATTTTAACCAGCAAGGAGGTAAGGAGATCTTATCGAGGGCGATTTTTCGTGCTCACATGGATTATATTGTGGGGCACATCGCTCTTTTAAATATCCCCATTTCTGTTTTTGTTCATTTTTGTTTTTTCTCTTAAAAATGTATTCAATTTCTCCCAGCAGTGTGAATTCATCTGGAAATCTATGACAATCAATTAAGTAAATGAGAAAATAGAATACTTGCAATTATGATAATCAAGCTATATGAAACCCACCCTTTTAGGTCTAATATGCACACATCTTTAAGCAATATATTAATTAAGATGTGGGTAATTGTGACAATTAGAATCAAGCTTTCATAATTTTTAAAAATTACTCAGAGAAAAGGAAATATTTCAAAAATATATGCAGCTGTTGGTTTTTAATGCAATTCATTATCATGACCACATTGTCATTTTCCTGGCTGCCTGGAAGACAATTCCAATGCTGATAATCTTCATCCGTAACTGGAAACATTTTGTGTGTAGCACCTTTTTCAGATGTTTTCCTGTTTCTCTAGGTCAGAGGTTGACAAACTTTTCCTATAAAGTGCAATAAATATTTTAAGCTTTTCAGGTCAAGAAGCAAACTTGAAAATATATGATAGTACTGGCCAGGCGCAGCAGCTCACGCCTGTAATCCCAGCACTTTGGGAGGCTGAGATGGGCAGATCACGAGGTCAGATCAAGACCATCCTGGCTAACACGGTGAAACCCCGTTTCTACTAAAAATACAAAAAATTAGCCGGGCGTTGTGGCGCGCGTGCCTGTAGTCCCAGCTACTCAGGAGGCTGAGGCAGGAGAATGGCATGAACCCGGGAGGCGGAGCTTGCAGTAAGCTGAGATTGTGCCACTGCACTCCAGCCTGGGTGACAGAGGGAGACTCCATCTAAAAAAAAAAAAAAAAAAATATATATATATATATATATATAACAAAAGAAAAAATAAATTTCCTGTTTTTGTATTGATGGAATTCAAAATAATAACTGAGTACAATTTTGTTTATTGGTAATACACATCTACTAATGAGAGGAATGGCATTCTTCCTATTGGACTAACGTCCTGCTTAGTTGGAGTTCCATGTTAGCATCTGCTGTCATCAAGTCATTGCAGCTGTTCATGGGAACCACTCCTAGCTTGTGGACAGTAGGCCAGATGGAGTTCACAGACTGTAGTTTGCCAATCTCTGCTCTGGGTCAGTGTTCTCAGCTCCAGCGGGCATTGGAGTTACCTAGAGGGCTCATTAAAATGGACTGCTGAGCCACACGCTGAAGTTTCTGGAGGGACTTGAGAATTTGCTTTTCTAGCAAGTTCTCTGATGAGTCTAGTGCTCCTGGTGTGGAGACTATACTTTTATTTATTTATTTGTTTATTTATTTTTGAGACAGAGTTTTGCTCTGTCACCCAGGCTAGAGTGCAGTGGTGCAATCTTGGCTCACTGCAACCCCTGCCTCCCAGTTCAAGCGATTTTCCTGCCTCAGCCTCCCAAGTAGCTGGGATTACAGGAGTGTGCCACCATGCCCGGCTAATTTTTGTACATTTAGTAGACACGGGGTTTCACCATGTTGGCCAGGCTGGTTTTGAACTCCTAGCCCTCAGGTGACCCACCACCTCGGCCTCCCAAAGCAGTGGGATTACAGGCATGAGCCATCGTGCCGACCTGGAGACTATATTTTTAGATCACTGCTCTTGATGTTGGTCCTTTGAAAAAGTTATGTGGAATACAAATCTTTATATTTTATGTTTTTATTGTTTATTCACATAGTTCCACTCACCTGATAAACTTTATCTTTTTGAACTCCAAGATATATGGGGAGTAAATCAAAAGTTAAATTTCCATTAAGAAATGAATATCTGGAATACTATGCAGCCATAAAAAGGAATGAGATCATGTCCTTTGCAGGGACATAAATGAATTTGGCAGCCATTATCCTCAGCAAACTAACACAGGAACAGAAAACCAAACACCACATGTTCTCATAAGTGGGAGCTGAGTGATGAGAACACATGGGCACATGGCAGGGAACGACATACTGCAGCCTGTCAGGAGGGGTTCAGGGGAGGGTGCATCAGGAAGAATAGCTAATGGAGGCTGGGCTTAGTACCTAGGTGATGGGATGATCTGTGCAGCGCACTACCATGGCACACGATTTCCTATATAATAAACCTGCACATTCTGCTCATGCACCCCTGAACTTAAAATAAGTTAAAGAAAACAAACAAAAAAGTGAATATCTGTTTAGCTAGATCAGGACTGATAATAAAAGGAACTTTTGTCTCTTAAATAGCTCTCAGTCTCTTGCTTACACAATCAGGCATCAGCAATCAACATCTACTTGGCTGCTGTGAAGGATGTCTGAATAAATCTTTTCTGATCCAATTAAACTTCTAAAGTAACATGCAGTATTCCAAAGGATACATGCAGATGAAACAGGAATGACATTTTTGCCTTAGATTTAACATGTCCTAATTTGTCAAGCAGATTATTAATAGAATGCCCCCCTGAGTTGGAATTTGTTGGCATGTTTAACCCATAGACTTTAATACAGAGGCTGGTTAAAATGATTCCTTGAGGCCGCCAAGGGGCAAGTGAATCCCTGTTTCCTAAATCCCAGAGTAGCCACTGGTCTACTTACTAGATGGAATAGTCTCTGTGTTGACTGTTAAGTTGCACTGTGCTCTTGGGGATGAGCTCTGAATGGCATGAACTATTACCTACATTGAGACTGTGGAAAAGGTTAATGGTAAACGGCAGAGCATCAGCTTTTAACAAACACCTCTCACCAAAGAGATTCTTTCTAAAAAGAAGAGAAGTGACACATTTGTTCTCCTTCTGTTTATTTGTCCCAATGGTTTAAAAAAATCAGTTTTATGGAACCATAATCTTACTCATGACAGATGGGCCTGTACATAAGCATCGTGCTTTCAGTCAACAGTTTACATTTCAAGAGGAAGGTGAAGAAAATGTAATGATATCTTCAGTGTCTGTCATTTTTAGTTTTATAACATTGATACAAAAAATAGTATTCTGATTAGCAGCTTGATTGGCAACCCATGTAACCCTAAATAGTACTACAAACCTGGAGAGTGCACTTTTACAGACAATTACTTTTGGCGAAACAGTATGTACAATTTTGACAAATAAATACATAAATACAATCATTCATATATAACGTTATACCTAAATGTCAATTATCATCAACAAGCGTTGTTCTAGTAAATTACTTCTTTCATTCACAAGTTACTTTGTTGTTTATAAAAACTATTTTCACCTTTACAGAAGAAATGACATAATCAATTCTCCCACTAAACCCACATATTAGGAAAGGTAAAAAATGAATCCCAGATGCTTTAGGTAAATATTCCATTGTCTTTTGATAGAAGAGATTTGATTGAAAAACTTCTTCCTTGGCTCCTCTGTAAATAGTTTATTTTCACCATATCGTGTCACACAAAGGGGTTTTATTCTTCTGAATTGAATCCAAATTAAAAGTGATCTTCATTTTGTTGATTCTGGTTATTTAAAAATACAATATTATATATTGAAATGGACACTTGTTCCAATATAAGAAGACACAAAGCCACCTAAACTAGCCACCAAAGAGAAACTTTTTTCCAAAAAGTAAATTAAAAAAAGGAACTTTAAGAACATAGACACTGATACTATTATTATCCAGTGCATAATGGAAAAAAAGAGTTTTTGTAAAAATTGAGAGACTCTTGGTAGAATACTGTCTATAACATTGCATATTTTATGTCAGGGAAATGATAAGAATGGCTCAACAGTAATTGAAACAATATTTTGGCCAGTGTCATGTCATAAAATTAACAAAAGTCGAAAGTTAGAGCTTTTTCTTGATCACTTAAACATTTTTTGAACATTCAAAAAACGAAGGGCAAACATGCTTAAGGCTATTGAAACACTGGACAAATGGCCTTGCTTCACCAAAAGCTCCATGCAGAAGAAAATGTTACACAGCAAGCAGATTCTAGCTATACATACAGTTGGGGAGAAGAAAAAAATGCTTTTAAAATATATACACGTGGTCTTTGATGAGTATTTACATGTTTGTCACATGGGCATTACCTAGCATAAAAAAGTAAGGAAATAGTTCTTTAAGACATACGATTCTCTGATTTTTGCCCTTTTAAAGATTAGGGCTGTATCATAATGTATGCACACACATATAAAACGATTCATAGGTGTACATATATGATGTTTATAATGTGTAATTTTTTGACACCAGAGGTGGTTTGACTGAGCATGGGGTAGATGCAAGGCAATAGTATGAGACAGAGGCTTGATTCAGCTGCACAATTCGAAGGTAAACCAAGTAAGAAGTCGTGAGACTTTCCCAGTGATTGAAACTCACAGCAGCTGAGGCTGCAGGTTGGTGGGTGCTTCACCTTGTGCTGATCCATCTCTTCCCCAGGTTACCTAATTGCTATTGTCTAATCAAAACCAGCAGTCCTGCTGACCATAAGATGAAGATGTGTTAGGGGATGGGAAGTCTTGTCTCATATTGGGTCCTTTAGGGCAGGGGATGAGAGATCGTGTTTTGCAGAAACAAGCCATGACTTCCACTGGTTCATTGTGTCTATCTGTTTGCTATCAACTCCTATGGGGGGCTCCAGGGGTCAGGTTAAAAAATAAGTAAATAAATAAAAAAGGTACACTCTTTCAGCTGTGGGGCTTTCTTTGAATGAGAACAAACAGGTGTTTTCTAATAAATGGTAGAAGATGTGCAATGTGCAGGTTTGCTGACTGCCTATTCTGCTTCTTCTGAAAGAGGTGAACTAGCTTTACCTGCGCTCAAAGTTCTTAGAGAGAATTCAGATTCAGTGGTTCCTGAGATCTAAGTTGTCGTGATGCATTTTGCAAAGCATATGCTTCATTTACTGTAATATACCCCCAACCAGAGGTTCCTTCCCAAAGAAAGGCAGCTGCCTCTACTTTCAGCACCTTGGGATATCAAGGCAACACAATGACCTAGTCACTTATTCATTGAAACCAGAAGAAATCGCAGAGAAATGGAAGCTTTCCCAAACACCTAAATTACAGCCAAGGAAAAGTCAAAGCCTTGGCAGAATTAGGTGCAGTGATAGTTCACAGCTGATCTTTATTTAAGCAGATTTTATATTAAGATGATATTACTGCTACTGATGACCATCATTGTAATTATGCAATTATTTTAGCATTTAGCATAATGCATGATACATTGCATTACGTAGCACCTTTTAAGCTAAGGATCTCAAAATACTTAGCAAATGCAATTTGCTCTCACAGCACCTGTGAGGTAGGTGTTTTTTACAGCCATTTTTATAAATGAACACATTGAAGCACAAGATTACGATGCCTACTCATATGGCCCAATAAGTATGGTGGCATCAACGGGACCCGAACCCGGCCTTCCCCATCCTTCCTCAATCACAGAGCCCCCAGAATACCTCATAACAGTATTGCTGCTGAACATGCTCTGGTGTTTTCAGATGTTAGCAAGTAGGGCCAAGTCTTTCAATAATATTGACACCCTTAAAGATTTTCTCATGCGCTTTGCAAATGTGTGTGTGGGGGCCATCTTATACTATTGCTAAGCTTATGTTAATTATAATGCATACTTAAATTTGTATTTTCTTAATGTGATTTATTGTTCTCTGGCCTCCAACCAACTTATTTTCTACATAGACACATATGCCTGCCAGATCCAAAAACTGTGAAATGCACTTAGCGACACTGTCTGGAAGGAAGCAGGTGAGATTACATTTGGCAAAGTTTCCTTGGAGGCACCATTTAATGTTTGTTCTGAAAGAGCAAAACAAAAAAGAAAGAAAAAAAAATCTTTTGTTTACTTTGTTAAGTAGCATTTTATACACATTCCACCTGCTGACCAGATTTAATCCTTGGATGAGCAAGCAGAGTTGTCTTCCAAACACATAGAATGTTTGGTTCTCAAATTTAAACTCCCATCTATTTAACTGCAGCCACTCTGTAGGTACCAAGTTCATTTCTTGGTGGAACTGCAAATACTGTACACATTACATGGCAATATATGTAAAAATATAATGTAACAACACACACGATATTAATAATCACATCTAGTGTGTCTTCCAGACTGTGCATGCTTTCTGAATTGCTTTTGAAAATGGTTTCTATTTGTGTATTAATTTTTGCAGGGATGATATGACACATTACTGTTTCAGTTTCCCAGAACCAAATTTTTATCTCAGACGCACAGTACGTCAATCCTAAGAGTTGTTTGGAAGTCACTTTTTCAGATAAATAGCAATGCTCTGGGACTGAGAATGAAATCTGGCCCTTCTAACTCATTTACTGTTTCTATGACCAGAGTCTAACATTTATAAATTGGTAATCCAAGAAAAGAACTTATAGCAGGAAGCAAAAACTTTACAAAACCCCTTCACCAGTTCATTTCCCCCGACACCTGGAAAATACCAACACCTTAGGTCCCATTTCTTAAAAAAAGAAAAGAAACATATTTACATTGGTAAAAATCCTAACATCTGAGATGTTTCTTGCTTGACATGTCATTCCAGATTCTGTGCATTTCTTCTGGAGAGATCTGATGCACGGTGATAACTCGGCGATACCTACACAAACTGTAGGCCATTTTCCAGTGATTGAAGCCGCTGTTCTGGAAAGGATGTATGCCCAGCTTTCGAAGACACAGCCCCACATATACGTCTTCAAGGTGAAGCAGCCTTGTGTGGAGTGAGGTCTTGTAAATGAGTTCAGCCACATCGGCTGAAAAGATGTAGCCAGTCCCCGAACAGAACGGTGGGTAGTTACTGTCTGGGTACAAATCCCTGGGCATATACCACTTACTGCGGACGTCCCGAATCGGTCCTCCATTAATGACATAGCCAGTAAAATACCTTCTTCGTGGCTTGGTGGAGGGTTTCAGTAATTTATAAATAAGATTGTCCATGTTTACAAAAATGTCACTGTCTGTTTTCATGACATACTTGGCTTTTGAACAAAAAGTGGCCACCCATCTCATCCCCATTAATGTTTTGAGGGTAAGGTTATGGTAGGAGTCAATAAAGTCCTCCACGATGATATCATGGAAGATTTGGCTCTCTTGCTCCACCATCTGATTGAGAACCGGATCAGCATTCTTGCCCAGGAGGAAGAGGGTGGCTATCTTGATCCCCTTAAAGTTGTTCTCATCCCCCCACGTCTCTCTGATTGCCTGACGGGCATCGAATTCCTTGTGAGTGGTGCTGATGAGGATAACAAGAAAAGGAATGTTTTTCTCACATTTATTGGGCTCGTTGATAAGAAATTCAAAAGAATGTGGGTTGATAGGTCGAGTTCTTATGTTGCCAAAGGTGAAGTTTTTCCTGGCAACTGTTAGGTGGCTGAATGGTTTGGAGCCAGTGTAAGAAGAAGTAGGACGAGTTATACTCAAGTACCAGAGAGCGCTGGCCCAGCACACAACTGTCAAAACATACAAACAAGAGACCTTTGAAGCCATTGTCTTGAGAACACGTCTATTCCAAATATTGAAGAATATGCCTCCTTGGCACTAGTTTCTTTTCATCTTCCAAAGGCAGCATATTACTAATAAATCTTAAAGTTTGATAGAGAAGCATGAGGTGGAGATTGTCCATGGGCCTCACTGGCTGGCTGTCACCTCTGCACTCACTCTATTTTCTTCCAAATCTGATGGAGGTTTCCATGCCTCATAAATCTTCCTCTTAACTCTGCAAAATCAATAAAGTACAGTTGTCATTTAGATTTATGTCATCATTCTACATCCTGAAATAAACATAACAAGGGTATAAGAATTGCCCACAAGGATTAAAATACACATGATCATTCATTTCCATTAGTACCAAAAACTTCCTGTCATAACCATCTCCCCTTTTCCTCTCTCCTTGATAGAAGTTGTGTATGTATATTCATACCCAATTAAGAAATACATAGATTATAAATTCTAGATTAAGATGAAGTAAGTGGAACATTAGCCATTTTTAAAAAAGAATTCCTCCTCTTCACACGAGGTTTTTTTTTTTTTTTTTTTTTGTTTTTTTTTACAGTGAAATACTTTCTGGCACTATAGTCTTCTTTCAAGATAGGAAATCTCACCCATGGCCTCATATCTCTTTTCCAGTTTCTGAGTCTGAGCTTTTTTTTGCTTGATTCTGGTGAAGGAATTGATTCTCAACATTTCCTTGCTTTCTCTATTTGATTATGTGTTTATCACACTGGAAAATCTCTGCTAATGCTGTGTCTCTCTTGGTTCAGACTTAGAAGTAATTCCCAACTGTTCCTCCTTTTCTCCTGACTTTGGCTCCCACAACTCTTAGCTCCTAATTCTAGTTTTCTATGAAACTTCATGCAGAGGATATGCTGACCTCTCAAGCATGGAACCCATCACCCAAGTGACCTTTCAGACAGCTGGCAGCATTTATTTTGGAGTTGAGCTAAACGGTGTCACTTTTTATGGTTTTCAACAATTCACCCATGTGTTCCCTTGATGAAATTATACTGGCCCTTTTAATTTTTTTTAATCTAGTTACATTTGCCTATAAACCCAACATGAGTATAATGAGAGGGACAATTGAGTTTGGGGGCCACAGATCCAATGAAGATGTGATGGAGACTTCAGCTGGTGTTCAGATTTAGTTTTCCTTTGGAACTTTCATTCTTTCTAGAACTTCTACTGCTTTCTAGAACTTTTAAAACTTCGTGCCAGTTCCTATATGCCTGGTTATGAAGTCCATTCTTGTAAAAAATTGTTTCTTCCTTTCTTGTTAGAGCAGAATGTGGTAGTCCTGGAAGGCAGAGATAGTAGAGAATAGACACCAATTTTAACAAAGTCTGCTTCAAAGAAAACTATGTGCTTACACGTACAGACTGTGTAGAAATAATTTAATTGGGAATATAGATTGAAAATCATGTTTCTAAGCACAATAGTCATAATGAAATAAAAATACATGATGTGAACAGCAGAGACAATATATATCTTCTTGTCTAAGCCAAGAGCTGACTGTGAATATATGATCTGTATGAGACCAGCAATAACTCAGTGTGGTTACTGTTCTAACTAAATGAATATTTGAATGGCTTCAAGCAGTTTGACTCTAGGCATAGTTAGGCCTTCATCCAACTCATAATAAGTACTTTCTAAATATAGGCTCCTGTATCCTGTCCTCCCGGGAGAAATTTCTGTTCTAAGGTGCACCAAAGCTGATAAAAAGAAGGACGTGATGTGCAGCAAGTTTTGAAACTTTAAACAGTAAGCAAAAGGAAGTGAGAGAAACTAGGAATAGAAAAAAAGAGCTTCTCAGCCGGCGCTGTGCCTCAAGCCTGTAATCCCAGCAGTTTGGGAGGCTGAGGCGGGCGGATCACGAGGTCAGGAGATCGAGATCATCCTGGCTAACGTGGTGAAACCCCGTCTCTACTAAAAATACAAAAAATTAGCCAGGCGTAGTGGCGGGCGCCTGTAGTCCCAGCTACGTGGGAGGCTGAGGCAGGAGAATGGCGTGAACCTGGGAGGCAGAGCTTGCAGTGAGCCGAGATCGCACCACTGCACTCTAGCCTTGGGTGACAGAGCGAGACTCCATCTCAAAAAACAAACAAAAAGAGCTTCTCAACTTGGGATATACAGACATGGACTCCATTTCAATTACAAAAGGTTATAAGTAAGTCCCAAGATGGTACTAGAAAGCAAACTTTCTCTGCCATTGTCCTAGGCTATGTATCTGATTCTTAGTCTACTTTTGTCATTATATTGCTCTGTCCTCTTGCATATGCTTTCCTACTCCATTGTGAGCCACCTATTAGTAAGATGTTAAGGGCCTCCCCAAAAGCCTCTCCTGGTAGAGGCTCCTGTCAGGTAATATTTGGGAGCCAGTAATCGGGCTATTAATGGAGGATTTTTCCACTTTACATTTTGATCTCCTTTTTATTGTTCCTTCCTCATCTCTACAGAGTTCATTTCACAAGTTATTATCCTCTATCTCTATGGTTAAGCCTTCATTCAACTCTTGAATTTATTCATTCATTTGTTAATCCATGCATCTATCAATCAACCAATTAATCAAATGTTTATTGAGTGCTGGTTGTATGTGAAGTATTGGACAAACAAACAGAACCCATATTCCTCCCTTAAGAAACTGCTAGACTAGGAGGAAAGGTTTCAAGTAAATGGATAAAACGGTGGAATAAAAATTTACGTTAGGAGGCTGCTGGAATACATAGGGGAAGAATGCTGGGCAGAATGTGGGAGAACAAGGTTAAGTCCTGCAACTGTCCACAGTACCACTCCAGAGGGTGCCATTCACACAGGCCGTAATGTGAATCTCACTCCTCCACCCATGCCAGAGTCAAACAATGAGGGAGTCCTGGGGAAGATGCTATGGCAAGTCCACTAAAGGAGAGCCAAGTTGAATCTTTAAGGATGGCTAGAAATTATCCGGATGGGGGTCAGGCATTCTGGGCAAAGGAAACAGCATATACAAGGGCACAAAATGAGAGAGAGCATGGTGTGTACCAGGACTAGTTGAGTAAAAGAAGAGGATAGGATGATAGGGAGGAGGATGGGGGAGGGCGGGTGGAGATTAGCAGGGGTCAGATGGTGAGTGGTTCTCAGACACCGTCCTGAGCTGAGTAGCTAGTTACCCATCTGTGAAATCTAAAGGGTGTCAAGGAGGATCTTATCTTCCCCAAATCCTGTTCCATTTATTTATTTATTTATTTATTTATTTATTTTTTTTTTGAGACGGAGTCTCGCTCTGTTGCCTAGGCTGGAGTGCAGTGGCACAATCTCGGCTCACTGCAAACTCCGCCTCCTGGGTTCACGCTATTCTCCTGCCTCAGCCTCTCCAAGTAGCTGGGACTACAGGCACCCGCCACCAAGCCCAGCTAATTTTTTGTATTTTTTAGTAGAGACGGGGTTTCACGGTGTTAGCCAGGAGGGTCTCGATCTCCTGACCTTGTGATCTGCCCACCTCGGCCTCCTAGAGTGCTGGGATTACAGGTGTGAGCCACTGCGCCTGGCCCCATTTATTTCAATAGCAGTTCACTCATTCATATTAAGGATTTCTCCTCTTGCATAGTTCTATTTCTTAGAAGAGTGAGAATTTGTTTTTGTTTTGTTTTGTTTTTTGAGATGGAGTCTCACTCTGTCACCCAGGCTGGAGTGCAACAATGCGATCTCGGCTCAGTGAAACCTCCTGGGTTCAAGCAATTCTCCTGCCTCAGCTTCCCGAGTAGCTGGGATTACAGGCTTGCACCACCACGCCTGGCTAATCTTTGTACTTTTAGTAGAGACGGGGTTTCACCATGTTGGCCAGGCTGGTCTCCAACTCCTGACCTCAGGTGATCTTCCTGCCTCGGCCTCCTAAAGTGCTGGGATTACAGGCGTGAGCCACCTTGCCCAGCTGAGAGTTTGTTTTATCTGATACTTTTCCATATGATTTTCTGGGGGAAGGGGCTGCATAAACATAGGTAGCTGGGAGGTTTAGAAGGAGCTAAAAAAGCAGAAATATAATAGAAATAGAGGAGAACATGAAAAAAGTTTATAAACACCTTTTTTTTTTTAACAGAAGAATGAGCATTCTTTTCTGGACAGGTAATAAATATAATACTTCTTACCATTATTACTGTAGCTTTCATTTTAAAAGGTCTGTAGGAAGCACTGTGCTGTGTGCTGCATTCCATGCCATTCTATTCTGTTTATATTTTAGAGTTTCATTCCTTACAGTGTTATAAGAGAGGTACAATTTTCTCCATCTGACAGATGAGAGAATGGAAACTCAGAAACATTCAGTAGCTTGCTCAAGATCACACAGCTAGTGAGTGACTATATAAATAGCCACTTCCAAGCTTCCTAAGGCCTGTTGAGACATAGGCAATATCTTGGATGGGAAAGCCCAAGGCATCAGGGAGCATCTCAGGCTGCTATTCGCCCAGATATACATGCATTTATTTTTTATTAACTTGTTAATACAGGGTCTCACTCTGTCACCCAGGCTGGAGTGCAGTGGCACAATCACAGCTCACTTTAGCCTTGACCTCGTGAGCTCAAGCGATTTTCCTGCCTCAGCTGCCCGAGTAGCTGAGATTACAGGCACATGCCACCATGCCTGGCTAATTTTTTTAAAATTTCTATTTTTAGTAGAGACAAGGTCTCACTGTGTTGGCCAGGATGGTCTCAACCTCAGCTGGGCTCAAGTGATCCTCTGGAATTGGCCATCCAAAGTGCTGGGATTACAGGTGTGAGCCACCACTCCTGTCCTCATGCATTTATTTTCTTAGATGTGTTTCCACGGCTTGGATTTTTTCTAGTTCATTCTAGTTTCCTACACACTGTGCTATACCAATTCTGTAGGGATTCTTGATAATCAAAAAGTGCAAAAAGGGATGATTTGCAAAGAGCACATTAAAGCTTGAAGATGCTGAGGGCAGGGTGGGGAAGCTGAAACTGTTAAAGAGGTTTAGAAACACATTGCAGGTTCTTTTCTATGAAGACCTGAAACATACACACACACACACACACACACACACACCCACACGCATGCATGCACACAGAATCACTATTTCTACTGACCTTTTTTCCTGTTGTCTTCAGACGTGAGAACAAAAGTAGGCACAGTATTACATCTTAGACAATACTGAATGCAAGTTAGAATTTAGTAAATCCTCTGTTAAAAAAAACAGAGAATTTGAAGTGTAAAGAAACTCGCTTAAAACCTAAAGAGTGGCTAAAGACAATAAGAACTCATAGCAAGGGGTACTAAAAAATAGCCTTTTTACTTATAACCAAACAGATTTCTCAGGTGGCAAAACAGTACAAAAATATGCCCATGGTCCAGAAATAGTAATATAACTAAAGACAAGAAAGAGTAGCATGATGCATGGAACTCTAAAGATTCATTTCATGTATGTTGGATAAAGTAGTTGGTACTGGGTCAGTATGTCTGTCCATGGTTACTCCTTGAGTAATTCTGACTTGTGTGGATTTTCTGTGTCTCAGTAGCCTTAAACATAAAAGAGAGGGCAAAAATAAATCTGTTTTATTTCCAAATACATCACAGGTATTAACAAACATTGCCAAATCATTTGAGCTTCCAGGGAAAGGGTTCTGTCCAGGCAGATGGTATTATGATACAAAGTGCAGGATCTGTTGTGAGTGAGGGGATTATGTCAGTTCATCAGTTCATGGTTTTAGATCCTGAGGACATATATTGATCAATTCTTCTAAAGAAATAGTATTGCTGTTAGTGTTTTGGTTTGTTCATCCAGTTTAGTGAGTATATTGTACAGGTTTTTCTGCTTGAGAAATCTGTCTCCTTCCTGGAAAACTTAAAGCCAAAAGCCCACTGAAGAGAAAAAAAAAAAAAGAGAGAGAGAGAGAATACCACAAAAGCAGAAACCTCTGGAAAGTTCTTTCAGTTTTACAAGATTAAAAAAAAAAATCCTTTTTAACAGACCAGTTAGTGTATCAGTAAAATAGAAAGTTGCACGTGTAACACTTGTCATTTTCCTAGCAGCTTCACCACAGCCACAGACACTGATGACACATTAACTTGTCATCCATTAAATACAAATCCCTCTAAATAGACACATTCAACTGGAACACTTGAAAGACTTTTTCCCCAGGGGCCTTACTGTATTTTAGATTACCTCATTCACAGACCTCTTCAGTAACTATCCACTTTCATCTTTCAGGAAGTTAGTGGGGCAGAATTTTCAATTTAAGAAGCACATATTTCTCCTAGAAACTGCATGGTAGATTGTCTGTTATTCTGAATAATTTATTTCAAGAAACCCACAGAATTGCTGAAATTCTTTCGTACGGCCAGAGGTAAGGCCTAGGAGCGGGTGGGTAGTGTGTCTCCAGTGAACTGTGCATTGTTTGGGGTGCCAGCTTCATGTCCATCTTCATGGTTCAGGCAGTGTGATGGTTAATTTCATGTGCTAACTTGACTGGGCTAAGGGGTGCCCAGATAGCTGCTGAAACATTACTTCTGGGTGTGTCCGTGAGGGTGTTTCTGGCAAAGATTAGCATTTGAATCGGTAGGCTGAGTAAGGAAGACTGTCCTCACCAATGTAAATGAGCATCACCTAATTCACTGAAGGCCTAAATAGGACAAAAACTTAGACGAACGGCTAATTTGCTCTCTCTGCTTGAGCTGTGACATGCATCTCCTCCTGAGCTCGGACGTCAGTGCTTCTGGTTCTCGAGCCTTTGGGCTCAGACTGCGATTTATAACATTGGCTCCCCTGATTCTCAAGTTTTTGGGTTTGGACTGAAACTATTCCACTGCTTTCTTCTTGGGTCTTCAGCCTGCAGAGAGCAGATCATGGGACTTCTCAGCCCTCATAATCTCATGAGACAATCCCTCATAATAAATCTCTTTCTCTATATCTAAATATATCCTATTGGTTCTGTTTCTCTGGAGAATCCTAACTATAGGCAAGTACAAGTCAACACTGATTTCCTGTGTCTTGGTTGCCAGTTACACGGAATTGGCTTGGCAATCATTTGAGCTTCCCTTCACCATGGGCAAGGTTGCAGGAGCCTCACCAAGCAGCTTGCTTCCATTCTTGGGTGTCTCAAGGAATGTCTCCAGTTTCTTATTTCCTTTGCATTTCCAAATCTACTTCATTTGTTCATGAAGGATGCACTGAACACTACTAGGTGCCAGGCAGTGAGCTGGTAAGACATCTGAAAAATGTTGAAAACAAATCTACAAATGAAGTAGATTTGGAAATGCAAATGTCTCCTCTCTCTTACTTTCTAGGAGAGAGAGGCAGAAGATAAACAAATGCAAAAACAGTTTCAGGTAGTGGTAAGGGGGGTAATCGGACAGAGACTAAACAAAGGTGGGATGCGGGAGAAGGGCTACCTTAAATTAGTCACTGTCTAAGGAGGTGACATCTGAGCTGAGAACAGAATGACTTGCTATCTCTGGTTCAGTCTTTGAATCTTTTACTAAGTTTTTGCCTCCTTTGCTTGGCTTTTCTTGATTCGTGCTATATTAGGAGCATCATTTTGGTTATTGACCTCTACCCCTGCTGTTTTTTTGGCTCTTGTTATCTTTGTGTTTCCCAGCTGTGGCCATTCTGCCCACTCCTGCAAACTCCTCCGGCCTCCAGAGCTGCAGGTTATCTACTGTATTAGTTTGCTAGAGCTACAGTAACGAAGCACAAAATGCTCCTCTATTTATGATTGGGTCACATCCCAATAAACACATTGTAGATTGAAAATATCCTAAGTTGAAAATTCATTTAATACACTTAACCTACCAAACGTCATAGATTAGCCGAGCCTAACTTAAATGTGCTGCCTGGTTGGACAAAATTATCTAACACAAAGCCTATTTCTTAAGAAAGTGTTGAATAACTCACATAATTTATTGAATGCTGTACATTACTTGAAATCGTGATGGTTTGGCATCATGGTAATGTCAAAAAATCCTAAGTCGGCTCATCAAAGTGGAGAACTGTCTGTACTTTGCTCCACAAGACTTCACTCCTTTACATTTTAATTTTCCTGATTTGAGCAAGTAATTTCTTGGGTTTCGGTAAACCAACTTTCAAAGGGTGAAAAATCTGTAATTAGCATTCAAAGAAGGATGAAGCACGAGTGTGAAAAGGGATGCAAAATTTGTTTTATTTTTAGATGAAAAAAAAAGAAAAGCCAGTTGAGATTCTTTTCCTAGACCACGTAAAGAATATATCATAGTTGAAAGCAATTCCTTGCTCCTGCCACCTTCTTTTCTCTGATCCCTTTAAAAACTCAGATTAGTTGAGAAACTCAAGCTGGGATTGAGGCACATTTCCCAAACCAGCAGTTCCTGATGCACTGGCTTGGTTTTGGAGGATACAAACAATTCTCCTGTCTTACTGCAAACTACTACTACATCTTATACTATCTCGAACTACTACTCAGAATAACTTCTGTTAAAATTGACTCTGAATAACTTCTGTTATTAATTGACTCTGAATAACTTCTGTTAAATATTTACAGATCACATATGGCATATACAAGTGGCTTTAACATAGAGATTTGCATAGTAACTTTAAAAACATGGTGAAGAAAGATAAAACAGTTGAAAAAAAAATAAACCCAACATTAACCAGCTAAAAGGGAGGTAAGACAGGGAAAGAAAGAGAGCACGCAAGAGAGACAGAGAGAAAGGGTTAACTATTTGTGCTATGAAATCGTCTTGAAATGAGTGAGGAGCTGGCTGTACAGTACATCATGATATTGAAAAGGGGAAAAGAGATCCTTTCTGAAAAATGTTTTGATCTCAAATGACTTTCCTTGGAGATGGCATATGAGTGAAATCAAAGTATCTTCATTCTGTGGGGAAAAACAGAAACTCAGATTGCAACAGAACTAATTGATAAACAAGCCCCAAGGGCCAGAGATTCTAGTTGGCTGCATTAATTTGGCATATGGTTATTTTGATACTCACCTCCTCCCCCCTTTTCTCACTCTTATAATTATGCTGTAAATAAGCACAGGAGAGGAAGACATAAAACACTATTAGCACTAGATAATGGTCCTTGAAGGAAAAATTTCATAAACCATTATGCTATCCAGTTTGCTAACTTATTATCTCTCCAAATCACAGAGGGCTGACTCTCCTAGCCTTTCTTTCAAGTCAGCCTCCTTGGCTATTTAAGGAAATCTACCCATAGATGTTGAAATCCCTGAACGCTCATAGGAATAAGTGTTCTGACTCCTCCGCCTTAGATAGACAAAGAGCTAATTTGTTCCTTTTAAAAATTTAATTATGAATCTTTTCCAAGAGACCCCATAATTGAACTTACCCAACTTACTCATTTGCAATGAGGCAGTGGTGTAAAGCAAAAGGTAATATTCATCATGACTTGGCAGTTGAAATCATTTCCCTCCCAAATCCGGAAGAAATGATTTGAACCTTTCTCTTTTTTAGTTCAATATACCTTGACATTTATTGAAAAGGTCTTTATAAATCCCTGCCTTGGGAAGAATGGGGCCAACCTGAAAGAGGAGTGGTTGGGATGAGGATGTCTTTGTGTGTGTGGGCCTAGGGCTCTTGCTATTCTGAAAGCCACACTTTGTTTCACTGAGGAGAAAGTACACTTCAAATTAGAAGGGAAGATTATAGCTTTCTTCAAATCAATGTGTTGCCCTAGTTCTAGAATTCAGAGAATTTTTTAACATCACTACAATCCTCTCAGGGAAAAATGAAAATGAGGATATTTCATTATTTTAAATAAATGCTTGGCTTCCTTTACAGTGATGGATATTGTGTCTTGACTGCCTTATATAAGACACATTTTTAAAGCTAGGCAGAGCAATCACTTATTTAATCATTAGAGCCTAGAAACCCAGCAATGTGATTGGGCTTCGGGTGGGGCTTCTCCACTGGGAAAGGAAATGCCAGTGTTTTTTATTAGAAATGTGGAAGAGGATGAGAGGAAAGACATCCTACTAATATAAACAGCAGCTGGGAGAATTTAAAAATGATGAACTATGTGATAACAAAAAGAGAATTCATTTGGCCCATTATTTTGGGGGAGGATGATATTAATGGATATTCTTAGAAACCAGAAAGCTGTTAGTGTATTCACTATCTAAAATTTACAAAGTCTAGGGAGCTATTTCTCAGCTCACCACAGAGAGATAGTATTATTTTAGATCATATTTCAATGATATTGGTACTATGCAGCGACTGATAATACATGGAACAGACTTGGCGATTTTTCTTTTCTTTTGTTTTCAATTGTTCCTTTATATAATATCGATTTACTGGAATCCATAATAGCCAAACATAATTTTATGTAGCTGCTGTCAGTGGAAATTATTTTGTAGGCAGTCAGCCTTATGGCATTGGAAGACCCAGATTCAAGTTCTAGATTTTGAGTTATCAGCTCTGAAGCCTGTGCAACTCTATGCCTTTGTTTCCTCATCTATAAAATGAGAATGATAATGTCTGGCCAGACTTTGCCAGTAAGGATCACTGTAAAGATCAAATGAGATAACGTATTTGAAAATACTATATAAGTCAAATGGTGCTACCTGAACATAAAGTATTATCATTATTAATGTAAACATGATAAATAAAGACAAATTCAGAGAGGATTGCCTGTAAGATGTTTCATAAGGAATGATCAGTCAATGCATCTTGACTAATTGGTGCAAAAGCAGTTTTTTTTTTTTTTTTTTTTTAACTTTGCTCTTGTTCAAAAGAAAAACAAAAGCTTGGCACCTCCAGTTGACTCTTTGCATAAGAAGCTTTCAATTTTACTTGACAGAGCCTATGTTAAAAAGTCTTGCACTGTTGTAAAAAAAATGGGGAGGATATAGACAAGTTAGAGGAAATGTCATTATGACTATTGTCATTACTAGCACTAATGTGACACAGAATTATGCTTTTCTCAAATATAACCTCAGGATATTAAAAATCTACCAGATTTAAATAGCCTTCCGAATGATATTTACATAGCCATAATTAACATTCTGTGTATACGAAAACAGCCTGAAATGGCTATACCATGATTATTTTACAGAGGTTTAAGACAAAGCCACTATAAAATATAACTGTGATTTTGTGATTATTTTTTCTTCATAGGCTTGTCAAGGTTGTAATGAAACTTAATCCGAAGTGTAATCTTGCTAAGAGAATCATCGTTTAATCACTTAATAGAGGGACTTACCAATTTGCAGCACTAGAATCAGATTTATAAATTGTTCTAGTAATGCACCCAAAGGAATGCCTGGATGACAATGACAGATAGTTTTATTTGGCAGAGTAGCTTTTTAACCAAGCCTTTTTGTTTCTGGTTATGTGTACAATTTTCCTAAATTAGTACTTACTGGCCAATCAGATGAAAATGCTGTGCTTTGTTTTGTTCTCATGCTCAGTCATTTATGTTGGCTCTCCACAGTCCTCCCCGCTGCCAATCTCCAGCATTGCTTGGATTCACAAGCTACTCACCAAACATTTGCTCAGCTTCACTCTCACTGGATACCATTTTATGCTTGAGATTTCTATTTCTAGGCATTCTCCTCTTTTACAATTTCCTTTTGGCTAATGATTCTTACTTCCCCTATGGCTAGAGACAGCCTGCCAGTTTTCATCCTACTGGTACCTTGAACTCTTCGCCACAGCCTACTCACATTGCTCTTGAAACTCTTTCAGGCTATGCTGGACTCTTCTCATTTGGACTCTGTGAAGAGGGATTACAATCTTAATCTCTCCCAAGGCCTTTGCTTTTCAAAGCCAAGGAACTCCTGTTCCTTTATCACTTCTCTATGCTCTCTTCCCCACTGCATCAATTCCCATTACTATCCGTCATCTGTATTTTTACTCTTGAGCCTTAAAATATTCTGGGGTTAAGGTCTCATAATCAAAGAAACTTGAAGGTAAGTTGGTCTCCTGGACATAAGGTTGTCAGTCAACAGAAAACTGGTGGTAGCTCTGTTATAAAACCATAAAACCTCTTTGGAAATGTTTTCCCCTTAAAAATCTCTCTTAGTTTCAAAATTGCGTTAATCCTCATGGATCAGAAATCATCACTAGTACATGCTTTCTCAGCCCCCTTAATGAAGGACTCTTTTATATTCTGTGTTTTTAGTCTCTCCATTTCCATTGGCTCCTGTTTTGTCTCTAGAAGTGCTTGTCTTCCTTTGCTTAGAAAAATAACAAGAACAGCAAAACCTTCCCTCGACTGTGGCATCACTGCCAATTACTGTCATACTTTCCTCCTAGGTTTCATAGCTAGGGGCCTTAACTGGGTACTCTCTCTTGCTTTTTCCCATTTCCTTACCTATTTAACTCCTAAAATAGATCAACATGGCATTTGATCCTATTCTCAGTAAAGCACACAACTTTCCCAGTCCAAGCTTTCTGGTCTCAGCTGCTTTGGACACACTGAGTCACTCTCTTCTTTCACTCTCGCTTTGGATTCCTTCTGACTGCACACTCATGTCCCTCTGCTCACTTTGCTGGTGGTCCTATGTGTTTTCTTCTCTTCACACCTCCTCAGCCTGCTTTTTGCAGCCTCCAAACCTGCGCTCATCCCTCCTTCCAGTCTCATCAGCATGGAGTACTCACGCTCTTGAGAACAAGACTTCTGCTATTGTCTCTCCAACTATGTTCACTAGCAAGGTGGATCAGAGACCAATGCACTTTATAGCCCTGCGCATTTTCAGCACTGCTTTCTTTCTCTATTAAATGGTATAAATATAAGTTTATACCAAAGGAAGGAGAAGTTTGCCTTCCTTCTGCTTTTTGCTCTTGTTTTTCTTAAATAGAAAACATATTTTAGAACATGAGTGTTTTGAGTTAAATTTCTTGGGATATTTGTATTATAGACAAACTTAGTAGGCATATAGGACAGGTTTTGCTAATGACAACAAAAGGTCAAAAAACAATTCTGTAGTTTTTGTTCATCGACATAGATGGGAGTTTTATTTTTCTTTATATTTTAGATGTCAGCTTGTTTCTGAAATTGTTAAAATGTTGTAAAGTCCCATTCAATGGATGTTTTTACTTGGCCCTTTAGAGATGACTTTCCATGAAATTCTGAGGCTATTTTTTTGTTGTTGTTTAAAGACTATTAATGACATTTTAAGGCCGGGCGCGGTGGCTCAAGCCTGTAATCCCAGCACTTTGGGAGGCCGAGGAGGGAGGATCACGAGGTCAGGAGATCGAGACCATCCTGGCTAACATGGTGAAACCCTGTCTCTACTAAAAATACAAAAATATTAGCCAGGCGCGGTGGCAGGCGCCTGTAGTCCCAGCTATTTGGGAGGCTGAGGCAGGAGAATGGCATGAACCCAGGAGGCGGAGCTTGCAGTAAGCCGAGACCGTGCCACTGCACTCCAGCCTGGGCAACAGAGTGAGACTCCGTCTCAAAAAAAAAAAAAAAAAAAAAAAAGAAATGACATTTTCATAGTAATTTCTTCAGTAAGTTCTGAACAGATGGTATAGGTAATTTTTCTAAGAAATTCCAAGCTATTTGCTTTCCCTTAGTACATAATTTGAAAGTCCATCCGACAGTTTGAAAGTTTGGTAGAAGTAGAATTTAGGGAAGGTCTCTAAGTATGACTGGAAACAGATCAGTTGTGAAAGGAAATAGTCCTTGTTTTAAACATATGAAACCATACAAACTATCAGAAATCAAAGGAAAAATATCTCACTTGCCGTTCTCTATATCTGTACACTCAAGAGGTAACCATTTTCACAGCTGGATGGATTACTACAGCACATATTTTTAAAGATTTGTTAAATCAATGTTGTGACATTTAGTAATTACTTCTTTTAAAGTAATGTTAAACAGTAACTTCTATTTAATCAATACCTTCTGTATGTGACACTCTATAAAGTGCTTTACAAATAATGTATACAATCTCACTAATAATTACTTCTACTAAGAAATAGGCATGGTTCCCATTTTACAGAAGAGAAAACTGAGGCCCGGAGAGATTAAGCAACTTGCCCCAGCTTTACATAGCTAATGAGTGATTAAACTTGGATTTGAACACTAGTCTATCAAACTGTAATATGTAGGTCTATATACCATATTCTGCATTTCACTTTTTACATGGTCGTCAGAATCAAATTTATTTTCTTATTTCCTTTAATTATCCATGAATTAATGTGACAGGTAGGGAAAATGTAGTACAGCTGCTGTGCATTTCACCTTGGCTTAAGGGTTCGTCTAGCTCTGAGCTTCTCAGTTTCACAGTGTAGGTGTGCTAGTATTTTTAAATGAAAACTGGACAGAGGATGAAGAATTCATCCCCATTCACTGGGCTACTTCCTTAACAATATTGAGATATCTACAAAGCCAAATCAGTAATGACACTTGCAGTTCATGCAATCCTAGGTTAAAAGGCAACAGTTGCTCTTAAGGTATATTTCAATTAAGCTCTGAGAGCCAGGTGAGCTGCTCATCTCTACTACAATGAGGCACTCATTTTATCTTGGGAAGAACCTAAGAGATGGCATCAGAAGGCTCTGCCCCTTACTAGCGATGTGACTATGGTCAATAAATTCTCCACTTATGGCCGATTTGGCAGTTTAGGCAACTCATCTCCTGTTCCAATTCCCCCTTAGCTTTTCTTCCTGGAAATGGGCCAGTTGTAAAAGAAACTGACATCCATAATGAAGTCCCCCAGGCTCCTTTACGACTAGGATAAAAGTAAATGACCTAGTTTCCACCCATCAGATACTTCCGGGCGAGACATAGATGGAGAAATGAGCAGCATGAGATGGCAGCTGTTTTCTGGTTATTTGGATGTTCCAGAAAACACATGGAGTGACAAAGTTCCCTGGTTCTAGTGAAGCAGCTATGATAGAATTTGCAGGCTCCAAATGTGAACATCACAGTTGTGAGTAAAGGCAATAGAAGCAATAATGTGTCCACTAAAACAACTCCAAAGAATTATCAGGTACTTTTTGGGCTGCATTGTTCATGGCCATGTTGTTGTGGCTGGTTAGTTAATAAATCCAGGTCAAGCCCTTCAAGAGAGTCCATGGGCTCCTTGACACTTTTTGATAAGTCTCTTTCTCCTTAGTCTGGTTGAATAGATTCCCCTGTTTACAACCCTTAGCCAAACACCATTGTCTCTATTTCTTTAAGTATAAAATGAGATGAAGATAATCTAATTTACAGGCTGGCTATGAGGTAAATCATAAACTTTAATATGGTACAGAGTTTAATTTTGGCTATTATTAATTGCTGGTCATTTTGGCATTGTCCAAGAGAAATATCAACCACCATAAACTAAATCAATCAATTCCTACTGTGCTCATCCTGGAAAATGCTACTTAGCATTGCCCATGTGAGGAGCAGCACTTTGAATTGAAGATTATATCTGAAAACCCTATTTCTCTTTTCATGTTGTCTAAAAACGGCATGTGTCTTTTGACTGGATGTCACATGGCCCTCTTGTGAACTTGTCCTGGATGACAACTGATTATCTCTCTCAGGGAACACTTGGACGCCCTCCCCCTAGGTGAATTAACTGAAAACCACAGAATCTTCATTTTAAAGTAGGCCACCATAAATGTACTCTCAAAAATTGCTGAGAATTTATTTGGTTCATTTATTGTGATGTGTTAATTTTTATTTATAATTACATGTGCCAACAACATACATGTGCCTGTTGGTGAGTCTGGAGACACACTGACAACTTATTATTCTCTTTTCATTTTTTGGTACTGAAAACCACTACACTTTTGTTTGTATTTATTAATTCATCATATTGATAATCCCACTATTAACGTTTATTAACATTATAATAAATATACAAATGAAAATGCAAATTTCCTACCTTTAAGGAGCTTCAAGTTATATTAACTATAATCTATATGGGAAAAAATAAGGAATCATGAATGGTACCACTTGTATGATACTACAATTAAAATAGTTAATTACTGATAAGGATAATTGGGTTAGATTCATGGAAAAGACAATATTTGACTTGATTCTCAAATTAAAAAAATAAATAGAGAACTCTCAATAGGAGAAAACTCGATTGTGGTGGAGAGACATTCAATGGTAAGGTAAGAACATTTGCAGAGACACAAAGGTGTTAAATTATTTGATTTGTTTCAAGAGTAGGGAGCTGTCCAGTACGAGACAATGCTTGATTCATGGTAGAATAAAGGTAAAATTGAGAATGTGAAGGGAGGTTTTGATCATCTGAATATTTTTTCCTCCACCATACCTACATCATTTTTTCCTTCAGTAATCCTTTGTAGTTTTACAATTGATTGTATTTTAGGTTCGTTGTTTCCTTACATCAAATGGGAAAATAACTCAATAGGTTAATTTTTCAACTGCTTTGAGATGTGACTCTTTGATAAACTTTAACCTCTGTAAGGGCAAAGATTTAATCTGGTTTTATCATTATTTTTGTCACTCTCATTACTATTTCTATCTTTATCATATTTGCCTTAGCATACTAGCACAGTGCAAGAAACATTGTTGAGGAAGAAATAATCCGAGTAAATGGGTTCCAAATAGCCATAAACAGTAATTTGTCATCCAATATTAGCTTCAACAAGAGTCCTTTGCTGAGATATCATAGAAAAGTGGACTATATTCTAGAGTAAGTTTTTTTTTCCTTTTAAATGTTTTTATTTTTAATTATATTTTCTTTTCTTTTATTATTATTATACTTTAAGTTTTAGGGTATATGTGCACAATGTGCAGGTTTGTTACGTATGTATCCATGTGCCATGTTGGTGTGTTGCACCCATTAACTCACCATTTAGCATTAGGTATATCTCCTAATGCTATCCCTCCCCCCTACCCCCACCACACAACAGTCCCCGGAGTGTGATGTTCCCCTTCCTGTGTCCATGAGTTCTCATTGTTCAATTCCCACCTATGAGTGAGAACATGCAGTGTTTGGTTTTTTGTCCTTGTGATAGTTTACTGAGAATGATGATTTCCAGTTTCATCCATGTACCTACAAAGGACATAAACTCATCATTTTTTGTGGCTGCATAGTATTCCATGGCGTATATGTGCCACATTTTCTTAATCCAGTCTATCGTTGTTGGACACTTGGGTTGGTTCCAAGTCTTTGCTACTGTGAATAGTGCTGCAACAAACATATGTGTGCATGTGTCTTTATAGCAGCATGATTTATAGTCCTTTGGGTATATACCCAGTAATGGGATGGCTGGGTCAAATGGTATTTCTAGTTCTAGATCCCTGAGGAATCGCCACACTGACTTCCACAATGGTTGAACTAGTTTACAGTCCTACCAACAGTGTAAAATGTTCCTATTTTTCCACATCCTCTCCAGCACCTGTTGTTTCCTGACTTTTTAATGATCACCATTCTAACTGGTGTGAGATGGTATCTCATTGTGGTTTTGATTTGCATTTCTCTGATGGCCAGTGATGATGAGCATTTCTGCATGTGTTTTTTGGCTGCATAAATGTCTTCTTTTGAGAAGTGTCTGTTCATGTCCTTTGCCCAATTTTGATGGGGTTGTTTGTTTTTTTCTTGTAAATTTGTTTGAGTTCATTGTAGATTCTGGATATTAGCCCTTTGTCAGATGAGTAGGTTGCAAAAATTTTTTCCCATTTTGTAGTTTGCCTGTTCACTCTGATGGTAGTTTCTTTTGCTGTGCAGAAGCTCTTTAGTTTAATTAGATCCCATTTGTCAATTTTGGCTTTTGTTGCCATTGCTTTTGGTGTTTTAGACATGAAGTCCTTGCCCACGCCTATGTCCTGAATGGTAATGCCTAGGTTTTCTTGTAGGGTTTTTATGGTTTTAGGTCCAACATTGAAGTCTTTAATCCATCTTGAATTAATTTTTGTATAAGGTGTAAGGAAGGGATCCAGTTTCAGCTTTCTACATATGGCTAGCCAGTTTCCCCAGCACCATTTATTAAATAGGGAATCCTTCCCCATTGCTTTTGTCAGGTTTGTCAAAGATCAGATGGTTGTAGATACGTGGTGTTATTTCTGAGGGCTCTGTTCTGTTCCATTGATCTATGTCTCTGTTGTGATACCAGTACCATGCTGTTTTGGTTACTGTAGCCTTGTAGTATAGTTTGAAGTCAGGTAGCGTGATGCCTCCAGCTTTGTTCTTTTGGCTTAGGATTGACTTGGCAATGCGGGCTCTTTTTTGATTCCGTATGAACTTTAAAGTAGTTTTTTCCAATTCTGTGAAGAAAGTCATTGGTAGCTTGATGGAGATGGCATTGGATCTATAAATTACCTTGGGCAGCATGGCCATTTTCACAATATTGATTCTTCCAACCCATGAGCATGGAATGTTCTTCCATTTGTTTGTATCCTCTTTTATTTCATTGAGCAGTAGTTTGTAGTTCTCCTTGAAGAGGTCCTTCACATCCCTTGTAAGTTGGATTCCTAGGTATTTTATTCTCTTTGAAGCAATTGTGAATGGGAGTTCACTCATGATTTGGCTCTCTGTTTGTCTGTTATTGGTGTATAAGAATGCTTGTAATTTTTTTTTTTTTTTTTTTTGAGACGGAGTCTCGCTCTGTTGCCCAGGCTAGAGTGCAGTGGTGCAATCTCAGCTCACTGCAAGCTCCGCCTCCCGGTTTCACGCCATTCCCCTGCCTCAGCCTCTCCGAGTAGCTGGGACTACAGGCCCCCGCCACCACACCCGGCTAATTTTTTTTTTTTTTTGTATTTTTAGTAGAGACAGGGTTTCACTGTGGTCTCGATCTCCTGATCTCGTGATCCGCCCACCTCGGCCTCCCAAAGTGCTGGCATTACAATCGTAAGCCACCACATTGATTTTGTATCCTGAGACTTTGCTGAAGTTGCTCATCAGCTTAAGGAGATTTTGGGCTGAGACAATGGGGTTCTCTAGATATACAAACATGTCATCTGCAAACAGGGACAATTTGACTTCCTCTTTTCCTAATTGAATACCCTTTATTTCCTTCTCCTGCCTAATTGCCCTGGCCAGAACTTCCAACACTATATTGAATAGGAATGGTGAGAGAGGGCATCCCTGTCTTGTGCCAGTTTTCAAAGGGAATGCTTCCAGTTTTTGTCCATTCAGTATGATATTAGCTGTGGGTCTGTCATAGATAGCTCTTATTATTTTGAGATATGTCCCATCAATACCTAATTTATTGAGAGTTCTTAGCATGAAGAGTTGTTGAATTTTGTCAAAGGCCTTTTCTGCATCTATCGAGATAATCATGTGGTTTTTGTCTTTGGTTCTGTTTATATGCTGGATTACATTTATTGATTTGTGTATGTTGAACCAGCCTTGCATCCCAGGGAAGAAGCCCACTTGATCATGGTGGATAAGCTTTTTGATGTGCTGCTGGATTCGGTTTGCCAGTATTTTATTGAGGATTTTTGCATCAATGTTCATCAAGGATATTGGTCTAAAATTCTCTTTTTTGGTTGTGTCTCTGTCAGGCTTTGGTATCAGGATGATGCTGGCCTCATAAAACAAGTTAGGGAGGATTCCCTCTTTTTCTATTGATTGGAATAGTTTCAGAAGGAATGGTACCAGTTCCTCCTTGTACCTCTGGTAGAATTCGGCTGTGAATCCATCTGGTCCTGGAATTTTTTTGGTTGGTAAGCTATTGATTATTGCCACAATTTCAGAGCCTGTTATTGGTCTATTCAGAGATTCAACTTCTTCCTGGTTTAGTCTTGGGAGGGGGTATGTGTCGAGGAATTTATCCATTTCTTCTAGATTTTCTAGTTTATTTGCATAGAGGTGTTTGTAGTATTCTCTGATGGTAGACTGTTTCTGTGGGATCGGTGGTGTCTTTTAATTGGAACATTGAGTCCATTTACATTTAAAGTTAATATTGTTATGTGTGAATTTGATACTGTCATTATGATGTTAGCTGGTTATTTTGCTCGTTAGTTGATGCAGTTTCTTCCTAGCCTTGATGGTCTTTACTATTGGGCATGATTTTTCAGTGGCTGGTACCGGTTGTTCCTTTCCATGTTTAGTGCTTCCTTCAGGAGCTCTTTTAGGGCAGGCCTGGTGGTGACAAAATCTGTCAGCATTTGCTTGTCTGTAAAGTATTTTATTTCTTCTTCACTTATGAAGCTTAGTTTGGCTGGAAATGAAATTCTGGGTTGAAAATTCTTTAAGAATGTTGAATATTGGTCCCCACTCTCTTCTGGCTTGTAGAGTTTCTGCCAAGAGATCCGCTGTCAGTCTGATAGGCTCCCTTTGTGGGTAACCCGACCTTTCTCTCTGGCTGCTCTTAACATTTTTTCCTTCATTTCAACTTTGGTGAAACTGACAATTATGTATCTTGGAGTTGCTCTTCTCGAGGAGTATCTTTGTGGTGTTCTCTGTATTTCCTGAATCTGAATGTTGGCCTGCCTTGCTAGATTGGGGAAGTTCTCCTGGATAATATCCTGCAGAGTGCTTTCCAACTTGGTTCCATTCTCCCCGTCACTTTCAGGTACACCAATCAGATGTAGATTTGGTCTTTTCACGTAGTCCCATATTTCTTGGAGGCTTTGTTCCTTTCTTTTTATTCTTTTTTCTCTAAATTTTTATTCTTTTTTCTCTAAACTTCCCTTCTTGCTTCATTTCATTCATTTCATCTTCCATCAGTGATACCCTTTCTTCACGTTGATCGGCTCCTGAGGCTTCTGCATTCTTCACGTAGTTCTCGAGCCTTGGCTTTCAGCTCCATCAGCTCCTTTAAGCACTTCTCTGTATTGGTTATTCCAGTTATACATTCGTCTAATTTTTTTCAAAGTTTTTAACTTCTGTGCCATTGGTTTGAATTTCCTCCTGTAGCTTGTCGTAGTTTGATTGTCTGAAGCCTTCTTCTCTCAACTCGTCAAAGTCATTCTCCATCCAGCTCTGTTCCGTTTCTGGTGAGGAACTGCGTTCTTCTGGAGGAGAAGAGGTGCTCTGCTTTTTAGAATTTCCAGTTTTTCTGCTCTGTTTTTTCCCCATCTTTGTGGTTTTATCTACTTCTGGTCTTTGATGATGGTGATGTACAGATGGGTTTTTGGTGTGGATGTCCTTTCTGTTTTGTTAGTTTTCCTTCTAACAGACAGGACCCTCAGCTGCAGGTCTGTTGGAGTTTGCTAGAGGTCCACTCCAGACCTTGTTTGCCTGGGTATCAGCAGCGGTGGCTGCAGAACAGTGGATTTTCGTGAACCACAGATGCTGCTGCCTGATCATTCCTCTGGAAGTTTTGTCTCAGAGGAGTACCTGGCCATGTGAGGTGTCAGTCTACCCCTACTGGGGGGTGCCTCCCAGTTAGGCTGCTCAGGGGTCAGGGACCCACTTGAGGAGGCAGTCTGCCTGTTCTCAGATCTCCAGCTGCATGCTGGGAGAACCACTACTCTCTTCAAAGCTGTCAGACAGGGACATTTAAGTCTGCAGAGGTTACTGCTGTCTTTTTGTTTGTCTGTGCCCTGCCCCCAGAGGTTGAACCTACAGAAACAGGCAGGCCTCCTTGAGCTGTGGTGGGCTCCACCCAGTTCGAGGTTCCGGGCTGCTTTGTTTACTTAAGCAAGCCTGGGCAATGGCGGGTGCCCCTCCCCCAGCCTCACTGCCATCTTGCAGTTTGATCTCAGACTGCTGTGCTAGCAATCAGTGAGACTCCATGGGCTTATGACCCTCTGAGCCAGGTGTGGGATATAATCTCCTGGTATGCCGTTTTTTAAGTCCACTGGAAAAGCGCAGTGTTAGGGTGGGAGTGACCCGATTTTCCAGGTGCCGTCTGTCGCCCCTTTCTTTGACTAGGAAAGGGAATTCCCTGACCCCTTGTGCTTCCCGAGTGAGGCAATGCCTCGCCCTGCTTCGGCTCGTGCACGGTGCGCTGCACCCACTGTCCTGCGCCCACTGTCTGGCACTCCCTAGTGAGATGAACCCCGTACCTCAGATGGAAATGCAGAAATCACCCGTCTTCTGCGTCGCTCTCGCTGGGAGCTGTAGACTGGAGCTGTTCCTATTTGGCCATCTTGGCTCCACCCCCTAGAGTAAGTTTTCATGTGATGTGCTGGAAAGGTGTATCAAAAGATGTTTAATATTCATATTTTGAGTATAAAGTATCTTTTCCCATGCCCTGCCCTTTTCGCTGTGCCATTCAAGGCAAATTTCTGCCTCTGATTTAATTCTTGAACTCATATAACTTCATTATGTTTCTAGATTAAAAATAAATTTTTCAATAAAATTTCCTGTGTTTAGGAAAATAATCCTAGTGGAAGATGATAAGCACATGCACACACACACACACACACACACACACCATCATGAATAAAAGAGATGCTTGGGAAACCTAATTCAAAATCTGAATCTTTTCTGTGATGAATGGTTGTCAACTGCCAAATCCTTGAATTATTCTTTCCTAAATGTCTTTCTGAGGTGATTTTTAATAAATTTCTGATTTTCTGTTGTGGTAGGTCATTTGTGATTATATCCATCTTATCCAGTAAGAGCAGTAATGTGTAAATTGCATCTCTAAGAAGTGATAAAGTGGTGCAAATGGTGCTTTTCACCTTGGGTGACCATAGCCACAGTCATTATTTGCAATAGCTACTGTGCTGTGTTCTCTGAAATCTCCTAACAAGATGCTTCACCTCATGTCACACCCAAGCTATTGATAAGAATATATACATTGAAAAGTTTGAAGACAACATAACTTCACTGCCAAAATTGCCCTTCCAAGAAGTTGTCAGCAGAGCTATTGGTAAGTTGGTTTTAATATGCTTGAAAATTCTTTACATAGGCTGTTTACTGCCAGATTGAAGAGAATAAATTGCATTTTTGGGTGATAGGAGCAGGGTGAAGAATAACCCTCCAGCAACTGGAAAGTTTTCAAGGCATGATGCACAACAGCAATAATGTGCTCCGTGTTTCCCCAGGCACATGTCAGTCTGAGAAGACTAGTAGAGAAGTGCCAATGCTTCTGGTTCCCCGAGGAACTCTAGGTGATGGTTCCTGGAACAATTGTCAGAAATCAGGATTATTATTTATCTTCTACTTGGGCTGGAGAACTAAGCACATAAGTAAATGCTCAATAGAAGTAACATATTCATGGAGTTCTGAAAGAGGTTTTTCTAGTACTGGCTTATAGCCAGAGTGTATTCCAATATCCTTATTACTTTGGGTAGTGTGTCGCTAATGGGTAGAAACAATGAGTTGAACAATGTTCATCAGATTTATTTATGGAAAGACTGCTTAAAGTCTTTAATATGATCCATTTCTTTGAGAAACTCAAGACGGAGGCACAACATGGCTCACAGATTTTTGTTTTTACTCACAGCTTCTTGAGAAGACAGTTTGAGGTGTCATGCCCTAGTGGACAGTTAAGATGTCCCATGACTTCCCTTTTGGAATTGTAAATGACTATCATCACTTTTTTGTTATTGTGTTTTTTGCTTTTTAAACAAGAGGTCTAATAAAATGTGGGGCTGGTTATCACCTTTTGGTTTGCCTTATGGGGTAAACATAATCATATGTATTTTTTTAATTCTTGTAGATTTAGTAGCTTATTCTTGATTTTTTTAACCTCTCTCTAACAGTGTTTTTGACTTTATTGCCTTTGAGAAAGCTTTTGTCTTAGTATTACAAAAATGATGCATGCTCAAAAACAAAATCTAAAGGATAAAAAGAAATAAAAAGAAGAAAATAAAAATCACCCATCATCCTATCAAGTATATATAGGCACTATTGACAAGTAGATGTAGATAATTTGCTTTTTTTTTGTATCTTACATATTTTCATTTATTTTTTGTATTTATTTATTATTTTTCCATAAGTTATTGGGATACTGGTGGTATTTGGATACATAAGTAAGTTCTTTAGTGGTGATTTGTGAGATTTTGGTGCACCCATCACCCAAGCAATATACACTGCACCATATTTGTAGTCTTTTATCCCTCGGCCCTCTCCCACTCTTCCCCCCAAGTCCCCAAAGTCCATTGTACCATTCTTATGCCTTTACATCCTTATAGCTTAGCTCCCACATATCAGTGAGCACATACAATGTTTGGTTTTCCATTCCTGAGTTATTTCACTTAGAATAATGGTCTCCAATATCAGTTTCTTTATCCATTCCTTGATTGATGGGCATTTGGGTTGGTTCCACGATCTTGCAATTGTGAATTGTGCTGCTATAAACATGCGTGTGCAAGTATCTTTTTCATATGACATCTTTTCCTCTGGGTAGATATCCAGTAGTAGAATTGCTGGATCAAATGGTAGTTCTACTTTTAGTTCTTTAAGGAATCTCCACTCTGTTTTCCATCGTGGCTGTATTAGTTTACATTCCCACCAGCAGTGTAGAAGTGTTCGATCACAGCATCCATGCCAACATCTACTGTTTTTTGATTTTTTGATTATGGCCATTTTTGCAGAGGTAAGGTGGTATGACATTGTGGTTCTGATTTGCATTTCCCTGATCATTAGTGATGTTGAACATTTTTTCATATGCTTGTTGGCCATTTGGATATCCTCTTTTGAGAGCTGTCCATGCATGTCCTAAGCCCACTTTTTGTGGGATTGTTTGTTTTTCTCTTACTGATTTGTTTGAGTTTGTTGTAGATTCTGGATATTAGTCCTTTCTCAGATGTACAGATTGTGAAGATTTTCTCCCACCCTGTGGGTTGTCAGTTTACTCTGCTGACTGTTCCTTTTGCTGTGCAAAAGCTCTTTGGTTTAATTAGGTCCCAGTGATTTATCTTTGTTTTTATTGAATTTGTTTTTGGGTTCTCGGTTATGAAATCCTTGCCTAAGCCAATGTTTAGAAGAGTTTTTCCAATGTTATCTTCTAGAATTGTTGCAGTTTCAGGTTTTAGGTTTAAGTCCTTAATCCATCTTAAGGTGAGAGATGAGTATCCAGTTTTGTTTTCCTATATGTGGCTTGCCAATTATCCCAGCACCATTTGTTGAAAAGGGTGTCCTTTCCTCACTTCATATTTTTGTTTGCTTTGTTGAAGAGCAGTTGGTTGTAAGTATTTGGGTGTATTTCTGGGTTCTCTATTCTGTTCCATTGGTCTATGTGCCTATTTTTATACCAGCACCATGCTGTTTTGGTGACTATGGCCTTATAGTATAGTTTAAAATCAGGTCGTGTGATGCCTCCAGACTTGTTCTTTTTGCTTAGTCTTGCTTTGGCTATGCGGGCTTATCTTCTGTTCCATATGAATTTTAGAATTGTTTTTTCTAATTCTGTGAAGAATGATGGTGGTATTTTGATGGGGATTGTGTTGAATTTGTAGATTGCTTTTGTCAGTATGGTCATTTTCACAATATTGATTCTACCCATCCATGATCATGAGATGTGTTTCCGTTTGTTTGTGTTGTCTGTGATTTCTTTCAGCAGTGTCTCATAGTTTTCCCTGTAGAGATCTTTTGTCTCCTTGGTTAGGTATATTCCTAAGTATTTTATTTTTTTTTGCAGCTATTGTAAAGGGGTTGAGTTCTTGATTTGATTCTCCACTTGGTTGCTGTTGGTGTATGGAAGAGCTACTGATTCATGTACATTAATCTTGTATCCAGAATCTTTGCTGAATTCTTTCATCAGTTCTAGGAGCTTTCTGGAGGAGTCGTTAGGGTTTTCAAGGTAAACAATCATATCATCAGCAAATAATGACAGTTTGACTTCCTCTTTAGCAATTTGGATGCCCTTCATTTCTTTCTTTTGTCTGATTGCTCCGGCTAGGACTTCCAGTACTATGTTGAAGAGGAGTGGTAAGAGTGGGCATCTTTGTCTTGTTCCAGTTCTCAGAGGGAATGCTTTCACCTTTTCCTCATTCAGTATTATGTTGGCGGTGGGTTTGTCATAGATGGATTTTATTACATTGAGGTATGTCCCCTATCTGCCGATTTTGCTGAGAGTTTTAATCATAAAGAGATGCTGGATTTTGTCAAATGCTTTTTCTGCATCTATTGAGATCATCATGTGAATTTTGTTTTTAATTCTGTTCATGTGGTGTATCACATTTATTGACTTGCATATGTTAAACCATTCCTGCATCCCTGGTATGAAACCCACTTGATCATGGTGGATTATCTTTTTTGATATATTGTTGGATTTGGTTAGCTAGTATTTTGTTAAGGATTTTAGAATCTATGTTCATCAAGGATATAGGTCTGTAGTTTTCTTTTTTTGGTTATGTCCTTTCCTGGTTTTGGTATTAGGGTGATGCTGGCTTCACAGAATGAATTAGGGAGGGTTCCTTCTGTCTATATCTTGTGCAATAGTGTCAAAAGGATTGGAACCAATTCTGCTTTGAATGTCTGGTAGAATTCTGCTTGGAATCTATTTGGTCCTGGACTCTTTTTTTGTTGGCAATATTTAAATTACCATTTTAATTTTGCTGCTTGTTATTGGTCTGTTCAGGGTATCTAATTAATTCTTCCTGATTTAAGCTAGGAGGGTTGTATTTTTCCAGGAATTTATCCATCTCTTCTAGGTTTTCTAGTTCATGTATGCAAAGGTGTTCATAGTAGCCTTGAATAATCTTTTGTATTTCGGTGGTGTCAGTTGTATTACTTCCTGTTTTGTTTCTTAGCGAGGTTATTTGGATTTTCTCTCTTCTTTTCTTGGTTAATCTTGTTAATGGTCTATCAATTTTATCTTTTGAAAGAACCAGCTTTTTGTTTCATTTATTTTTTGTATTTTTGTTTGTTTGTTTGTTTCAATTTCATTTAGTTCTGTTCTGAATTTGGTTATTTCCTTTCTTCTGATGGGTTTGGGTTTGGTTTGTTCTTGTTTCTCTAGTTCCTTGAGGTGTGACTTTAGAATGTCAGTTTGTGCTCTTTCAGTCTTTTTGATGTATAGGCGTTTAGGGCTATGAACTTTACTCTTAGCACCATTTTTTTGCTATATTCCAGAGGTTTTGGTAGGTTGTGTCATTATTGTCATTCAGTTTGAAGAATTTTTAAATTTCTGTCTTGATTTCATTTTTGACCCAGTGCTCATTCAGGAGCAGGTTATTTAATTTCCATGTATTTGCACAGTTTTGAAGGTTCCTTTTGGAGTTGATTTCCAGTTTTATTCCTCTGTGATCTGAGAGAGTGCTTGATATAATTTCAACTTTCTTAAATTTATTGAGACTTGTTGTATGGCCTATCATATGACCTATCTTGGAGAAAGTTCCATGTGCCATTGAATAGAATGTGTATTCTGTGGTTGTTGGATGAAATGTTGTTTTTGTTCCAAGGTATAGTTTAAATCCATTGTTTCTTTGTTGACTTTCTGTCTTGATGACCTGTCTAGTGCTGTCAGTGGAGTATTGAAATCCCCCATGATTATTGCATTGCTGTCTATCTATCTCATTTCTTAGGTCTACTAGTAATTGTTTTATCAATTTGGGAGCTCCAGTGATAGGTGCACATATGTTTAGGACTGTGATATTTTGCTGTTGGACAAGGCCTTTTACCATTATATAGTGTCTCTCTTTGTCTCTTTTAACTGCTGTTGCTTTAATGTTTGTTTTGTCTGATGTAAGAATAGCTAGTCCTGCTCATTTTTGGTGTCCATTTGTATGAAATGCCTTTTTCCACACCTTTACTTTATGTGAGTCCTTATGGGCTAGGTGAGTCTCCTGAAGACAGCAGATGGTTAGTTGGTGAGTTCTTATCCATTCTGTGGTTCTGTGTCTTTTAAGTGGAGGATTTAGGCCATTTACATTCAATGTTAGTATTGAAATGAGAGGCACCGTTGCATTTATTGTGCTGTTTGTTGCCTGTGTACTTTTTTTTGTTTTTGCTTTTTAAATTATATTTTTGTTTTATAGGTCCTGTGTGATTTATGGTTTAAAGAGGTTCCGTTTTGATGTGTTTACAGGATTTGTTTCAAGAAACAGAGCTTCTTTTAGCAGTTCTTATAGTCGTGGCTTGTAGTGGTGAATTCTATCATTTGTTTGTCTGAAAAAGACTATCTTTTCTTCATATATGATACTTAGTTTCGCTAGATACAAAATCCTTGGCTGATAATTGTTTTGTTTGAGGAGGCTGAAGATAGGGCCCCAATCCCTTCTAGCTTGTAGGGTTTCTGCTGAGAAATCTGCTGTTATTCTGATAGGTTTTCCTTTATAGGTTACCTGGTGCTTCTGTCTCACATTTCTTAACATTCTTTCATTTGTCTTCTCTTTAGATAACCTGATGACAATGTGCCTAGGTGATGATCTTTTTGTGATGAATTTCCCAGGAGTTCTTTGTGCTTCTTGTATTTGGGTGTGTAGGTCTCTAGCAAGGCAGGGAAGTTTTCCTCGATTTTTCTCCCAAATATGGTTTCCAAGCTTTTAGAATTCTCTTCTTCCTCAGGAACACCAATTATTCTTAGGTTTGGTCATTTAACATAAACCCAGACTTCTTGGAGACTTTGTTCATATTTTCTTATTCTTTTTTCTTTGACTTTGTTGGATTGGGTTAATTCAAAGACCTTGTTTTTGAGCTCTGAATTTTTCTTCTACTTGTTCAATTCTATTGGTGACACTCTCCAGAGCATTTTGCATTTCTATAATTGTGTCCAATGTTTCCTGAATTTTTTATTGTTTTCTCTTTAAGCTATCTATTTCCTTGAATATTTCTCCCTTCACTTCTTTTATTGTTTTTTAATTTCCTTGCATTGAGCTCTGCCTTTCTCTGGTGCCTCCCTAGTTAACCTCCTGAATTCTTTTTCAGGTAAATCAGGGATTTCTTCTTGGTTTGGATCCATTGCTGGTGAACTAGTGTGATTTTGTTGTGGAGGGGGTGGTGTTAAAGAGCCTTGTTTTGTCATATTACCAGGATTACTTTTCTGGTTCCTTCTCATTTGGGAAGGCTCTGTCAGAGGGAAGATAGATATAGGGTTGATGGCTGTTATTCAGATTATTTTGTCCCACAGGATGTTCCCTTGATGTAGTACTCCCCCCTTTTCCTATGCATGTGGCTTCCTGCGAGCCAAAATGCAGTGAATGTTTTCTCTCTTCTAGGTCTAGCCACTCAGTAAGTCTGCCTGACTCCAGGCTGGTACCGGGTGTTGTCTGCACAGTCCTGTGATATGAATCGTCTATGGGCCTTCCAGACTTGGATACCAGCACCTGTTCTGGTGGAGGTGGCTGGCGGGTGCAATGGACTCTGTGAGGGTTCTTAGCTTTGGTGGTTTAATGCTTTATTTTTGTGCTGGTTGGACTCCTGCCAGGAGGTGGCGCTTTCCAGAGAGCACTAGCTGTGGTAGTATGGAGAGGAACTGGTGGTGGGTGGGGCCTGAGAACTCCCAAGATTGTATGTTCTTTGTCTTCAGCTACCAGGGTGGGTAGGGAAGGAGCATCAGGTGGGGGCAGGGTGAGGCGTGTCTGAACTCAGACTCTCCTTGGGCAGGTGTTGCTGCAGCTGCTGTGGGGGATGGAGGTGAGATTCCCAGGTCATTGGAGTTGTGTACCTAAGAGGATTATGGCTGTCTCTGCTGAGTCACGCAAGTTGTCAGGGAAGTCAGGCAAAGCTGGCAGTCACAGGCTTCGCCCAGCTCCCATGCAAACCAAAGGGCCAGTCACACTCCCACTGTGCCCCCTAAATGTTTCCAGGCAGAGGGCGAGCCAGGCTTGAAAACCTGCCCCAGGCTACCTGCCTCCCAGCTGGGAAAGAACAAGGCTTGGTTTTTCCCCTGCCTGTGGAGTCTGCACACTGGATTTGCGCCCTCTCCTGAGTTCTGGCCAGGAGACTTCTCGCCCCATTCAAATTGTTACACAGTTCAGCTAGAGATTTCTTTCTTTCTGTGGAGTTTTACCCCCTGCTCCTCTGGCTGCCCTCTCGATGGATCCTCGTGCTGCCCAGCAGGAAGGGCCTGTCTGGGGACCCAGTGAGCTCCCAAGGCCTTTCGGCTGCTTCCTCTACCCCTGTATTTTGCTAGGCTCTCTAAATTGACTCTGCTCCAGGTAAGGTCTGAAGCTTCTCCTGCAAACAGACCTTTAGTTTCTCCAGTAGGGGTGTGTGTTTGGGAGAGGAGGGTCTCCCTTTCCCACTACCGCAGGTGGGGCACTCACAGTACTTGGGGTGTCTCCTGAGTCCTGCAGGAGCAGTCCGCTTCCTTCAGAGGGTCTGTGGGTCCTCTCGGGATTTCTGGTTTGTTCTTGCAGTCGATCTGGAGCTAAAATTCATAATGCAAGTCTCTGCATGCTGCTCTGTGTGGAGCTGCAATCTAGTTCTGCCTCCCATCCACCATGATGATCCTTGCCTCCTCTTATATATTTTCATTTATTAATATGGGATCATGTAGTCTGCAGATTTTCATGTGCTTTTCCCCTACTTAGCAAGCATCATCAACACTTTTGCATTTGACTATGTACTCCTGTGCCATTCATTTTCAATGACTGCCATATTCCAATCAATCATGTAAGCATCTCTCCACTGTTATTAGATATTTAGTCTAATAGGCTTCCTATTCTTCCCACATTTACTCTGTGAGCGTTCTCAGAGAGTCCAGTGGTATGAATATTGGGAGAGATGACATTGTTCTTGGTTCTATAAAGCCTTGTCCTAGAAACTTCACATGCCTCAGTTGTGGTGTCAGAGAACAAAGGCACTAACAATGATCTGCTGTCTGGAGTCCTCAAATCATACTCATAGTGCCACTGAAAGTCATAATTTCCCAACCTGGCTCATCATTCTGCAACTACAACTTATTCCCAGGCCACTAATATTTCAGAGGAACAATACAGGCAATTGAAACCTGCAATTTATGGGTCAAGTACACAGAACGGCACTAAGTCAACCCTTCTGATGTTAGGATGACCATAGTATGTGATCTGGGGTCTTTAGGGTGGCAACATAAGACAGCACCATGTTTGGTTTGAAGTCTTCCAGGTTATTTATCTCAGAGCTTGTCCTGGAATGACAAAGACACGTCACTTCTATCCTAGGTAGTGTCTCCAGCACCATAGCAGCAGTTATTAAGAGGCTGAAATCAGCAATCCTGGCAGTCTGTCTGATTAGCCAATAGAATAATGATTTGACCTGACTGCCAAGCACTGAGGATTCCTATCTGGGGATTCACCACAGAGGTCCTTCTGGGCATCTATCTGGTCAAGTGTGGCATGATGGAGTCTGGCAGGCTGGATTTCCCTGGTCTAAATGGAGCCCTACTCCAGGTATGTTATCTTGATTTCCTTTCATCTTACTTTCCCGAACTGTGAAGTATCTTGAAATAATCTTTCATATAAAGGTAGTCAAATTAGACTAGAAATACGTCGGCTTTCTCTAAGTGTCAAATTTTTATTTTTTCCTTATCAGGATTTTTAATTTTGTCAGCAGTTTTGAAGACCATTTGTTAAGGGACTTATTCCAGGAGGCAGTATTGTGAATTGCTAAAACTGCAGACCACGTGGTCAGGCATCCTGGGTTCCAATTCTGCCATTTACTAGCTGTATCACTGCTCTGCAATCATTTCTTTAGCTTCAGTATGAGAAAAGTGTGCCTATTTCAGGTTCAAGAAAATGAAAGAAATAAATGTCAGAAAGCACTTAATACCAGCCTTGGCACAAAATAGTGCTTAATACCTATTATTATTATTATTGATTCAGGGTCTGTTGTGCAGGCTGGAATACAGTGGCATGATCACTACTCACTGCAACCTCCACCTCCTGGGCTCAAGTAATCCTCCCACCTCAGCCTTCCAAGCAGTTGGGACTACAGGTGTGTGCCACCACACCCCGCTAATTTTATCTTTTTTTGTAGAGACGGAGTTTCGTCATGTTGCCCAGGCTGGTCTCAAATTCCTGAGCTCAAGAGATCCTCCTGCCTCGGCCTCTCAAAGTGCTGGGATTACAGGTGTGAGCCACTGCACCCAGCCAAATATCAATATTATTAATTTTAACATTTAAAGAAAATTATACATACAGTTAAATATTTAATACAATTTACTAGCAATCTAGGTACTGTTATTACTATTGTCTCTACTAAGTGCAGGTGCTCCTGTCCTCTAAGGAGTTGAAGTCTAAACAGTGGTCACAATTTATTTCAGTATACATTCTACAGAAACTGATGAAATAATGACACAGAAGTAAGTATGAAATGTGAAGATGCACTGCTCAGCTTGAACAGATGTGGGAAAGAATTGCCAGAGTCGAAAGGCACATGCAGTGGAGTTTTACTTGGCCAGGCAGCAGCATGGGTAACTGAAAGTCTGTGGTTGCTACTTCTCTCTAGGATTTTAAACCCAGGCTCAAATCTAAAGAACTGGAGAGACCGCATGTGTTTCTATTTTGCTTTGTTTTGACCACTGGCTTTTATTGTCTGGAAGATATGATAAAATAGATCCCTACCATAATAGGTGAAAAGTAACTTTTGTAATAATATGTGTCTTTATATAGCCCAGTTCAGGGAATACATTTTAATTCATTTGGTCTTTTTTCAGCTTCGTTAATATTTATGCTAAACCACGTTCTAATAAAGTGCTTAAAAACCTGGATGAAGTCAAGTTAATAGGTAATAGTGTTGAAGTAAAAACAAGCAAAAAATTTTATTATTTTAAAGGAAGCACATTATTGTATGAAAAGTTACTTAAATATAGTCTTTCTATCATTATTTCCTATGGTTAACCTTATTTTCCCCTTTCCCTGAAATACTCACTTGGCAAATGTAGAATCTGAAAAGCTACATTCACTGTAACCATTCTGATTTCTAGTATCTTGGTCTGGGCATTTTACTTTCCTAATTAGGAGCATGGCTCTGTGGCTTCTGGCTAAAAAAAAAAAAAACCAGTCTGGAACGTGCTCCTTACTCTCTTAGGAGAAGGGGAGGCTGGAAGGGGCCTTCTATCCTCATTAGATGTTGATACATTTCATTTGTATATTTCACAGATGCTGCTCAGGCAAGTGTGGTCACATCACTGCAGCCAGGTTTGCTAATTGGAGAATGTGAAAGAGTATACATATAATCTCAGTATCTCTGGAGAATTTGTGAAATAGGAGGTTTAATCCCATTGTCTTTATTGGCCCAAAGGCATAGAAAGGCACCGACCCAAATTTTGGGTCTCCATTTAGACCCTGAGGTGGTCACAATGATTAAATGTCAGATGTGAGGAACCAGAAAGTCGACCTTCCTGTCGTAAGGCTGAGCATGTTGTGCTCACCTGTATTGTGCTCTAACACCGTGGGGCAGGAGATGGCTCTTGAATGGCTTTTCAAAAAGGCTTTTCAAGGAGGTTATGACTATCACTTAGGCACATCTATCAAGTTGTCATTTTCAGTGAAATTAATGACAAGATGTAAGATAGAGGCAGAGTTTCTTAGCTTGCATAAAAATGTCAGCCCTCTCCTCGGGCACAGTGCTTGCATCAGAGGATCTCAACATATTTATGAGTGTAACAAGTTTAGAAACTTTTTTTTTTTTTGAGGTGGAGTTTTGCTTTGTCGCCCAGCCTAGAGTGCAGTGTTGCAATCTTGGCTCGCTGCAACCTCCACCAGGTTCAAGCAGTTCTTCTGCTTCAGCCTCCTGAGTAGCTGGGATTACGGGTGTGTGGCACTGTGCCCTGCCAATTTTTGTATTTTCAGTGGAGATGGGGTTTTGCCATATTGGCCAGGCTGGTCTCAAACTCCCGACCTCAAACTCCTGATCCACCTGCCTCGGCCTCCCAAAGTGCTGGATTACAGGTGTGAGCCACCATGCCCGGCCTAGAAACTTTATTACTATATCTTACGGGGAGAACATTTGTAGAAAGTCTAACCATTTGTAACCAAAGTAAAAGAACCAGCAGAATCTAACCTAGAACTGAAGTCTCTATTAGGAGACTTGTCATCTTCGGGAAAAGAGACCACAATGGCTTTCAAGGATGGACAAGCCAGGATAAGCCAATCTTTCTCCATCTTCTCATTTTATGACCTTACAAAGGATGCACAATAAGGAAACCATTATTCAGACACTGCTGGCTTTTTATAAGGAAAAACCTAGGCTCCATTTGGGTGCTATTTATTATTAACTTCAAGCTTAAATTTTCTACTGTGGGCACAGATGTTTATACAGAAGACTGTTACACGTACCCAGTCTTCATGATACAAAGCGGAGGCTCCTTTTAATCTGAGTATAAAGACATGATGACCCACAGGAACACCACAGCTCTGATCTCATTCTGTTTATTTTTGAACTCTGCCTTTTGTTAAAGACAGTTTTTGAAATAGAGACCAGCACACCCTATTTTGTGCAGCAAAGTTCCTTTTTTAGATAATAATCTACTCTGCAATAGAGTTCTACTCCTCACTGATACAGAAATCCAACATTGAGCTTGTTTTTTTTTTTATCAAAAATTCTGATTTTATCCTTACACCTCAAATTTCAGTGTTGAAAGTAGTCTTAGAGATAATTTAGGACAATTGTCTACTCTAGGTGTAAACAGAACCTTAGATACAGATGTATCTTAGGAATTACAGCAGGAGCTTCCAGTATTTCCTTTGGGAGTTTGTACTCAGATCTGATCATATTTACTTAAAGATGTCATTTTTTTCATGGATAGAATAGCTATTTGTGTAGTTTGAGCATGTATCTTCCAGTTTTATTTTGGGACTTGGTCCAATCAATTATCTTTTTATAGTACCTATGTTTAGATAGATAGGTAACTTTCAGCTTTCCTTTCTCCAGGTTAAGACATGCCCATTTCAATGGTGGGAGAAAAGAAGAATTTACGTCATGCATAGTTTTTCTGTTATTGCCCAGTGTCACTTTTCAATGAGCAAATCAGGAAATAGCTACCTTGTGGAGTGATTTTCATCTGATTCATTATCACTGAAACATCTTTGAAATCTTTCCGAATCTTAAGGAATTGAATTTCCCTGAGATACCCACTGTATGACCTGCAATAATCCCTAGTGCCTCTATTTTTGTTTTTGTTAAATTAATTTCCTAGCCTGTGAGTTTCATATTCATAACCTCTGCAGGAGATACTGCCATCTGCCATACAGCTAAGCCTCCGAGCTGTGGGCTTGGAATAATCTATATTTATTTCAAGGACAAAGAAGCCAAAGAGGGAAGGGAGACATGTTTATTTTCACTTTTCCTAGACCACACTGAGAGTGAATATAAACTCTGGCAGGGAGACTGCATTAGGTGCCAAACTGCCACAGTCATTTGCATAATGTGTAATCTAAGGTGTTGATCATCTCTGATAAACAGGCATGTTCAGTGAGGGGAGGAGAAATTACGCATTGCCCCTCTGCCTGTCCCTTAAGAAACCAATCACACTGCTCTCCATCAACTCTGCAGAGCAGAAACCTTTTTGCTCCATTGAACTTGCTTCCCATTTCTACTTAGCAAACTGACTAATGGCCCTGGCTCGTTCCCTGCTGTCACCTCTAATGGTGCCATGTGCAGCTGCTCCTCCCCCAAAGGAAGGAACCCATCCATGTTCATGTAATGGATTGCTTTGGGCTGCATTTTTACTTTATGTTGCTTTGTACATTTAACTACTACACTGCACTACCCCCACTTGCCCCTATATAGAATTTTTGAAGATTGTGAAGGAACATGTTTGTTAGGAAAGCACTTTGCTGTTAAAAATCTAACCATTTGATGTTAATGAAATTGCATAGTAACTAATTTTTAATAGAGCATTTGTTGAGGGTGGGTGTTCAGCATAAAAGTTTGGTTTTAGAAACTGGACATATATTTGTTTGCATGGTTATGCAAATGCCTTTGCTTTAACAAGTGAGTCCTCATATTTAATTGAAAGTCCTCATGTTAACTGTTCAGTGAAATTTGTATTTTTAAGTATATGGTGGTTAAAAGTGAGATTCTCATCACTTTGGATTTTGCTGCATTGACTTATTTTGTCCCCATTCCCATTATACAGTAATGGTGTCATTTTGCTGGGGGATTGACAGTGGGAGGTTTGTACACCTCTTCTGGCATGTGTTTATATGGTAATTACAACCTGTGATAACAATACTACTTTTGCTAACAGCGTGTAGTACCTTGGCGTCAGAAACTATTCTGTAATTCTCAAGCTATCATCCTTACTTTTAGAAATAATGAAACTGAAGCCTGGAGTATTTAGAGACTTCTAATTCCATTTGGTGGAAGCACATGAAATTGTCATTTATGTAGCTTAAAAATGGTTGAACATCAGCAGCTCTCTATGGCTCTTCAGGAGAGCCAGGATTCAAACTACTGTCAGCCACAATCTATAGTCAGCCTTCCTTCCATGGTGCCATGCTGCTGCCTTATTTATTTATATTTTGTCTTATTTCAAGACTCACCTTGTATACATTACACACAATATAATATATGGCTACTGTCTGTTGACTGGCTTTTTAAAAGGGAGTTTGGAGAGTGCCACAGATTCATGTTTTGTAACCCTCTGGTGAACTATTACGTCTCAGGTTTTACCACTGTAAATCTAGGTGACTATAAAGGACTATTAGACAGACACTATCTTTTGAGTCATTATTTCCTCTCCTCTCTACATATGTTGCAGTTTTCCAAAGTCCAAATAGCTGTCACCAGTGATGGGCTCTTCCTGAGACGGGTAAAATCTTGCATCTCTGATCTCTCTTCCTCATTTATATTTCTCTGTGTTTTCTCCAACCAGTGAGGCTCAAAAATGTCACAGATTTCATGAGATGACTGAGAAAGCACTTAGTAATCCACCTTTAAAGCGTCCCTCCCGTCTCTTTCTCCCTCTATTCATATCTCCTTTCCACATTCTCATTTCTTCCCACCGCACCACTTTCTCTTTCTCTCTTCTGGAGATAATACTCTAATTTTTTGGCCACAGGTGTTTACCTCAAATCCTTATTTTGGCCATTTTAAGAACATACCTGCCCATTTTGAAAGAACCCAGGTGGTTTTAATATTGAGTATGTCCCAAAGATATGAATTTTGAGAGCAAACCAGTGACTACACAATTTACAGTGTGATTACATAGTAATTACTCAATTTGCTTACGAACACTGAATCCTCTCCATGGGTTCCAGACAGATGTCACAGGAGATGCACCTAATATAAAGGAGAATTTCCATTAACTGCAGTTGTAGTTGGGCTTATAACTAACTATGGGAGTGCTGAATTAAATTGTTAATAAAGGGCACTGTTGAGAACTATTAGGAAGTATGATTCAGACAGGAGAGGGACAGCAGTTGTTAAGCATGGGAAGGTTCCTGTGAATAAGTGTGTCAAATATAATGCTGACATTTCAAAGAAAGAGTTGATGAATATTTGGCTTTGGGGCTATGTGACAGTTATTGATAGTAATAACTGGATTTTGTAGAGAACCTGGTAGCATACAAATTTATTTCTACTTACACTATGATTATCGCCAGAATCCAGGAGGTAGAGACAAATGTCCAGAGGCTCAGAGGCTCACCCATGTTCTTATAACTGGTGTGCAGTGGAGTCCAAACCCATGGCAAGGCTGCCCTGACATTCAAGCCACTTCTCTTAGCATCACCTCACGCTGTTTATTCCTGGGAACCGTCAGTTCAGTCAACCAATCAATTAGACTGTGCATATATTTTTAATGAAACTGACTTGTTGACTTGCTAATTTAAAATCAAAGTGATTGAATCAGCTGTTTGTGAAAACACAGGTTAAGGAAGCACTTGCTTATTTTTACATCAAACTTTTTGGTGGTATATATTTTCAAACGGCTACAGTTTGAAATCGGTTCTTTGTGCAACACAGGAAACAGCTGAGCATGCAGCAGTCTTTTCAACTAAATTCATACACATCCAGGATAATCAACACTGGTAGCATCATCTTCAAATAGGCAGCACGTGGGCCCATATTGATATTGACAGTTCACAATTGTGGACAAGTTTGAAGTAAATTAATGTACAAACTTTTCAGGTGAAAGCCTGAAAGCATTTCACTGAAGGCTGGGGAACATTTGCATGTCTCCTTGATTTTCTAACCAAACTTTTTTTTTTTTTTTTTTTTTAAGTATGAACGAATCCCTACCCTGCCCTGTTCCCACTTAATGTCTTTCCTCATCCAAATGACAATGGTATGTTTGCCGCACAGCCTGCCCACTACTGACCCCTGCTCCCAGGTCTGTGAAAAAGACCTGGCCTTAGTGAGGTTTGTCATTCAGGAAGCTGCTCAAGTGTTGAGGGCTGCAGAGAATTCACTTCTGCTCAGTCCTTGAAGACATTTCTCTGGGCGTGACTTCCAGACTCTGGTGGGCATTGGTGAGAACGACAGAGAGAAATGATGCAGTGGTCAACAGGACTTCCACACAAATGTCAATGCTTGGTGAGGAAAAAACTGCTTTTAATCTTCCTGTGCGGTTCTTCTTCATAAAGAACGTCCGTGCTTTCTAGACATTTCTTTTGCCTTTTCCTCTCCTCCCAAAAGACTCTGTGGTTACTTGTAGTCAGCCCCTTCTCCTGGTCTTTCCATTTTCTCCTCAGAAGAACCACCACTCCATTTCATTTACCACCCCTCCTTGGAGCACTCGCCCTCCTATGGCTTCTCTTTCTCACATAACTTCCCACCCCATTCTCCCGTGCATCTCAGAGGACTGTTCTCCCAGATCATCTCATCCTGCCCAGCAGGAAGCCGTAGCTCACATCTCAGCCAAGGGAGGGGTAGAGATGACGCCAGTGGAGAAGGATATCAACAAAGGAGGAGAGAAGGAAAGGCAGCAACTGAGACTTTTCAAGAGTGCAAAAAAGAGACATGAAAGGCCTCTGGAGCCTGAAAAATGAAACTCATAAGTGGGGAAAGACTTGGCTTCCCTTTCTGTCCTGCTCCACCTTTATTTATCATACTTTAGATATCTATTTTTTTCTTCTTCTTTTTTTTTTTCCTTGAGATGGAGTCTCGCACTGTCACCCAGGCTGGAGTACAATAGCATGATCTTGGCTCCCTGTAACATCCGCCTCCCAGATTCAAGTGATTCTCCTGCCTCAGCCTCCTGAGTATCTGGGATTACAGGCACCCGCCACCAGGCCCAGCTAATTTTTTGTATTTTTAGTAGAGATGGGGTTTCACTATGTTGGCCAGGCTGGTCTTGAACTCCTGACCTCATGATCCACCCACCTCAGCCTCCCAAAGTGCTGGGATTACAGGTGTGAGCCACCACACCTGGCTTGGATATCTATTTTTATTAGAAATAATTTTTGAAAAATGTCTGATATAGTGAGTAGGACATTACAGACGATCAGTAAGAGACAGTTATTAACTTATTGCTTTGTAAGACCCAAGTAACGCAAATCAATATAGGACAATGCGGTTCAAACCATGAAGCAAAAAGTTATTTTTGATAAAAGCAAGATCGTACTTTTGGTAAAAGTTTCTCTCTGTTATAGTACACAGATTGTGGCAGTCAGTTGTGAGGGACAGCATGACAACTTATGATGATAGTCACCAAGTACTGAAATTTGAGTATGATAATTTTTAGAGACAGGACAGTGTTAACGTCAAGACCTGCATTTCAGTCCCACACACATATTACTCCTGGAAATGTTCTGTAACCTCTATAGGCTCCTGTTTCCTAATCTGCAAAATGAAGATCCTACAGAACAAACCACACAGGGTTGGTTGTTCCTAGCTCAAATGGGATCATATATGCAAAGCTCATGGCACAGTGCTTAGCATAGAGTAAGCACTCAGTAAAGGCTGTCCATTATTAGGACTGTGATTTTTAAAAAGAGAGCACATTCAAGTTTGTCCTTGTGAAGATATCAGTTTTATGCATTTGCTTTCTGATTTACTTTCCTGAGAGACAAAGAAAGGGACATGGTTTAAGCATGCCTGTTGGGAATGTAGGAGCCATGAGAAATTCATCTCTTATGCAGACTGTAGCAGGAAAAATATCAGAAACCACACTGGTGGGTTTCCCCTCCACTCTATGACCTCTGCCAATCATATTTCTGACCATGTCACATTCCCACAGAACACTTTCCATGAAGTGGTGTTTGTTAATTCATTCGGCAGTTCATCACATGTTAGACTTACTTCACTTGAGCTTGAGAGCAATTTTGTGCTATTAGGAAAGATGTGAGAAGTCATTTATGGGACGGCAGGTAGACTCAATTGGTGACCGGGGATTTGTTGACCGTTTCACATTACAGGGCGTTTTCCAAATTCTGGGACTAGATGGTGTATGCTAATTCATTTGACTAACAACTGCAGAGCATCCACTTCTTTTAAGCCCAGGAATAGGTGCCAGGGAATCAAAGGTGCATTACAAAGCATCACAGTCTGGTGAGAAACATGAGGCCTTATACACAGCTGAATAAATATTTGTTGAGGCAACTGGGAAATAAACCCTTACTTAATTCTGTGTGTTCTTAGAGAGCTTAGAGCAACCTACCCTAAGAGGGCAGGGGAGGGGGCGGAATGCTGTGGTTGTGACGGGTTTGTTGCCTGTCTCTGCTGTGATTCGAGAGCCCTCTGTGCTGACCTTCTAGCAGTCTCTCTAGGGCTCAGTGAAACCCTCTCAGAAATAACTGTTACAAAGTCCCAGAAAAGCACACTGGGATGTGGCCAATCTCAACCCCAACAAACCACTCTTGGTGCTTTTCAAAGTCTGTAAACCCAGGAATTGTGTAATGCTCTGGTTTCCATTCCAGTTTGTTCAGTGGCTGAAGCACAGCTTGCGAAGGACTTCAGATATAGAGCATCCGAGGCCATAAGCAAACACGCCATCAGAAAGTGCACTCTGAGCAGCAGCCACACACTCAGCAGGGACAGCCGGAGAGGGAAGGGGTGGGGTGGTCGCTATTTGCAGAAAACAGGCCTGACCCCCTGCTCCTTAGCTCACTACTGCCAGTAGCAAGAGCTGCTTGGCTTCGTCTTGCCCATTCAGTCTCACCTAGGTGCCAGTCTAGACCAATGCAGTTCCCTAGTTAGGGAGAATTTAAGGGGCCCAAGGGCGGTAACACAGTGGCAAGGATCTCGTCATATTTCCAACTGACCGTGTCCTCAGCCTTTAGGAGCTGAGCCAACTGCATTTTGTTTTGTTCTTTGTGACTAAATAGACCACCTTGTACCCTGCTTACCGTGAGTGGCACCTGTCTTGTTCTTTGTACCCCAACCTTTGGAGCCTTGTTTCTTTAACTGGCAGGTGAATCTTTAAGCACTGACTTGAAGGGCTGTTTTGGGCAGTAGATGAAATAGCTTGTGAGGCATCTGGCACACAGAATATGTGCCATTTGTGCCAGTGTCTGAGTCTTGACCTTTGTACATTCTGTCCCACTGGTGTTCTTGGAGCCTGGAGTTCTGCCTCTGAACAGGAAGCATGATTGTTTTGGTGTCGAGGACATTTGGTAGAGTACAGTGGAAAAATATGTGATTTATTTACCAATACTGTCATCCTTGGCATCTGATGGGGATTGATTCCAAGATTCCACCATATCAAATCAGCAAATGCTTAAGTTCCTTACATAACATGGCACAGGATTTGCATATAACTTACATGCATTCTCCTGTGTGCTTTAAATCATCTCTAGATTACTTATAATACCTAATACAATGTAAATATTATGTAAATAGTTGTTATGCTGTATTTTTTTATTTATATTATCTTTTATTGTTGTGTTGTTATGTTTTATTGTTTCTCTTTTGCAAACATTTTCAATCCACGGTTGGTTGAGGCCTCAGATGTGGAACCTGTGGATATGTGGATTCATATGTGCCATAAACATCCCTGACTCTCACCCCATCTTTGACTCCTTCATTCCTTCTTTGAGCCTTATTCAATACTGGCCATCACCTGATCCCTTTCACTCACCCCATTCCTGACAGGGTGTCTTCTAATCAGTTCTTGAGTTTCTTCAAGGGTTTAGGCCTCAGAGACCTCCTCAGGGACATGGGGAGCACTAGGCTGCTATGCTAATGTGCAGGGAATTGAGTCTAGCCCAGCATCTCCTGTTGCCTCCTCTTCCTCAGCTCTGGCTCAGCTGCTTGGAGAGCTGTCCCAAGAGAGATCAGGGACCAAATGGAGGGTGGAGTGGTAGGGAGGACCGAGCGCAAGACCGGGAGTCAAGTGACCTGACCCATTCCCTGCTGTGTGACCTAGGCTCATCCCACTTCACTTTAGGAAATGTAGGCAAGATGTAGAAACCAAATGCAGAGGTGGGGTCTGCTACTCTGCTCAGCTGAAGAATGTCAAGGAAAGCCCATCTTGAGGGAAATTGTATGGCACCAATCTCTACTCTGAATAAAAAGAAATGATGCTGAAATTAAGGCCTTAGCTTACCGGACTGAAAGAGAAGGAATCAGAGGGAAAACATTTGTAACATTTGCTCTGAATTTGTCATGGTCTAAGATCTTTATCAGTATTTAATTTAAAAGGAAAAATAAAACCACCTGGCAACCTCACGGTGGCTATTGAATTACAAGCTGGATAAGTTGTTAAACACCTATGCAACAGCTACAGAGATAGGAGAGTGGAGCCAAGGGCTGTGGCACAGACTCCCTGCCCAAGCCCGAGACAAAGTCAGAGGGGCAAATGCACAATCACAGTGTCTCTAATTTCTACAGGAGCTGGAGTCAAGAGTGATGTGCTGTCTGAACAACTGCCCTGTGTGGGTCAGAGAAAAGGGATCGATCCCTATCTCGAAGTGAAAATGAAAAAGATGCTCTAAGGAGAAAAATTATTTATGGCGTACTCTGTGTCTGACAACGTGGAATTAGTAAGAGAATTGTCTTCTATTGGTAGCCTCTTTATATATGTATATATAATTTATATATATATAATATATGTGTTTTATATATATTTATATTTAAATATATATTTTTAAATATATATATTTATATATATATAAAACACACACACACACACACACACACACACACACACACACACACACACACACACTCCTGCATATATCTTATTGGTTCTTTTTCTCTGGAGAGCCCTGATTAACATTGTCTCCTTTGCTAACAAGTTCCTCAAGGCAAGGTCCTAGGCCTTCTTTTCTTCTCACTCTAAGTTTTGCTTGTTTTCTTTTTTCTTTTTTTTTTTTTTTGAGACAGAGTCTTGCTCTGTCGCCCAGTTTGGAGTGCAGTGGCGCGATCTCGGCTCACTGCAAGCTTCGCCTCCTGGGTTCACGCCATTCCCCTGCCTCAGCCTCCCGAGCAGCTGGGACTACAGTTGCTTGCCACCATGCCTGGCTAATTTTTTGTATTTTTAGTAGAGACGGGGTTTCACAGTGTTAGCCAGGATGGTCTCGATCTCCTGACCTGGTGATCTGCCCGCCTCGGCCTCCCAAAGTGCTGGGATTACAGGCAGTTTTGCTTGTTTTCTATGCAATTTTTTTTTCTGCCCATGGCCTCAGTTGCCATCTGCATGTGAATAACTCTTAAGTTTATATTCTAGCTCAGAGATCTCTTTCTATGGATCTCCAGACCCATGCATCTAATTGTGTACTTGGATATCTGAAGGGCATCTGAATGCAACATATGCAAAGGTAAATTCATGATCCTGCAACCCTGATCTTCTTTCAGGGTTCCCCACTTCTGTGAAACGTACCTCTCTGTATCGAAAAGACCTGGAGCCATTCCTAACAGCTCTGGCTCAGCTGCTTGGGGAGCTGTCCCAAGAGAGATCGGGGACCAAATGACACTGGTCCCTGTCCTTCCTGTCAACTCCTCTTCCTTAGGCTCTGGAGGCTTGAGGGGAAACCTGGCCAGGTTGAGGCTGGAGAGGATCAAGCCATGAGCCCTGGAGGGTGGAGCGGTAGAGAGGACCGAGAGCAAGACCGGGAGTCAAGTCCCGGTTTACCCTCTTAACTCTGTACCTAATCCATCACCACATCCTGCCAATGTCACTTCAGAAATTTCTCTTACATCTCTACTTCTCTCAAGCTCCACTACCACCACTCAAGCTATGGGTATATCTCATCTTGACTCCTATATTAACTTTTCAAGTTGCAAGTTGCAGGTAGCTGCCTATTCTCAGTCTGTCCTCTAATTCTCTTCCTTTACACTCCAGCTACAATGACGTTTCTACAAACTAAATCCGATCCTATCATTCTGTGCCATTACCTGTTGGAAATCATACCATGATTGGCTCCCAAGGCTCTGCATGGTCTTATCCTGCTGTAGTTTTCCCACTTGCTTTCTAGACTCCAGCTAAACTAGCTTTTTCTTTTAACTCCTGAAAATGAAGTCCCCATCATGGGTTCTTTGAATATACTGTTTTTACTCTAGTTTAAAAAATTTGGAATATTCTTCCCAACTTCTCAACTATCGTATCAGGAGTCATTTCCAGAGGAAACTGTTGTGTTCCACACACCCCTTCCTCAGCCTAGTCAGACTCCTTTATTATACAATCTCATAGTATTTCTCTAAATCAAAGCAAATAATAATAGCTAAGAATTATCACGTGCTTGCCAAGTTCGGGTGTCAAACACACTGCTAAATATTTTATAATTGTTATATCTAAATGTTATCTAATTAAAAATTAGAGAAATAGCCAGTATTATCATTCTTCTTTTCCAAGAGAGGAACCAGAGAACCTGGGTGATATGCTGAGAGCATATTCAGCAGTGTGATGAGTTTAGTGGATATTTGGTTCCCCCACTGGCCTGTGTACTTGGAATGAGCTGGGGCCACTGTTAACGGATCAGCACTGTTAGAGGACTGCCTGGCAAGTAGAATGTGTTCCATATGTACTTGTTGATTGAAATAATGAATATTCGAATGAGAAATGAACCAGGGCACATTTTAACATGAAAACTAACTGGGTATTCCTTTTGTTCTCTATACCAAATTAGTCACCTATGAGATTGTTTACAAAATTCTAGACAGCTGCTTGCAAATGAGAAAATGGCATCCCAATATTGGAGATGCTTTAGAGTATCCTCCACTCTTCATTTTAATGACCATCTGCTCCATTCCCAAATGAGGCACCAATTCAGTTTAATTTTACACACAGTTAAGAATGATTTTTTTTTAGTTCCAGTCCTTTTGGGGCTTCTAAAAGCACACACTTAGAAAATGCATACTCTCTGTTAGGTCCACACCAGCAGCTGTAACAAATAAGCCCTACATTTCTAAGCCTTAACACAATACGTGGTTATTTCTTATTTGTGTAGCAACCTAGCGTTGCTGCTTGGCCAGAAAGCTTTTCACCCGGTGATTTGGGAACCCAGACTTTCTTCACCCCATGGGGCCCCCACCTGGGGGGTCTCAGAGTTCCTTTACTGATGGCAGCAAGGCAAAAAGCACAGAGGAGGCATACCTCCTTCCTCAAAACCCTGGCTTCCAAATGAAGCATGTCACTTCTACTCATTTTGCACTGCTAGAAATTTATTATGTGGTCATGCCGAACTCTAAGGAAGGCTAGGAAATGCTGTCTATCTATATGCCCAGGAAGAAAAAAGAGAAAACACATTTGATTGAATCATCAGCATTCTCTGTCCCACCCTTGTCCTCATAGTACAATGCAGAGAGATGCTGTAAGATTAGTAAAAAGTGCCCTCGGGTAAGGGAAGAAGGAGCTTAATTTTCACTGTGGACATCTGAAAAGGCATGCGGAGGAGTGAATTTTGAGTGGGGCTTGAAGAATAAGCAAGTCCTTGATAGGAAGAGATGGCAACAGGCGTAACTGAGATGAAAACTAGTGCCAAGAGAGATGAGGTCTGAAGCCAGGTGGGAGTGAGAAGGTGAGAAGAAATGTATGCCTGTGCCTTGGTCTGTGTGTAGGCAACTCAGTCAAGTGTAAACATTATTTTAATAATCTCTTTGTCTTGGTTTTCCTTTGCTCCTTCTTTAAGTAATTAAATAACGAACAGAATTCCACCCTCCACCATGAGTATCTTGGTCACTAATGTGAAGACATGAAATAATTAGAGGGTGTGCTGTGTAAGAATTTTAATGTCATGGAAACTTCTACTTTCAAGACTGTGCTAATTACACAGGATGAGGGGGAACAAAGGGAATTATACAATCCCTGCACAATTAGCAGAGCACAGCTTGTTATAACCAGCTCTGTTTAGAGCCTCTTCTAAACCTGGATATGTAATAAATCAATATGTAGTAGTGACCTAGCAGTTATTTTTTAGGGAACTCTCAAATTTTGGAAATGCAGGATTTTTGGAATGTGAGATTTGGCCATTTTGGATTTGACTATAGGGATGGTACAGGAGACTTTTACATTCTAGTCTACATAATAAAGAGGAAAAAGCAGGGTCTTTAGAGGGAGAAGACCTCTTCCTTGGTCTGCCACTCGCTGGCTGGGTGATCATAACTTCTCTGAGCTGCTTCCTCCACTGTGTGGGGATAGGGGATAGTAATGCATATGAAAGCACCTAGCGCTAAGCCTAGACTATATTAAGGACATAATTTTAATTTTAGATCCATTTCCTTTCCCCTTCCCAACTTTCCTTTTCTTTAGTGAGATTTCACTCATCTCAAATAAAAATCCTTAAGACTTTAAGAACTGTACAAGAATGACTGTAATAACCGACAGATGTACTTCCTCTAATGCTACCAAACTGCAATAAAGGCAGTTATAATATCAGTGGCTCTATCTGAGCAGTGTCAAGGATAAAAAAATACCTTCCTAGGCTGGGTGCAGTGGCTCACGCCTGTAATCTCAGCACTTTGGGAGGACGAGGAGGGTGGATCACCTGAGGTCAAGAGTTTGAGACCAGCCTGGCCAACATGATGAAACCCTGTCTTTACTAAAAATATAAAAATTAGCTAGGCATGGTGGCACATGCCTGTAATTCCAGCTACTTGGGAGGCTGAGGCAGGAGAATCACTTGAACCTGGGAGGCAGAGTTCAAGTGAATTCTGATTCTTGAATTCACTTGATCTCTGCCACTGCACTCCAGCAGAGATCACGCCACTGCACTCCAGCCTGGGACACGAGTGAAACTCCGTCTCAAAAAAAAAAAAAAAAAAAAAAAAAAGTACCTTCCTTGTCAAATCTTATGAGGGGCTGACTCAGCTCTTCTTTTCTTCCAAAGAAGATAAACTGTGTATCATGCAATTTGCTTTCTGCTCGGGGGTTTTGTTTTGTTTGCAAACAAGATCTTAAGTGCAAAAGACTTAAACATTCAAGGGCCTATGATGAGTCCCATAAAAGTTGGGCTTTTCACTAGTTTCTATTGCCAGAATATTAGAAATTGATATGAAAAACTGAGAGCTTAAAAACTGCACAGTATTACATATGATTCAATTGCAAAGTGCTGTGAACTGCCCATCCCAAGCCTCAGCTATGAATGGCTTATACACCCAAGTGCATCTCAGTATTGACTGAAAGGATAGAGGCTCTTAGCTCTTGGGAAGGCATTAGGATTGCATTATCATATCAATAGCCCACATGCAAAGTTCTTGATAAAAACTATCATAATCCAGAGGCAGAGATAAAATATGAGAGTTTGATTTGTGTAAACAAATCAAAAGCATTTAGAGTCAAGCTACTTAATCTGTCTTAAAGCATTGCCGGGAATATAAACATCAGAACAGCCTGAGGCAGGCAGCCTGCAGTAGAAGAACTCTAATTTGCTACTTTTTCTTGCTTTGCTATAATCCAGCCATATTGGCTATCTTTCAATTTTACAAACCAGCGAAGCTTAACGCTTTTTGTTTTAAAGCCCCTAATAATAATAGTCAGGATAGTCTTCAGTTACGCTGCACTAACAAATAGCTTCCATATTTTAGTGGCTTAAGACAATTAAAGTCTGTTGTTTGCTCAGGTTACAGGTCCATTGTGGGTCCATGGGTGCTGGGGGTGGGGATGGAGAGGGGCACTCTGTTCTTTGCAGTCACACAGGCTCCAGGCTGAAGGAGAAAGCCACACCCTGAGCCACATCAGTCAGAATGCCATAGGGAAAGGGAGCTAGGGAGTCTTGCAACAGCAATTAAATACTCCAGCATGGAAGTGCCATAGATCCTTTCTACTCACAACTCACTGGTCATCCCACATCCCATGGCCCCAAGCTATTTGGTCCTTTCATGTGCCCAGAAGGGAAGGGAAGTGGGGAAAGCTGTCTTGACTCTCACACCTCCCCTAACCACCCTTTCTAAAGCAGGGTCCACCTCTTCACTACCTGAGCACCCTATTTGTCTTCTTCATAGTGCTTATTGCAATTTGTAATTGTATTATTTACTTATTTTCTGTTTTGTTTTTAGTCTGTTTGCTCCACTGGACGCTAAGATCCCTAAGGGGAAGTATTATTTATACCAGCAGGCTGATTCCATAAAGCTATTCTCAAAAGTACCCAATTGGCTTCATATATTTAAAATACTCAGTATGTTTGTCTTGAACTTGGAGAATCCTTATGAGTAAAATCTCATGTCTCTTAGTCTGTGTTCACCCATTTAGGCTGTGTGCTGACCCTGCCTCCACTGCTCCTCAGCAGAGGGTCCTCTTGCTACTCACTGTCAGGGGCTGAAACAAACTGCGCATTCCTTCCAATGCTGTCAGTAAGCGGAGGGAAAAAAACTATCAACTGAAACCTTACAGAAATCTCCAAAGGCTGTGAAAACCACCATATCCAGTGCAAATTACTATGAATTTTGTAAATAAGGACCAGGAGAGAGGAATTTTGTGAACTGGAGTTTTGTTGAACTTGGTTTTGGCAAATGAGCTCACAGGGAATTGGCTCAGAGCTACCCGCCACCTCCCACTAACAATTGTATTTCATGGTCCGATTCTGCTTGGCATTTTGAAGACACTCTGAAATAACTGTCAATTTCACAGACAAGGAAACTGTAGTTTAGAAAGGTTAAGTAAGTGGCCCAAAGTCACAGAGGCTGTGACGGGAAAGACAGGAGTGTCATCCAGGTGACCTCTTGCCAGTGCGGTGCTTCTTTCCCTGAATCACAGTCTGGATAGGCTGCAATCATTTTTTTTTTATTTAATGTGTCATTTAGTGTATAAAGGAATATTCTAAGTATTTATCTTGCTTTTTATCACTTTAAATAAAAACATTTTAACAATTATTGGCTATTTTAGAGACTCTTAATAACTGTACCATCATTTCCTATGCAAAATCCTATGAATTATTTTCAACTGAAATAAGAAATGATTGAAGCACAATTGCCTGTGGGATGAGTTTACTTCAGCAAAGAAGATTCAAGAATCAATTAGTGATGGCCTTGGAGAAATGGGTTTTAAATAGGAATTGTCTTAGGTCATCTAAAGCATATCTTTAGTTACCTAATAGTTTATCTTAAAAGAGGCCACCACTAAAATCAAAGGTTTCATAGACACTTGTAAGTATGAATTTTTTAAAAAGACACTTTTTTTTTAAGCTATGAGTTTTTTTCTCCTGTATCTTTCAGAATAAAGGCTTTTTCCTGCCCGTCCTACACATGTATCCTGGAACTTAAAATAAAATTAAATAAAAATTTTAAAAAAGAAATTAGGCTTTTATGGCAAGGATATTTTGCACACTATAGCAGGTAAACATTAATAAAGAAAAAAACCTAGACTTTTCTCTCTGCTCATTACTCCCTAGACACTGATTTCTGATTTTGTAGAGTTGCTGTTACTTTTCCTCGATGCTGGGCTGCATAACTGAGAAATGTGTTTCTCTCCTACCTGTTGGCTCCAGCGTGCTGTGTTTTCCTCCTTCTTACTACAAGTTCAGGAAATCAAGCATGGTCTCCATCTGTGTGAGGAGGAGATTCAAGGTGCCCGTGCCAGGAGCAAGCTGCATAGCCCTAAGTGGACACCAAGAAGAGAGAAAAATTTAGAAATAATTGAAATGAATTGGGTTCAGAGAAATGAAAACAGAACTGCCACTTTAAAAAAAATATTTCTATTTAAGTACAATACAATACAAAGAATGGCAAGTGGGTAGGCGTTGAATAGAGGTGGACTGAATGAAAAAAGAATTAAGAAATTAACCTCATTTAGGGTTTCAACTGGTACTAGGATTACAAACTCAGATGCCTTCAAGCCCATGCAGGTGGTATGAGTGAGCCAGCAGACTGGGTGTGAGGTAATAAGGAATGGTGGGCACTGTGATGAGCTAGTGAGCCCATGCCCCATCTGGGGCAGCTACTGCTCAGGTCTAGTTGATGATTTTGACTGATGCCACAAAGATAAACAGGCCCAATGATGTCACAACGTCCAATTTTTAGGGAAAAACAGAAATACAGATTTTTAAATGTGAAATATTTTGAGTTTTGTACTTTAGGATCTAATTTTAAAAATAAAACAAAACTGCACAGGTCAGACAAGGCTAAAACCAAAGCCCATGTGAGGGGTCAGGATTGGCACATGGATGGCCAGCTTTCACCTAAGGTCTACTGCAACATCGTAACTTTCCAAGTGATTGATAAAAAAGGTCCAGAGGGCCGAAGCTGCCTTTGGGCAGGGACATTTGGTTCATTCATGGCACAGCTGGGATTTTAGGCATGCGCACCTTCCCTTTCACTTAAGACCTTTTAGTGTCACTTATGACCACTCTGCCACTGGCTGAATCTGATCCAGACCTGTTTAAATAACAGGATGGAAGCCAAATAGACCTGCCTTCTATTGATCAGATTCTTGAGTCTAAAGCTATTGTATATAAAGCTTCATAATAAAAGGTGGAATGTTCTATTCTAACTGTTCCTGTATATCATCGAGTAAGTTCTGGGTAATGCTGAGTGACTGAAATGTGATGGGTCCTCCTATGAAATAAAACTCTTATTAAAGGCATTTGTTTGGGATGGTGTTTAAGCATTGTGGCCCCATGTGAAGAATATGGACAGAGGCACAAGTGGGTTCCAGTGGATCCATTTGCTGGTTCCAGTTTCTGTTAAAACACTCTCTGTTTCTATGATAATCAGTGTTGTGTGATGGGTAAGTGTATGGGTTGGGTTTTAGAGACTGACTCAGCCACTGATGATACTTAACCTCTCTAGGTCCTATGTGCAAAATCATGATAACGTACCTGAATCCTAGAGTTGTCATGAGGTTCAAATAAATGAATACATAGAAAGTGCTTAGGATGGTGCTTGCATAGGTAGTCATCAACGTTAGCTAGTATTTGTAACAACTACCAACATTTACTGAATGCCTACACCAAGTTACTTATACGTAGTATCTGTCATCATCTCCACAATCCTCTTAGTTTTGTATTATTACCTTCATTTTAATAACGAGAAAACATGACTGAGGGAGAGCAAGTCTATTGTTCAATGTCATCCTGGGATTAGTGGAGCTAGTGTTTGAACTTAGATCTACTCAGCCTAGACAGTTGATTAACCTACCTCTCCAGTGCCTTGTCATTTGTTCAATTGAAGACAAATTTCAGAACTTTAAAGGAGAGCAGGTCTATTTGGCCAAACACCAATTGCTTATCAAGTCAAATACCAAAGCAAAAGAGTCTCAGAAACAATCAGAAATATTGCGACACTTGGGAATCTTTTGCCTTATGTAAAAAATGTCTTATTCTAATAATGGGAGTGTACCATGTAAGTAAGCGTAAGACAGGAGAGCATGTAGTCAGGTTTTAGTCTGCAGGAACCCTCATTCTGCTCTTTAAAGTGCTATATCTCTTACTAGATTATTTGCTTAATATTGATAAAATAATGGAGGTAGCTTTTAAGAATTTAAACATGTACTGAATGTTGACATTGGAAAAATAGCACCTGAAAGATTTTACTTTACGACATTTTTAAAACATTTCCTTGCTTTTGTAGAATATACTATGGAAATAGTGGAATAAAACATAAACATTATTGAAATATATGAAGCCTTAATATGAAGCATCTTCTATAAAATATTATTGAACGAAGAAAAGGGAAGCAAGGAATGAAAGAAATGAGAAGTTACTGAATGCTGTCATGAGACAGACCCTATCCTAGGTATTATTATAGTCATCATAGCATTCACAGAGTGAAAAATAACCAAACCAGGGCCAAAAAAAAGGTGTGGAAAATGTGTAAATAGCTAACTCATTTTTCCATGGGCAGATGCAGGTTTAAAACTTAAATCTTACTTAGATATAACTTTTATCTTGAATATCCATTCTGTTTTGGGATTTTTCTTTTCACACATTAAAAAATAATTTTAGCAAAGCAGAGGCAGGAAAGGAGGGTGTCCTTTTAATGAAAATACTTAATTGCCATCAATGCAGGAAAATATTAACTAGAAAACGTATACATGCAAATTTTCTCTGCTTTAGAATGAACTGAACATTATCCTAAGAGATAATGACATCTATTCACAGGAATAATATAGAAAGTGGGAACGTATTGTACAAGAAAAGATGAAAAATATAAGCTACTTTCTTTAGTCTGATTTCTAAAGTGTAATTTTCGTACTTAAGTTAGAGGCACTGCAACTTTACAGAATATAAAATGCATCTACATTCAAATGTTGGTTTTAGAATACAAAATAATATTTCAAAGTCAAGTAGAAATGAATTTGTTCATTATCTACTCTTTTGGATAATTGCCATTATTGCTATTTCTTCTTGGGCAGATAATTGAAAATTGACTATATAAATTGTTGTGTTTTTCTGGGGAAATAGCTTAGACTCAACATTTGTCACCCACATTTTAATCTAGTTTACAATTTTACCAGGTCTAAAAATTATAGCTATTCTAGCACATTATTCCATTACATTTCATTAATATCACCCCTTCTTTTTAGCTTCATGTGGCAAAAAGGAATTTTGCCAGTGCTGTTTATGGCTGAGAAATCCATTCTTTCTGTGTACCGACTTGTGAGTGCTAGCTATGGGAGAATTTAGTGACATAATAGGATAAACAAGACAGTGATAATATTTGGACATGAGATTTAGTCTTCCCAGTTTTGCTACAGCCCTCTGTGGCAACAAAGGACTTTGTACTGTGGATCTCTAATGTCAGCATCTGGTTACATTTGATCCTGGTTTGTGTGTGGTCTGTTTGAGATAAAGGACTTAAATAAAGACCAACAGAATAAAACACAAAGCGCCACTGAGTTGCCCATTTATTAACTTATCAAGGTAAATTCTATGACTCATTAGGGAACCAGGTGGAGGCCATAGTTGATCTAATTAGTTAATGAATTTAGGAGAGAGAACAGAGGACTTTTGCTCTCTATGTTTCAATGATCATGAACTTAACTTTCAATTTCTCTTCATTGTAGGTGGGGTCACTTTGGGACTCTGAGATTCTCACACAGGAAGTTTATTGGAGCATGTTCTTAGGAACAACACCTGTCTCTGATGTGAGAGGAGAAAGAAGAAGGCAAAGGGAGAGTCTGAACCTTGATGCAGTCACAGCACAGAGCTGAGCTGACCCTGCAGGGAGCTCTGGAGCTGGGAAAGTTCTGCAGAGTCCAGTGGGTGCCAGGCCAGCTTGCATGGGCTTGGGCAGAGCTGGTGGTGCACACTTCTTCCCAGCTTCACATTCAATGACATCATGTTGATATCTTGAAACTGGTGGCACACACATTTATAACACAGTAATAGGCAATGCTAGAAACCAGGGGTTCTCCCACTTCCCTTGCCTAGAAAGCTGGTTTGCCAGAAAACCCACAGTGAAGAAAGATTGCTTCCATATCTCTGTGCCCAAATTCATGCAATAAATTATTTGTTGTTGTTGTTGTTGTTGTTTTTGAGATAGAATCTCACTCTGCCACCCAGGCTGGAGTGCAGTGGCGTGATCTCGGCTCACTGCAACCTCCATCTCCCACGTCCAAGCAATTCTTCTATCTCAGCCTCTCGAATAGCTGAGACTACAGGTGTGTACCACCAAGCCTGGCTAATTTTTTTTTTTTTTTTTTTTTTTAGTAGAGATGGGATTTCACCGTGTTAGCCAGGATGTTCTCGATCTCCTGACCTCGTGATCCGCCCGCCTCAGCCTCCCAAAGTGCTGGGATTACAGGCGTGAGCCACCGCTCCCAGCCCCCGTAAATTCTTAATTGTTAGCAGTGCCACAGTAGAAGGAATTCTATACAATAATCCTAAGTCTTGTATTGTTATAGCTTCTTTAGGCCAAGCCTCCTCTGTTCTACCAAGTATTAATCTAATCTCAGGATTTCTATCCCTGCCATGCTATCAGTGATTTTTCTTACTGCCTTTCTGAAAGAGGCAACTAAGCTCCCATGAAAATGGAACAATCTCTTTAAGATACAACTTAGTGATATGACTCCAAAGCCCAAGTGACAGAGTTATCAAAGAAGTATTTAATAAGTACTAGTAATGATCAAACAATATCCTGAATAAAGTACTTAGAAAGAAAAAAACAAACCCAGCTGAAATGGTTTTGTTTAAATGTATTGCTATGCCTTTACTTGTAAACATGGTCATTCATACTAATGAAGTAGAATAACAATAATTATGGCATGTATTTGTTTAATGAAGTCATAAAATATTTTTGCAGCCAGTTTAGGGTGCAGAAGGTAGGAGAAGATTTTAGATACATTAGCCAAGAATTCAACCAAAGAATTTCAGTTAAAATCACTCCAGCTATTTTAAAAGTTGATTTTAAACTTAGTCCATCCTGAGAAGGATATTGCTGTATGCAATTCAATATCCAATTGCTGTATGCAAATACTATTATCTTTCGGAAATTCAGAGAGTTGGTATGGGAGAGTTCACCATTAGCTTGGGTAGCAGAAATATTTAAGGGTACTATTCTAAACAAAGCTGCACATGTATCAGAGTTCTTTCTTCTTCTGAGCTCTTTATAGAAAAAGGCAACTAAAGGAAGATCCAAGATTTGACAGGCAGAGATTATACAGAATTTCTTCTCAGCTTTGCACCTTACATCCTATACCCATATTAACACCTGGCAATGTAGTAATTGCAAAAACATCAGTTAGGCAATCAATTTAGGAAAAAGAAATAGGCATAAAATGGGGGAGAAGTTGTCCTGATTTTAAACAGGCTAGAATGTGGAAACTCAATAAGACAAGCATGGATGATTCTGAAATTTAGCGATTAAAAAGTGACTCAATATTGACTATATCTATTCTATCGGCTACCACATTTCTATAACAAGCATCAAAGAAGAGAGAAAGTGAGGACTCCAACAAATATTCTTCCATGACATAAAATCATTGGGAGCAAACTGTCTTATACATCACAACTCAGCACAGAGTCTATTTCAATATCTTCTTAAATGAATTGATGAGATATAGCTAGGGCCACATTTGGATTCTGTAATCAGTTTCTTACTTCCTCTCCTGTTATATTCATTGCTTCATTCAAAAAAACTGTGTTATTTTCTGTACTATCATATTCTACCAGGGGCTGGGGATACAGGGAATCTTTTGTCTTTCTGGAGACAGATATCATCCAGATAATAAAGTATAGTCATGGAGATAAAAAACAGAGGGACCGGCCGGGCGCGGTGGCTCACGCTTGTAATCCCAGCACTTTGGGAGACCGAGGCGGGCGGATCACGAGGTCAGATTGAGACCACGGTGAAACCCCATCTCTACTAAAAATACAAAAAAGTAGCCGGGCGTGGTGGCGGGCGCCTGTAGTCCCAGCTACTCGGAGAGGCTGAGGCAGAAGAAGGGTGTGAACGCGGGAGGCGGAGCTTGCAGTGAGCCGAGATTGCGCCACTGCACTCCAGCCTGGGCGACAGAGCAAGACTCCATCTCAAAAAAACAAAAAAAGAAACAACAAAAAAAAACCAGAGGGACCCTGAACTGTGGTGTGGTGGTGGTGGTGGTGGTGTGTGTGTGTGTGCATGTATGTCTTGGTGTGTGATTAAATGCATTTTTCTCTTGAATGAGGTATTCAGGATACTGATAATTAAGAGCAAAGCTTCCCTTTTTTGGACTGTAAAATATAAATCCAGTTACTGTTTCTGCTGATCAAACAGGGGATATTGAGAGGATGAAGGAATGTAGCCTGGAGCCCTAAAAATAATCTGGCCTATTTTTCCTGATTTTAAACTGAAATACATCTGAGCCAGTCTTTCAACAATTCAGCAATATTTTTATTTTCCTTTTACATGGAATTCACATGCTAGGTCCTGAGGACTGAAAGAGGAATGGAGAAAACCCAAGCTGTTCTCAAAGTCTTACTAAGCGATACATTCCAAATATCTGGTATACCATGAGCTTTTTAAAATTTTGATGTAATTTTATAATGCCATTCAGGAATATAAATGTTCTAATTTATATCTACCTATAAAATTTTAGCCTAGATAAATGAGTTGTTTCACAAATAATTTTGGTAGAACATGCATTTACCTTTATAACAAGCAAACAGAACAATGGGATAGATCCTTGTTCATGTCTGGCTGTCAAACTTTTTAGATACAGCTTTAGGTTTCTGCCTTTACAGATGGAAGAAACTAGTTCTTAAAATTAAGTCCATTCCAGGGCATATGTGCAAAGGAGTTTTGGAAAGTCTATATATTGACTGAGTCTACTTCTGCCCAGCTGGATTTCTCAGGTCATGCTCAGCATATCTTGCAAACACTGTTACAGGAAACTATGCCTTGTAAGCTCATGGAATTTGAACATGACTTCTGATTTTACCACAGGATCTCTGCAGCCAGTTAGCTCCAGTGAGAAATGACACTGACCATCTGTGGGGGGCAGTTGTTTTGCTTTTGCTTATTTTTCTATAGGCATTTTGTTCTAGATCAGTCTTTTTGGAAATGGATATTGTATCTATTGATAGGGAAAAAGGGTGAGAGAATAGTCCAACATCTGTACACATGTATCACCACCACTGAAAAACAGCAAAACAAAACCAAGAGCTTAATGATTATGCCCTACGGACAGTTAAAACAGCAATAGTATCTCTTAATTTAAAGGATGGTATCTTGACCTGTTATGTGCTTGGAAAACAATCCTCCTCCTGACTTAAGTGGTTCTCCATTATATATCCAGGAATTATATATCCAGGAATATTTGATACAGATGCTGGCAGCTGTATTGACCAGAGAGGCATAACAGGGAAACTGCAGCAGCCCCCAGAAGGTAGGAGATTGGGAGGTGGCACTTACAAAGAAGCCACCCTTTGCCCTTAATCAATTGTACTGGATGGGGATTTGTATTTTGCAAACATCAATGAAATCAATGAGATCTTGAACGAGAATTGATCAAGATCAAGGAGATTTGTTGAAGTTGTACATGGCAAGCAATAGTCCTAGTATAAGAGTATGGTGCCCTTTCCTCTGAAGCATAAAGTTCTTTTCTCACCATAGGTTTTTATTGATGAGCATTAGAAAGTGAACAGAAAATGCATACCTGTTACTTCCAAATTGGACACATTTTCCTTAGTAGACCTTCGAAAGAAAAAGGGAGTTAAATCTGCCCCTGTGAAATGTTCCCCATGCCTTGGCTAAGTTGTGAGATAAATCAGTTTAGAAATGCCATGAGTAGACAGAGAAATGGTTAGAACTCATGATCAAAAACACAAGTCCTTTGATTGGAAAACAAAGATAGGTAAAGCCTGTAGACTGAAGATCCCAGAAGAACTTGATCTGAATGTCAGATATCAAGTAATAGGTTTATAAATCAAGAAATAGGTTTACAAATCAAGAAACAGGTTTATAAATCAAGAAATAGGTTTATAAATCAGGAAATAGGTTTATAAAAGAAGACTTACAATTTTCATTACAATTAGGCTACATGAATGCAATTTTATACCTATTCAGTACTTTGATTAATGCTATTTTTTCCAGGTTTTTTGATCTAGAATCTCTTCTTTGCTAAGCACCTAGGATGCCACTTCTTGCTACCTCCACAGCAATATATCACCTGGACAGCTTGCCACTCTTTGTTGCCAAGAACTTCTCTGATGTTTAGGCAGCCCATTCTGGTACTGAGAACACAGTGAATGAGCTACATCCTCCTGCTTTCTTCTTCTATTATTACTTTTACCTGATTTCTTCCCAGGAGGAAGCTGTACATTTTAACAGGACAGATAGGAGGAAAAGCAACTATTTTTCTGCCGAGATAACAATCGACAACTTGGGGTAGTATGTGCAGAGTTTTTCTGGAGTTCTATTAAAAATTATCTGATAAGCTGCCTTTGGGTCTGTGTGTTGTTTTCTTTGTGTGGGGCAAGCAGTGGGATCTATGAGGCTGAGCAAGCTTAGTTGGATGTTAAACTTAGGTAGTAAACAATGACATACTTTGTAATACACAGATGGCTGGAATGGTCAATGTTGGAGTTAAAATTTACATTAAGATTCCTGCTGCTGCCTCTATTTATTAAACTTGGCACAACAGTAACCCCAAAGATATGATATCTTAAGCAGTCAATCTGTTCCTTCTTCTTTGTCTGGCTCCTAAATACCAATCTGTTCACTTTTCTCTTTCAATGAAAAAACAAAGGGTGAAGCCAAGATGGCCGAATAGGAACAGCTCCAGTCTACAGCTCCCAGTGAGAGTGACGCAGAAGATGGGTGATTTCTGCATTTCCAACTGAGGTACTGGGTTCATCTCACTGGGGAGTGTCAGAAAGTGGGTGCAGGACAGTGGGTGCAGTGCACTGAGCGTCAGCCGAACCAGGGCGAGGCATCGCCTCACCCGGGAAGCACAAGGGGTCAGGGAATTCCCTTTCCTAGTCAAAGAAAGAGGTGACAGAAGGCACCTGTAAAATCGGGTCACTCCCACCCTAATACTGCGCTTTTCCAACAGTCTTAGCAAACCGCACACCAGGAGATTATATCCCGTGCCTGGCTCGCAGGGTCCTATGCCCACAGAGCCTCGCTCTTTGCTAGAAGAGCAGTCTGAGATCAAACTGCAAGGCAGCAGCGAGGCTGGGGGAGGGGAGCCCGCCATTGCCGAGGCTTGAGTAGGTAAACAAAGTGGCCAGGAAGCTCGAACTGGGTGGAGCCCACTGCAGCTCAAGAAGGCCTGCCTGCCTCTGTAGACTCCACCTCTAGGGGCAGGACATAGCCAAACAAAAGGCAGCAGAATCCTCTGCAGACTTAAATGTCCCTGTCTGACAGCCTTGAAGAGAGTAGTGGTTCCCCCCAGCATGCAGCTGGACATCTGAGAACGGACAGACTGCCTCCTCAAGTGGGTCCCTGAACCCCGAGTAGCCTAACTGGGAGGCACCTCCCAGTAGGGGCAGACTGACACCTCACACAGCTGGGTATTCCTCTGAGACAAAAATTCCAGAGGAACGATCAGGTAGCAACATCTGCTGTTCACCAATATCCACTGTTCTGCAGCCTCCACTGCTGATACCCAGGCAAACAGGGTCTGGAGTGGACCTCCAGCAAACTCCAACAGAACTGTAGCTGAGGGTCCTGTCTGGTAGATGGAAAACTAACAAACAGAAAGGACATCCACACCAAAACTCCATCTCTACGTCACCATTATCAAAGACCAAAGGTAGATAAAACCACAAAGATGGGGAAAAAACAGCAGAAAAACTGGAAACTCCAAAAATCAGAGTGCCTCTCCTCCTCCAAAGGAACGCAGCTCTTCACCAGCAATGGAACAAAGTTTGACAGAGAATGACTTTGACGAGTTGAGAGAAGAAGGCTTCAGACGATCAAACTACTCTGAGCTAAAGGAGTAAGTTCGAACTCATGGCAAAGAAGGTAAAAACCTTGAGAAAACATTAGATGAATGCCTAACTAGAATAACCAATGCAGAGAAGTCCTTAAAGGACCTGATAGAACTGAAAACCAAGGGACGAGGACTACATGACGAATGCACAAGCCTCAGTAGCTGATTTGATCAACTGGAAGAAAGGGTATCAGTGATGGAGATGAAATGAATGAAATGAAGTGAGAAGAGAAGTTTAGAGAAAAAAGAACAAAAAGAAACGAACAAAGCCTCCAAGAAATATGGGACTATGTGAAAAGACCAAATCTACGTCTGATTGGTGTACCTGAAAGTGACAGGGAGAATGGAACCAAGTTGGAAAACACTCTGCAGGATATTATCCAGGAGAACTTCCCCAATCTAGCAAGGCAGGCCAACATTCAAATTCAGGAAATACAGAGACCACGACAAAGATACTCCTCGAGAAGAGCAACTCCAAGACACATAATTGTCAGATTCACCAAAGTTGAAATGAAGGAAAAAATATTAAGGGCAGCCAGAGAGAAAGGTCGGGCTACCCACAAAGGGAAGCCCATCAGATTAACAGCTGATTTCTTGGCAGAAACTCTACAAGCCAGAAGAGAGTGGGGGCCAATATTCAATTCACAGAATTGGAAAAAACTACTTTAAAGTTCATATGGAACCAAAAAAGAGCCCACATTGCCAAGTCAATCCTAAGCCAAAAGAACAAAGCTGGAGGCATCATGCTGCCTGACTTCAAACTATACTACAAGCCTATAGTAACCAAAACAGCATGGTACTGGTACCACAACAGAGATATATACCAATGGAACACTACAGAGCCCTCAGAAATAATGAATTTTCAACCCAGAATTTCATATCCAGCCAAACTAAGCTTCATAAGTGAAGGAGAAATAAAATCCTTTACAGACAAGCAAATCCTGAGTGATTCTGTCACCACCAGGCCTGCCCTAAAAGAGCTCCTGAAGGAAGGACTAAACATGGAAAGGAACAGCCAGTACCAGCCACTGCAAAAACATGCCAAATGTAAAGACCATCAAGGCTAGGAAGCAACTGCATCAACTAATGAGCAAAATAACCAGCTAACATCGCAATGACAGGATCAAATTCACACATAACAATATTAACCTTAAATGTAAGTGGGCTAAATGCTCCAATTAAAAGACACAGACTGGCAAATTGGATAAAGAGTCAAGATCCATCAGTGTGCTGTATTCAGGAAACCCATCTCATGTGCAGAGACACACATAGGCTCAAAATAAAGGGATGATGGAAGATCTACCAAGCAAATGGAAAAGAAAAAAAGAGGCAGGGGTTGCAATCCTAGTCTCTGATAAAACAGACTTTAAACCAACAAAGATCAAAAGAGACAAAGAAGGCCATTACATAATGGTAAAGGGATCAATTCCACAAGAAGAGCTAACTATCCTAAATATATATGCACCCAATACAGGAGCACCCAGATTCATAAAGCAAGTCCTTAGAGACCTACAAAGAGACTTAGACTCCCACACAATAATAATGGGAGACTTTAACACCCCACTGTCAACATTAGACAGGTCAAGGAGACAGAAAGTTAACAAGGATATCCAGGAATTGAACTCAGCTCTGCACCAAGCAGACCTAATAGACATCTACAGAACTCTCCACCCCAAATCAACAGAATATACATTCTTCTCAGCACCACATTGCACTTATTCCGAAATTGACCACTTAGTTGGAAGTAAAGCTCTCCTCAGCAAATGTAAAAGAACAGAAATTATAACAAACTGTCTATCAGACCACAGTGCAATCAAACTAAAACTCAGGATTAAGAAATTCACTCAAAACCGCTCAACTACATGGAAACTGAACAACCTGCTCCTGACTGACTACTGGGTACATAATGAAATGAAGGCAGAAATAAAGATGTTCTTTGAAACCAATGAGAACAAAGACACAACATACCAGAATCTCTGGGACACATTCAAAGCAGTGTGTGGAGGGAAATTTGTGGCACTAAATGCCCACAAGAGAAAGCAGAAAAGATCTAAAATTTGACACCCTAACATCACATTTAAAAGAACTAGAGAAGCAAGAGCAGACACATTGAAAAGCTAGCAGACGGCAAGAAATAACTAAGATCAGAGCAAAACTGAAGGAAATAGAGACACAAAAATCCCTTCAAAAAATCAATGAATCTAGGAGCTGGTTTTTTGAAATGATCAACAAAATTGATAGACCGCTAGCAAGACTAATAAAGAAGAAAAGAGAGAAGAATCAAATAGACACAATAAAAAATGATAAAGGGGATATCACCACCGATCCTACAGAAATACAAATTACCATCAGAGAATACTATAAACACCTCTATGCAAATAAACTAGAAAATCTAGAAGAAATGGATAAATTCCTCGACACATACACCCTCCCAAGACTAAACCAGGAAGAAGTTGAATCTCTGAATAGACCAATAACAGGCTCTGAAATTGAGGTAATAATTAATAGCTTACCAACCAAAAAAAGTCCAGGACCAGATGGATTCACAGCCGGATTCTACCAGAGGTACAAGGAGGAGCTGTTAGCATTCCTTGTGAAACTATTCCAATCAATAGAAAAAGAGCGAATCCTCCCTAACTCATTTTATGAGGCCAGCATCATCCTGATACCAAAGCCTGGCAAAGACACCACAAAAAAAGAGAATTTTAGACCAATATCCCTGAAGAACATAGATGCAAAAATCCTCAATAAAATACTGGCAAACCGAATCCAGCAGCACATCAAAAAGCTTATCCACCATGATAAAGTGGGTTTCATCCCTGGGATGCAGGGCTGGTTCAACATATGCAAATCAATAAACATAATCCAGCATATAAACAGAACCAACAACAAAAACCACATGATTATCTCAACAGATGCAGAAAAGGCCTTTGACAAAATTCAACAACACTTCATGCTAAAAACTCTCGATAAATATTGATGGCATGTATCTCAAAATAATAAGAGCTATCTACGACAAACCCACAGCCAATATCATACTGAATGGGCAAAAACTGGAAGCATTCCCTTTGAAAACTGGCACAAGACAGGAATGCCCTCTCTCACCACGCCTGTTCAACATAGTGTTGGAATTTCTGGCCATGGCAATCAGGCAGGAGAAGGAAATAAAGGGTATTCAATTAGGAAAAGAGGAAGTAAAATTGTCCCTGTTTGCAGATGACATGATTGTATATCTAGAAAACCCCATCGTCTCAGCCCAAAATCTCCTTAAGCTGATAGGCAACTTCAGCAAAGTCTCAAGATACAAAATCAATGTGCAAAAATCACAAGCATTCCTATACACCAATAACAGACAAACAGCCAAATCATGAGTGAACTCCCATTCACAATTGCTTCAAAGAGAATAAAATACCTAGGAATCCAACTTACAAGGCACGAGAGGGACCTCTTCAAGGAGAACTACAAACCACTGCTCAATGAAATAAAAGAGGATACAAACAAATGGAAGAACATTCCATGCTCATAGGTAGGAAGAATCAATATTGTGAAAATGGCCATACTGCCCAAGGTAATTTATAGATTCAATGCCATCCCCATGAAGCTACCAATGACTTTCTTCACAGAATTGGAAAAAACTACTTTAAAGTTCATATGGAACCAAAAAAGAGCCCACATTGCCAAGTCAATCCTAAGCCAAAAGAACAAAGCTGGAGGCATCATGCTGCCTGACTTCAAACTATACTACAAGCCTATAGTAACCAAAACAGCATGGTACTGGTACCACAACAGAGATATATACCAATGGAACACTACAGAGCCCTCAGAAATAATGCCGCATATCTACAACCATCTGATCTTTGACAAACCTGACAAAAACAAGAAATGGGGAAACGATTCCCTATTTAATAAATGGTGCTGGGAAAACTGGCTAGCCATATGTAGAAAGCTGAAACTGGATCCCTTCCTTACACCTTATACAACAATTAATTCAAGATCGATTAAAGACTTCAATGTTAGACCTAAAACCATAAAAGCCCTAGAAGAAAACCTAGGCAATACCATTCAGGACATAGGCATGGGCATGGACTTCATGTCTAAAACACCAAAAGCAATGGCAACAAAAGCCAAAATTGACAAATGGAATCTAATTAAACTAAAGAGCTTCTGCACAGCAAAAGAAACTACCATCAGAGTGAACAGGCAACCTACAGAATGGGAGAAAATTTTTGCAATCTACTCATCTTTCAAAGGGCTAATATCCAGAATCTACAATGAACTCAAACAAATCTACAAGGAAAAGATAAACAGCCCCATCAAAAAGTGGGCAAAGGATATGAACAGACACTTCTCACAAGACATTTATGCAGCCAAAAGACACAGGAAAAAATGCTCATCATCACTGGCCATCAGAGAAATGCAAATCAAAACCACAATGAGATACCATCTCACACCAGTTAGAATGGCCATCATTAAAAAGTCAGGAAACAACAGGTGCTGGAGAGGATGTGGAGAAATAGGAACACTTTTACACTGTTGGTGGGACTGTAAACTAGTTCAACCATTGTGGAAGTCAGTGTGGAGATTCCTCAGGGATCTTGAACTAGAAATACCATTTGACCCAGAAATCCCATTACTGGGTATATACCTAAAGGATTATAAATCATGCTGCTATAAAGACACATGCACATGTATGTTTACTGTGGCACTATTCACAATAGCAAAGACTTGGAACCAAGCCAAATGCCCAACAATGATAGACTGGATTATGAAAATGTGGCACATATACACCATGGAATAGTAGGCAGCCATAAAAATGATGAGTTCATGTCCTTTGTAGGGACATGGATGAAGCTGGAAACCATCATTCTCAGCAAACTATCGCAAGGACAAAAAACCAAACACCGCATGTTCTCACTTATAGGTGGGAATTGAACAATGAGAACACATGGACACAGGAAGGGGAACATCACACACCGGAGCCTGTTGTGGGGTGGGGGGAGAGGGGGAGGGATAGCATTAGGAGATATACCTAATGTTAAATGATGAGTTGATGGGTGCAGCACACCAACATGGCACATGTATACATATGTAACTAACCTGCACATTGTGTACATGTACCCTAAAACTTAAAGTATAATAAAATAAAATAAAAAAAAAATAAAGAAATTTTGAGGCTGGGCATGGTGGTTCATGCCAGCCCTTTTGGAGGCCGAGGCTAGCAGATCACTTGAAGTCAGGAGTTCGAGACCAGCTTGGGCAACATGGTGAAACCCTGTCTCTACTAAAAATACAAAAATTAGCTGGGCGTGGTGGTGCCCACCTCTAATCCCAGCTACTTGGGAGTCTGAGGCAGGAGAATGTCTTGAACCCGGGAGGTTGCAGTGTGCCGAGATCACACCACTGTACTCCAGCCTGGGCAGCAGAGTGAGACTCCATCTCAAAAGACAGTTTGAGAAGAGTCATAAATCAGGGCGAATGTGTGTATACTTCGTGTAATACATATTCCCCTGGAAAAAAGTGGTCATAAATACAAAAGGACCTGTGAAATATGCCTCCATTAAAGTAAAATACAACTCTTTCATGGGGCTAAATGCCTACCCTAGAACTGCTCACTACTCAATAGGATTGTGCTGTGTGTGACAGAACGAGAGTGTGAATGGGTCAGTAAGAGTGTACTTTATATAAAAAAAGTATTCCTTAGGAGAGTTTTGGATAAATGGACTGAATGTTCTTTCATTTATGAGGCTTTTGCTTAGGAAGCCAGTGATGCCAAGTATGCACAGCAAAACCATCTGCTAAAGGTCAAAGGGACGGGTGAGCTGCTACATACAAGCCCCTGTTTTGATGAGGCTCCGCAGAATCACAGCACCAGCGTATTTCTCCCCTTCCTTACCTGGAAGACTGCAGATACCTTAAATCATCCAGAATCCAACAACATTATTTTCCAAAAACAATAGAGCTACGCCTGTTGTGAAATCTCAGGGACGACAGAAAACTCCACATAGGCCCACACTATACCACTGCCACAGCAAGTTTTTATTTTTGTAAAGTAATGATCAATTTATGTATAAATGATTACAGTATTTGAGATCCAAGATCCTTGGAAAATCTGATGTTGCAATCAAAACATAATTGAGCTGTTTTGGAATAGGAAGTCTATTTGTTCTTCAAAATGCATAAGTATCTAAAAATTAAATGATGACCCATTTAGCCATCTTGTTTAGTGCACTATTGCTTCACCGCAGTTTTTTTAAGGATTGGCTCTAAGTAGACTTTCCTGTTTGATGGAAAGTTTCTGTATTCTGAAACCATTCCCCTGCCCAAGGTGTGTGTGTGTGTGTGTGTGTGTGTTAGGGCCAAATGAACATTGTCAGCAGTGATGAATTAATTAATTTTCTCAAGTTACCTCACAATCCATCTACACATCAATCATTTTTTGCAGCCTAAATAACATATGTGTAGGTACTGTTATTTTTTCCAATGTGAATATATACCTTTGTGATAAAAACATACTAATTTATTTAAAAGTGTTGTCAACTTCATTGTACATTTTTGTTATTGCTATTTTTCAATCCATCGATTGAAAAAACATAGCAACTATCTATGGGCAATCAGAACACTTTAAAAGTTAAGAAAGAGTTGTCCTTCTTGGATTAGATGCATTGCTCTAACCTGGGGTAATGTATTTCAAGAGTTACTAATAAAATAATTGTAACAAGGGCTTAATAGGGGCATGAATACAATGGAGGTATGATAGACATAATAGGATTTTCAATTATGAATGAGTTCCATTATAAGAATCATTAAGCCATTTGGTTATATTAAGATGAAATGTTTAGGCTTAGCCCCAAAGTAAAACACTTGCAAAACAATAGGTATTACCTCTGGGGATAAAAGTGAAATTGTGTGAGGAGCTGGTGGTGCACAGGGATTTCTTTTCATTCTCTAGACCTCTGTATTGTTTGAGGTGTTTACAACAATCATGCATTCAAATATTGCTTTATAATTTAAAAAATGATGAAAAACAACCACACAAAATGAGATCAATAGCCTATTTGGGGGCCAGTGAGGTGCTGGCTCCAGGGCCCCTCTCTCAGATCTGTTTTCTTCCACAAGGCTTAAGTTCAGATGCTGAGAATGTTTTCATTGCTTGTAACTTCAGAGGCTGCCCCCCAAATTGACAATCATGTTCACCACATGCTAAGTCCGTGTGCTGGACACTTCACAATGAAGTCTGTTTGAGCTCACAGGGAGGGCTGCAGTACAAGTTGTCATCTCAATACATCACTTGTAGTGTGGCTACAGGTCTACAGTATATCCCCACCCAACTGTGCCCTGTGGCACAGCTGCCTATGTGTGCAGAGAGAAATAATGATTCTTGCCTCCTGCCTCCAAACATGTGAAGGGATAGCCCAGAAAGCTTGTATAAAATCCCAGTCTGTCAGACACCAGGAGATTGTAGTTGGCTGATCCATGGTGGCTTCTCCTCAGTGTAACTCTATGACAGATGGTATTTGGTGTTAGGGATGCACCGAAATCATGTGACATTTAATGCCTTTAAACTTGAGAGGCTGTAGCAAATTCCATGCAACACTTGCTAATAGGCTAAATCAATCTAAAATACTTGAAATTCTTTCCCCACAAATGTTGCCATGCTGAATTACTCCAGGTTAAGTGTTGTCATGTTGTATTATGGCATGACATTCAGGTAACTCATGATAGCAAATAAAAACATTTATGTCCTTTAGAAAATTTAATGGAAAGCAAATGCACTATTATTTTTTTCTGAAGAATCCAGCCAGATTTTAATAATGCATTATTTGCTACTTGACAAAACACACTCTTGCCTAGATTGCATATTCAAAGTACAGTGTTGAATACTGTACTGCAAACATCAGGGCCTGGGGCTTTGACAATATAGGTCCTTCAGGGCAATAGTGAAAATAAAGCCAGTTGAATGAGACCAGTCTTTGATGTGAAGTGAATGAAAATATCACAAATATAAGACTCAAGTTTCTCATTTTATGTTTAAGCTAGATCTTTAAATTTAAAGTGTGGTCTGGAGGAAATGAATTATTTAAAATGAAGATTCACATTTTTTTCTTCCATCTCCTATGTCTACAATGATTTCTCTTACTCATTCAGAGAGAATACAAACAAAATGGGGTGAATTTTCCAGGGATGGGTTCTTTGATAGACGACAAATACACATCAACTGGTTTTGTTTCCACTATTGCTCTGAAGCATCTATATTCAGAGCCTCAGGCCCAGATGTTTGCAGTATAGTATTCAAGACTAAGTCTATAACTATGCATTCTAGCCAAAAGCCTGTTTTGTCAAGTACTAAATAATGCATTTACTCATTATTTACATGTCTGATTGGCCCCTTCACCTTTTACCCTGATGAATTTCTGTCAAATAGAAACAACCCTCAATGGATATATTCACTGAGTGGCTCTTTTGAAATCATTTCTCATGTTTGGTTTCCAAACATGGGTGTTTAGACACTGTCTCCTTTCTACAAATGCTTTCTCTAGACTCTGCCTGTCAAAGCTAAATGAGCGTGGGACCTCTAGGCGAAGACGTGAAAGCTGTCCATCTACGCTCTTTATGGTCTCTAAGGACTCACCAAGAACTGGTCTCATTCAGACAATTGCTCATCCCCAGTCACTGACAGAGACAAGGATCAACAGACTTTTTTTGGTTCCTCAGTGGAAACCTCTCTTTTGTGAAACTGAAAAGATGAGTTTAAATAGTGTGAGGCCAAGTTTCCAAAGGCTGTCCAATAGTGAGGAATCATTTCAAAGTCTCAAGGATCTGTGGTCAGGTAGGGAAGCTGAGATGCAGATAGTACTAGGCAGATAGTACTTTTAGTGTATTAAGTACTTTCTTTTAGGTTGGAACTTAATTGTATTTGTATGTCTTTATGCTTTATTTGACTTTGCTCTGTTGGGAAGAAAGTTTCAGGGGAAGATTGTGAACAGGGTAGAGTGATAATGGGTGTGGGGAAGGTAGTTCAGGTGTGAGTTTTTCCTTCCTGAACATTTTACTTAATGGGTAAGAAAGTGTTCCAGAGATTATTTGATCATGGGGATAAATAATCTTGGGGTTTCAAATTTTTGGAGGCATCATACAAAGATGCTGAGCACTGACTATTCTGGGAGCTACTTGTATATTCCATGTTTCTCCTCTGGGGCTTCCTGTCTCAATGATTTTATGTCCATAAAATAAAATGATGGGAAAAGTTTAATTGGACTGCATTAGAGCTAATAGTGAAATTCTATCTTTCACTCAGCAGGAACTTTTTATATTCATTCAACAAATGTCTACTGAGAATAGATTCATGTCAGGTCCTATTTTAGGCACTTGGAATAAATTAGTGTACAAAACAGATAAAAATCCCTGCTCTGGTGAAGCATATGTTCCAGCGAAGAGAAACTATGTGTATACATATGTGTGTATATACACTTTGCATTAATAGAACTTTTATTGAAGTCAGACAGAAATTTTGTTAAAACTAAGAACCGTTGTCTGTGGGTATGGAACACATTTCACATTTCATGAAGTAATTAGATTGCCCTTTAACATTTGCCTTAAAACTTGCCCCTCATTTCTTAATGAGATTACAACCTCTTCACAGCTTGACAGGAACAGGCACCAGGCACAAGAAATAAAACCAAGAGCCATTTAGAGTGCTCTAGAAAGCATGACTTCTCAAAACTTAAAATCGGGTTTAATGATTTGGTTTGAAACAATTGTTCAAACTCTCTGTTTATATGTGCTGGATAATCACCACTATTTTTAGGAAAAGTTAGTATAGTAAAAACAATCCTTTGCAATATATTGTGCTAATTTTTCTTGGTTTCTGAAGATGACAGTCTCTTCAAGAGTTGATTTTGGTATATTTCATCAACAACGAGAGAAATGCTTGGATGCAGGCTTCTTTTAATCTGAAAATGTCCTACTGCATGTTCTCACATATAAGAGGGAGCTAAGCCAAGGGTACACAAAGGTATACGGAGTAACATAATGGACCCTGGAGACTTGCAAGGGGGAGGTTGGAGGGTGCTAGGGATATAAAAATCACCTATTGGGTACAATGTACACTGTTCGGATGGCAGGAGCACTGGAATTGTATAGACTTCACCACTATACAATTCATCTGTGTAACCAAAAACTACTTGTACCCCTAAAGCTATTGAAATATAAAAATCTGATAATGTCCTGCTCACAGGTGAAATGATTTCAAAACCAAGGGGCTGCATCAAGTACTATATTAAGGAAATGGTATCTATGGCAACATAAATAAGAGGGCATTCACTGAAATCACAGGATTGGAAAGCACCTTGAAACATTAAGACAGGAATGCCTCTGAATATATGAAAACTCACTTGACATTCAGAAATATTTATTGAAGCCCTACTATGAGTCACATATTGTGGTATCTACTGGGAATGACTAAATAACGGGTCATACCCTCAAGAAGGCAACAGCTTTTAGAAAAGTCAGAAATATAGACAATCTGACTGTAATTTAGTGGTAAAATGATGGCATATTTAAGGTGATGTGAAAAAATTGCCAAAACTATCCTTTACTTCATGGCCTCTTGAAAATGTTCCTGCAAACCAAAAAAGAGCTTCAATAGCCAAGACAATTCCAAGCAAAAAGAACAAAGTTGGAGGCATCATGCTACCTGATTTCAAACTATACTACAGGGCTACAGTAACCAAAACAGCATGGAACTGGTATAAAAACAGACACATAGACCAATACAACATAATAGAGAACTCAGAAATAAGACCCACACCTACAACCATCTATCTTCAACTAACCCAACAAAAACAAGCAATGGGGAAAGGATTCCCTATTTAATAAATGGTGCTGGGAGAACCGGCTAGCCATGTGTGGAAAATTAAAATTGGACCCCTCCCTTATACCTTATTCAAAAATTAACTCAAGATGGATTAAAGACTTAAAGGTAAAACCCCAAACCATAAAAACCCTAGAAGAAAGACTAGGCAATACCATTCAGGACATAGGCATGGGCAAAGATTTCATGATGAAAACACCAAAAGCAATGGCAACAGAAGCTAAAATTGACAAATGGGATTTAATTAAACCAAAGAGCTTCTTCACAGCAAAAGAAACTATTATCAGAGCAAACAGACAACCTACAGAATGGAAAATTTTTGCAATCTATCCATCTGACAAAGGTCTAATATCCAGAGTCTACAAGAAACTTAAACAAATTTACAAGATAAAACAACCCCATTAAACAGTGGGCAAAGGACATGAACAGACACTTTTCAAAAGAAGACATTCATGCAACCAACAAACATATGATAAAAAGCTCAATGTCATAGATCATTAGAGAAATGCAAACCAAAACCACAATGAGGGACCAGGCATGGTGGCTCACGGCTGTAATACCAGCACTTTGGGAGGCCAAGGCGGGTGGATCACGAGGTCAGGAGATTGAGACCATCCTGGCTAACGTGGTGAAACCCCATCTCTACTAAAATTACAAAAAATTAGCCAGGTGTGGTTGCGGGCACCTGTAGTCCCAGCTACTCAGGAGGCTGAGGAGAAGGGCATGAACCCAGGAGGCGGAGCTTGCAGTGAGCCGAGATTGTGCCACTGCACTCCAGCCTGGGCGACAGAGCAAGACTCCATCTCAAAAAACAAAACAAAAATCAAAACAAAACAAAACAAAACCCACAATGAGATACCATCTCATACCAGTCAGAATGGTGACTATTAAAAGTCAAGAAACAACAGACGTTGGTGAGGTTGTGGAGAAAAAGGAACACTTTAACACTGTTGGTGGGAGTGTAAATTAGTTCAACCACTGTGGAAGTCAGTGTGGCAATTCCTCAAAGATCTAGAAGCAGAAATACCATTTGATCCAGCAATCCCATTACTGGGTATATACCCAAAGGAATATAAATCACTCTATTATAAAGATACATGCACTCGTATATTCATTCCAGCACTATTCACAAGAGCAAAGACATGGAATCAACCCAAAATGTCCATCAATGATAGACTGGATAAAGAAAATGTGGTATATATACACCATGGAATACTATGCAGCCATAAAAAGGAATGAGTTCATGTCCTTTGCAAAAACATGGATGGAGCTGGAAGTTGTTATTCTCAGCAAACTCATGCAGGAACAGGAAACCAAATAACACATGTTCTCACTTGTAAGTGGGAGCTAATGATGAGAACACATGGAGACATGGAGGAGGGGAACAGCACACACTGGGGCCTGTTGGGGGATAGGAGGAGGAAGAGCATTAGAAAGATTAGCTAATGGATGCTGGGCTTAATACCTAGGTGATGGGTTGATCTGTGCAGCAAACCACCATGGCACACGTTTACCTATGTAACAAACCTGCACGTCCTGCACATGTACCTCAAAACTCAAAATAAAAGCTGAAGAAAAAAATGCTCGATTTAAAAAGAAAAGAAAATGTTCCTGCAGTCTCCCTCATCAACCGAACCTCACTGGAGAAAAATCTTTAATTTTACTAATTGCTTGTTAATGTCTACTATAATCTATCATATTCATTTCTGTTCTTCAATATTTTTAAAATAAAAGATAAAATATTTGATTACAATTTCTTTATAAAACCTTCATATGTTTCATTTTATTATTATTATATTTTGAGGCAGAGTGTCACTCTGTCACCCAGGCTGGAGTGCAGTGGCGTAATCACAGCTCACTGCAACCTCCGCCTCCTGGGGTCAAGCAATTCTTGTGCCTCAGCCTCCCGAGTCGCTGGGATTACAGGCAAGCACCACCACACCTGGCTAATTTTTTTGTATTTTTAGTAGAGATGGGGTTTTGCCATGTTGGCCAGGCTGGTCTCGAACTCCTGGCCTCAAGTGATCTGCCCACCTCATCCTCCCAAAGTGCTGAGATTACAGGTGTGAGCCACTGTACTTGGCCTATAAAACTTTCATATGTTTTAGAATGAGAAAATGTTATTATGCCAAGATAAGAATAATTTAATTTTTGCATTTTCGGACACATCATCTCTTACCAAAAAATATTTGAAGGATATAAGGCAGAAGAGATAATCATAAGGCACATAAAAAAGTGAAAAATCAGACCCGATTTATGAAACAATCAAATTAAGTTAATCATAAAAATTATTATTGTCACTAATAGCCACAGGCCTTGTTTAGATTTGCATTGAGCTTCCTGGCAGCCAGTGCAAAGGTGAGAAATGTGACAAGTTAGTCACATATTTTTTTAAAAATCTGAAAGTAATAAATGTGTTTCTCACAGGAGACGAAGTTATTTTGACATTAAATTCTAGAATAATTTTTGCATAAAGAGAGAAGATTAAATTATATAATGAGCACTACCCAAAAGTTGAAGTGTATTTTACACAACCAGTTATTAAATCAACTGAAAGCCATGAACAAACATTAAAGCACAATTTAGTGAAGGCAGTTCCAGGAGAAACCAGATCATTATGATACGAATGCATTGCCCAGGATATGAATGTATTGCCCAGGAATGAATCAATTACCCCCCATTTTCTCTTAAGTCACCCTTTTAACTGGTGCTAGAAATATCTGCATTGCTGACCATTCAAAGTTCATTTCCTGGAGCAAACCTTGGAGAGCTAGTTTTCTATAATGCTGATTGGTGATGGATCTATAAGCTTTAGAATTTAAATCAACCGGTGGTAGGACGGTCAGTTTCCTGTGAAAAATGAGAAAACCAACCAGCATGGATTCCTGTTGGTAGAGGTTGTGGGGGCAACCTATCTTAGCATAGAAATGAGCGAAGGCATCAGGATTCTCCTCAGAGTACAGCATTGGATTGATTCTAAGATTTGAGTAAATGTCCTGAATATTACCAAAGAACAGAGAAAAAATAATGGTTTGGGGAGGGAGTTATTTTTAAGGCGGATATAAAATAACTGATTATTTTAGTGGATTCAGGCAAATACAAGGGCAATTCTGCCAAAAAAGCAATGATGACTTTAACCAGGGCAGAAAGGAAGCAACCCACAGGCAAAAGTGAGTTATTTGGTGGCTTTTCCTAATTAAAATTTTCAAAAGGGACCATTGGTGTCATGTGATCACAGAATACTCTTCCCCTTAGATTTCTGTTTTGGAGAAAATAATATGAAATTATTTCTGTCTTGCCTTAGAGTTTTGGCTCTCTTTAATTCTCTTAACCACATACCTTCTACATAGGTTCATGGGAAAGTATAAATGATAGTTTTCCAATAGAAATTTAATTGAAATAATAAAAAAGCAAAGGGCAGCTGAGTTTGGTAGTAGAAACCTGTCCAAAGTGCACCATGCTATCATGGTACTTACTGAGACTACCTAGTAACCAGGTTACCTCTCCTTCTACTCATCCATGTTATTTGTTCTTGTTCAGAATCAATTGTTTGCAATCAGAAAGAAAGGACTTGAGGCTATGAAATGTATTTTACATACATCCATATATAATTCCAAAGATGGGAAAAGGAAAGCTATTTCTTTTTTATCTTGATATTGGTAATTGGAGCTCTGTATGACTGTTTACCTTCCCTCTTCCATGGAGGCAGCAAGATTAAAGCAAGGTGAGAAATCGCTTTGTCTTTGATCATTTTGACTTTGTGGAATTAAGTGACCAGGATGAAAGTCAACAGCTTATCACATTAGTGCATTCCAACCTAAACTTTTTTGGAGGAGAAATAAAAAGAATTTGTTCAACAAACAGCATGTTAGAAAAACAGTGACAATGCAATTGACCTTTCTATTACATCAAAGGGGCTTTACTAATGCCTTATGTATGAATTTCAAGGTTGAGGAAAATAACGGGTGTGCAGCAAAGCTTTCTGGTTTTCTGTTCTGTTAGGTTGGCTAGGGAGGAGTCAGAATCCTAAACTATCACTTAAATTGGGTTCCTGCTAAATGAGGGAATTTTCAACATATATTTTGTTTATTAAATGCTCCGGTTATTGTTATACGAAGTACAACAAAGTAGCTGGCACTTCTCCTACAATTTTTTATGCAACAGTAAACTAACAGAAAAAATTTTATTCTTTTACTTCCTGAACTAAAGCAACATGTTCCAGACTGTATGTTTCTTTATTAAAAACATCGAATTCAACCAGACTTATTGGAATAAAACATACATTCATTAGGCTTGCTGTAAGGTTTTAGTTTATTCAGTGACAATAAAGCTGAAAAATAATTGAATCAGACTAGTGTTAAACGCAGAAGAACACGTTTGTGTTTCAAGAAATACTACAAATATTTCAAAGCAGTTAGAAGCAGAGTCCTAGAATGTGAGAACGGCTCAGAGGACTGAGAATTCCAAGGTGCTTATGGGGTTTGAAGTAGCAAAAAGTGCATCATGTTTGCTGTGGCTCTTCCACTAAAATATCTGGTGGCAAAGAATCCTAAACTTCCCCTTTTTGGAAAATCTCATTTGAAACATAGTCTGGTTTTGAAGTAAAAAGGGAATCAGCTGAGTGGTAAAGTCAGGTCTGATTGCTTCATCTCTTCCCTATGTGGAGGGCATGAAGGGAGAGTCTTTGAAAGAGGAAATGTGTTCAGGGAATTTATAGAGAGACACAGTCTGTGGCCTGTAACATTTGCAAAAGGCAAAGGAATGTCCATTATTCATATGTTTGCTAAGTATTTGGGACTAGATGCCATGCAAGTCAAACATTAGGTTAGGGGGCTGAATTTTTTGTTTCTAAAAATAAAAACGATTGAAGATGTCTGCTTTATCTCCCGAGTCTCCAAAATATTGATCATGTGGGTTATCTATACTGGGGAAATTTTACTTAACACTTTACGCTTAGAATTTTCCTTTTCCTCCATGCACCTTGCCTACACAATTGGAAATGTGGAAGAAAATCCGAACTAATCATCTTCCCAGCAGTAGACCAGGTTAATTCTAGTTCCTACCTGGTGTTATTCTTCTCTAACCCTTCCTTAGTAATAACAGCATTTTGTTCCTATCTGTACCCTCCCCGTGTTCCAGGACGGGGCGAACCCAGCCCCAGCAGTCACAGTGATCTAAGCCACTCTGGGGGCATCCTTTCCTTTGTCAGCGATTGGGTGAGGCAGGAGCATTTGACTCCATTCTGGCATTGTGACTTGAGATCTGCTGTGAGATTCTGGAAATGGCTTCCTTTATCTGAAAAAGAAGCACTAGGTGCACGATGCTCCCTTTATGCTGCCACATGTTGATGCTTGGAACTGTGGGCACTATCCTGTGCCTGCGAGCAGCATGGAGAGTGGAAAGATGGAGGGAAAGGGAGCCTGGGCCCTGGTGGACTTGTTCAGTTGACTAATTCTGGGCTTACTTGACTTCCACACTTGTGGTTGAGATAATAAACTCCTTTTTGGTTTATATCATTTTCATTGAAATTGCTGTTATTTGCTATTGAAAGCACCTTAACTGATAAATTCTGTCCTAAGCTCAGAGAATAGCGCTATTCTCCCAGAACCACATAAGTGAGTAGTCATCTTCCTTTATTTCCTCCTTCTTCATCTCCCCAATCCTATCCATTTTACCTCCTTAGTTAAAAAAAAAAAAAAAAAAAATTATGTTCCCTATCTTGCTTTTGATCCTGAATGTCTTTCTTTCGAGCTTTTAAAATATTTTCTAACTGACCTCCTTGTCTGCAGGCTAGGGCTCTGTGTCTATCTAGCCAATTTAACCATAAGATCTTTTCCAGAAGGGAAACTAAATCCCATTATTCTTCCACTCAAATTCCATAACAGTGTCTTACTGTTAGAAATGGTCAACAAAGTCAAAACTATTTTCATGGTTTACAAGGTGTTCTACCATCTGCTTCCTGCCAAGTTTTGTATCCTAAAATGCTCTTTTAGGATACTGTTCAACTGGCTCCTACTTATCCCTCAAGACCTAACTAAAAAGAAAGAAATTCCCTGTACACTACTGCTGACCCATTCTGGTCAATGGATTACTCCCTCTTTGTACCACTTCAGCATCTTATAGGTAACTTTACCAGTACTTATATCAAAATATCCTTGGTATTTGTTTGTAATTCTGTCTTTTTCAGTAAACTACAAACTCCTTGGAGCCAGGGGCCATGCCTTATTTATGTTGGAATCTCTAATATGCAATCTAGTGATATGCTCATAGTAGGTGTTTAACAATTACATTGTGATTGATTTTGGAGAGACGTCTACAGGGCAACAGTGGGAAATTTTAGCTCAAGAGGGCTTAAGTTTCAATGTGAGAAATGTATATAGTATCTCTGCTTTTTTCACCTTTAGTTAATAAGGCCTGTATCATGATCGGGTACGATCAATACCACAATAACCAGGATCCCGTCAGAGAGATTATATTGTTCTTTTTTTTTTTTTTTTGATTTGCACTTGTTTTGGAAAATCATTCAGGAGTTATTGATAAATGGCCTCTTAAAAGTCATAAATTGCACTAAATAATGATCAAAGTATGAATTGTTCAATAATTCAATCGATAAAGAAGTAGTTACTGCATGTCTATTACAAGCCCAGTATTTTTGCTTTTTTATCTTTTTCCCCTAGGAGCAGGTTAAATGACTGTATACCTTTGTGCATTCTTTTGAGAAATATATAAATAAAATACAAGATCTAGTGATCTAAAGGTCAAAACAATGTAATTTTCATCCTTGTTTACAAGGAGAAAATACAATTTTGGTTAAGGGTAAGCCACAATGCTCATATGAATATAGCAGCCTTGATCTATGCTCACTTTATGTGGAAATAATTTATAGTTTTCTCTGTGTTTTACAAAATGGATTCATTACAGGATCCTCTGGGCACATGTGCATTAGTTAAAGGTCTGATCAAATGACTGTATTGACAGCAAAGTCAAGTGAGGAAATAAAATTCTATAGCAAAAATTCCTTCATGTTTATCTTCAGAGACTACATTGAGTAGACCCAGGCAGGCAGAAGGCAGTCTACTGTAGCTAGACTGTGGATTTATACAAGTACTTTTCTGAATTTGAGATTTGGCCAATTGTGACCTGGAAAAACCATGTAGCCATTTTAGAGTCTAATTTCCTTCCATATCTAAAAACAATGATAAAATTACCTACATCTGGATTTTTTTTTTCATTGTGATAAAAACTGCAAAAGTAGTTTGTATGACAAAGCCAGGCAAGATAGTCTACTGGTCAAAGCTGCCTGAATCCTACCACTCACTAGCTGTGTGACTTTAGTTGGGTTACTTAACCTCTCTGTGCTTTAGTTTCCTCATGTGTAAGTGGGGGTGATGATAATGCCTCTCTATAGAGTTTTCATGAGGATTAAATGTGCTAATGTTTATAAAACACTTAGAGCACAGCCTGGCACATAGGAAGTGTTTGGTGGATAAACAATAATTTGTATTCATCTCCTGACATGGTTCCAGCAAATAGAAATCTAAAGTAGAGCCTTGAATTTTGCCATGTCAACATAAAAGGGCAACTAGAAGAAAATAATGTAATAATATAACTAGGAAAAAAAGGAAGCGCCTTGTTTAAGACTTAATTAGGTCAATACAAAATATAATTTCAAAGCTTTGGCTTGGTGTTTTTGTAGCTTAGGGAACAGCCATTAAAAGGTGCAAAATTGATATTAAAAAAAAGTCCTTTTACAACAATAAATGGCAAATTAGACAATAAAAGGAGGAAAACGTTTTGATGGAAGGAGCTAACCAGGCTTTTGAACAATGAATGGCACAATTAGACAGAAAAAGGAGGAAAAGATTTGGATGGAAGGGGCTAACCAGGCTTTACACAAGAATGTGGACACTAATTCCATTTTGAAGAAGAGGTGGGAGGGATGGGTCTTTCACCTTTCAGAGAAATGCTGTACTTCCTCCATGCTTTCCAAGCCTTGCCTCTGAGAATGTTAGTTTGTGTGTGGAAAGCGTGTGGTTGTGTGTCGAGAGTAGGATGGGGAAGATGGTAGAGACGGACAGTCCCAACAGTAGTCACAGAAGAATAGGAAAGTGTGGCCACAGCTTACCCAGGTGGAGACATCTCAGATGAAACCAGACTCATAGTGCCCCTCCTGGACTCTCTGTGTCAGCAGATGTAGATTACCAAAGCCCACCCTGAATTCCTAGTTTGAGTCCCAGCGGAGGGTAATTCTAGAGTGAACAACCCAGGCTTGGGGAAACAGAGCTTCAGAAAAAGGTGAGTCTGACTCACTGGATAGAATTGTATTTCTCAAAAGGGGGTTGACATGGTAGTAGATATGTAAAAGGAGAGGCAGACAACCCGAGTGAAGAGAGCAAGACTAGGAATTGAGTGTGCCACCAAGGTGCAGCAGTGAAAAGATTTATCGGACTAGGGGATTGTCTGATGAAATAAACAGTTAGGTTAAACAAAACAAAACAAAACTCCTGTCTCCTGTAATTGTCTTTAGTTATTACTAACCCCCAGAGAAGTTTGAACCACCTGTCTGTCTTTGCGTGGTGGTGGTTTGTGTAGAGAATAAAAGAATAAGGACAAGAGGAGTGGGCCTACCGCACGGTCACCCTTCTCTCTGCAGATTTGAAGACACTGTTCTCAGGGGCCCGTGTCTATAATTTCCAGACTGTAACCACTGGGCACAAGTGACTGCTGATCCATGGTGGAGCTGGGAGCTGTGGGGGAGGAGGAAAGTGGAGAAGCTGTGGGGGAGGAAAGGAGGAAAGGGATGGAAAACTCTGGAGGGATCTACAATAACATTCCTCTTTCCCAGTATGTACTAAAGGAAAGTGCCTTTTTTTGGTATTGGGTATTGGCATTGCCATTTGGTATTGGTGTTATTATTACCTCAATAATGAATACAGCAGTTTGCTGTGGCAACATCCTTTCAATAATAACTGTTAATATTATAACCATCATCATTACTATATTGGAATCCACTGTTCTCTAGAATTTATGAACCATAGAGTGTGCCAAACGCTTTATTTGTACTCTATCATTTAATCCTTAAGACAATCCTATAAAGCAGATATTATTCTCGTGTTGTTGGTGAGAAAGCCAAGGTTAGAGAGGTTAAGGAACATACTAGTATGACATACTTAGTGACAGAGTCAGGGTTAAAACTCACATCACTCTGACTCTCAAACCTATGCTTCTAACTTCATCTACATACCTGTATAAATGATGAGCTCAGGATGGTCATCAGGAGAAAAGGGCTATATGACAAAGCCACAAAGACACGGTGATATCTTTCTGCTTAGGCTGCAGAAAAAAACTAGAAGTGATGTAGTGACCTGTCTTCCGACGCCTCAAATTAAATAAGAATTAAATAAGTTATGTGACATGCGAGTTAATGGCTCGCACCAATTTAAAAAATGTCAGGGAAGTCTTTACTTGAAAGAAATCGAGGGAGCTGTTACAGGACTAGAATGATATGTGTCAGAAGAGTCCTGACGCCATTTCAAGTCATCTCTGGAAGTGCCAAGGGACCACTGACCCTCTGCCTGGGAGAAAATATACACAGGAATATGGAATGGACTAGGCTGGGTAGAAGACAGTCACGAAATATGATTAATTCTTCTGACACGACTTTGCTTTGAATCTGTTCTATTGGTTCTCCCTTCCTCTCCCTTGGTCATTATCTTAGGTTCATCCCATAAATTTTCTGGTCACTTTGGGACATTAGAAGGGTCTCATTTTCAAGTTATGGAAAAGCCAAGTATCATCTAAATTAGGGGTCCCCAACCCCTGGGCCACAGACTGGTACCAGTCTGTGGCCTGGCCACACAGCAGGAGGTGAGTGGTGGGCAAGGAGTGAAGCTTCAACGGTATTTACAGCTGCTCCTCATTGCTCGCATTACCACCTGAGCTCCTCCTCCTGTCAGATCAGCAGTGACATTAGATTCTCATAGGGACATGAACCCTATTGTGAACTGTGCATGTAAGGGATCTAGGCTGCAGGCGCCTTATGAGACTCTAATGCCTGACGATCTGTTACTGTCTCCCATCACCCCCAGATGGGACCGTCTAGTTGCAGAAAAACAAGCTCAGGGATCCCACTGATTCCACATTATGGCAAGTTGTAGAATTATTCCCTTATATATTACAATGTAATAATAACATAAATAAGGTGCACAATAAGTGTAATGTGCTTGAATCATCTCAAAAACACCCCCCCGCCCCCACCCACCTCTGGACTGTGGAAAAATTGTCTTCCATGAAACTGGTCCTTGGTGCCAAAAAGGTGGAGGACTACTGATCTAAATTAAAACTCCAATCTCTCATCTAATTTAAAGAAACTCTATTTCCCAGCTCAGACCTGGTCAGGGGTCAGAAAGGGGTGGGGCATCTCCTTTTGCACCACGATTCCACTTTTCTCTTCTCCTCTCCGCTATACCCCACTCACTGTGCCACTTCTGGCTCCACCAGGGCCAGGAAAAAGTCTAGGCATTCAAGTAAGACGGCAAGGTCCAACCTGAACGGGGCTACTGTAATCTGGTATCAACATTTTTGGAAGTTGCCCAAATGCTGGCGCTTTGGCTCTTGGGGCACGTTCAAGGTCTCCTCTCTGCCAATCACCACCCACTCAATTCTGCATCCCCAGGATCCCCTGAACAGTACTCATCTCTGACAGGTGACAGATTCTCCAGCTGACCTCCTCTCTGCTCCTGACCTTTGGGTTAAGGCTGCTGCACCCTCAAGGGAGTCGTCTTGGGAAAGATCCTTTAAAGATGGCTCTGGTTCAGCAGCATTTGGCAGCATGCCCTGTCCTGGAATGGTGCTGGGATAGGGGTCATAGAACCCTACCATGGCATGTCCAGAATGGATGGGGAAGCACCTCTCTTGAAAATGTGATGGTGAGTCTTAATATGTCGGCTTTGAGGCTTCAGCAGAGACTTAAGACAAAAAGAGAAGTACCATTTATGCTCTCATTATTTCAAGACAAATAGAATCAAATACATAGAACCAGAAAGTTTTTATTCAATTTGGCTGGTACATCCTACTCCCTTGCATTAGCATCGAGGTCCTTTTTTTCTGACCTACTTATTCAGTTTGTTCATTTCTGATGAGGAAATAGGGACCTGGTTTGTTGCATTACTTATCTAAGGAGCTATCATTTTTTAGTACCTGCTAGTACATATACTTCCTGATATAAACCTCACAGCAGCCCTACAAGGTAGGTGCTCTTATCTCCATGTGACAGATAAGACACATTGAGGTCAGGTCACTTGTCCATAGCAACACTGTTAGGATGGAGCAAATCCAGATTTCACCCCATGCTGGCTCCAAAGTCTGTGTTTTTCCTGATATTGCACACTTGCCTGTCCACAGCTGAATTTAGGCATCCTGGCTACTGATGGCCTTCTAGCTGGTCAAAATACAGACTGACCAGGCCATAATCAGATCCCAGGGATTTCCTACTTCTAGTTAATCAAAATGCAAAGTAGTGGGCCTCAGTCTTAACTGTATATTTGAATCACATGAAGAGGTTAAAAAACCAAACCAAACGAACAAACAAACAAAAACACACCACTCCTGAGACCTCTTCCAAGCCAATTAAATCAGAATCTCCCTGTCTGGGAACGGACTCACGCATGGAGTGTGCCAAGCTCATCAGATATTTCTAATTGCAGCCACGGGTAAGAACTATTCCTGCTTACTTCAGTACTTTCTGGGTTGCAGGTGAGAATTAACGTTGCTAAGAAAGTAGGTTCTGAAAAGAAATACTAGTAGATACTTCTATACAATCAAAAGAGAAGTTACCAAACAGTACATCCTTGATATTTCAGTTACAAATATTCCATGTGCCTAAATGCCACTCTGCTAACATGAGACAAAGGAATAAAGACATAGTGGGTTATATTTATTACTGCCTGTCTCTTAACTATGTCAAGTTACCATTTAACTTACTGAAATCATTATTATAACATAGAAAGAAGACCAAAAGTAGAAGTAGAATTTTCTGTCAGTAACCTGAGGTCATATTGCTAAGTAAGCTATGAATAAGGGTAGTACGATTGCAGCCAACATAGAAAATGAACACAGTAGCTACCAAAGCACCATTCTCTGAAAGAGAATCAAATGATGCTATATAGTTTAATTACCACTTCCCCATATTTATTTCATTTGACCTTCGTCACAGTTCTGTAAGACAAGTGATGCTATTATTCCTGTGTAACAGGCGAGGTTTCTGAGATTCCCTGTTGTGAAAGACTTACCCAAGGTTGGAACTAAAACCCAGATTTTCTAAAAATTGTCTTTTTTATACTACTTCACACTAACAGGAATGATCTAGGGTCAACAGATCTTTTGTAATTTCAAAGCCCATCCAAATTCAGGGTAGGAGGCAGACCTGCCATTTGCATCTGTGTTGATTTAATAGCTATGGTGACTCAGAAAAGCTGACTAGTGGGAACAATTGGAAATGAGCAGGGGAAATTGCTTTCAACGTAGCACCCATGAATCAATGGTTGTTGCTGATTTGAACAGTTGTTAAGAGTTTACTGCTATGAAATCGGAAAAGCAGTCGTAGAAAAACCCCAAGGGTGAACAGAGCTTTGTTAACCTCCAACAGAGGGCTTTGACTTCTCTTCTCTCACAGGACTTCATGAACAGAGAGCAGAGTAAAAATGCATGCCGCTTCCCAGAGGAGAAGCCATACAGAGGGAGTCTGGAGTCTGACTAACCACTGCATTCATAAGGAAATCCCTGCATGAATAATTCTAGATCCAAGCACTCCTGCTAAATGCTCAGTGAAGCATGACATTTGAAGGTTTTATGCATTTTGTTCCAATTAGCTATGTGATTTATTCCAGGAGTAGGAAATAAAATATTGCTAATAACAGGACATAGACCATATACCACGGTGTCCATCACTGAAAATTATACTGTTCATTTGAATCTCAGAATTCACATGGCCTCCTACCTGCAACACAACCTGATTAGAATGGTATGTGGATCCTTTCTAGAAAACTTAAGATGGGTCCTTTCCAAGGGGTAGCTGTGGCACTATTGTCTGAAATCTGAAAACAAATACTAAGGAGAATAAAGCTGCCCCTGGGATAGCCCAGTGCATAAAGCCCTGGATGAGGTCTGCTTCTCGGTCGATTCTCTATTCCAGTCTTTGGGTCTGGCTGTTCCTTCCCTGATCTATACCTCTATGATCCCAACCATCTTCCCACAGATCCCTCACCTGTCCTGTGCTTCTAACTCAGATCCAGTCTTCTGACTCTGAGTCTCCCTTTGCTTATTTGTCTATAAAATTCTTGGCCTTGATTTATATCTTGATTTAAGTGGTGAATATTATTACCAAAGGCAACGTTAGGTCTTACTTTTAGGTAAGGCCAGTTCTATATCGTTTTAACCTACTGACTTCTCCAGGACCACCAATTCGTGTTGATCCTGTGGTATAGGTCAGACGTACACGGCAGATGAGTGGCTAGAATATATGCACAGTTTCAATGCTTTCTATGCCAAAGTAATGATACTATCTTGAAATACTACATTTTAAAATAGCTTCATATTTTATGTGAAAAAAAGACTACCTTAAATTACCTTAAAAATTCAAAGTCCTCATTCACTCTGAGAACTAATTGTATGAGACTGTGGTCTTTTCTATTCTTATCATTGTTAAGCTATGATATTCATGTCATAATAACATTTTATATTATACTTGGAACATTGTGTGGTCCCCTTTTTAATGCAGCATTGTTTTACATAGGCTTTCTAAGTATTTACGTAGTCCAGATAGTCATCGTTTTCATTGCCACAGACTTTATTACCATATTAAAGTTCTAAAGTTTGCTTAATCACCCCCAATTGTTGAGCATTTGGGTTGTTTCCGGTTATGTGCTATTACAAATAGAGTGGCGATAAACATCTTTGTACACGTAGGCTTAAATGCTATTTTCTTTAGACAATTCCCCAAGGTGGGAATACTTAGCTTAAGGGGCATGATCATTTTATTTAGCTCTTGCAGTACCAGTATACTCTTAAAAAATAACAATGATGAGCAGTGCTGCCATTAATAAATGGGAGCACCTGGGGATCTCTATTCTTTTACTACCTCGATGAACATTTACACTGTGATGAAAAAAATGACATGGCTGCAAATCTCTACAAAAACAATGGTCTGTGGACAGCATCTTCAGCAGCCAAGCATGGTCACAGGACTCTGCAGGGGTGCACATCTCCTGGTAATCGGAAGCCAGCAATCTGCAGATGCAGTGATGAGGGTGGCTGGGTACTCTGATGATTCAGCTTCAGGCCCTTTGTGTGTTTTAGCTGACCTGCTAGAAATCAGTACCCTGGGGACAGCGAAGGGGAGGGGACAGAGTCAGGGGGCAATGGTTTGGAGTTTGAAAAAAAAAAACGTCTAGATACGGTGGCTTGGAATTCTTCTGGCATTCCCAGATTCAAATTCCTCAAAGCCATCTATTTCATAGCGTTTTACAACCACCACTGCTGGCTCCTCCCCAGACCTTGCCACTGTGGTCACTGCAGATGATCATGCTTATTTCTGTTTTACAGAGTCATCAGTCCTGGATTCCTCCAGAGGTTACTAGCCTGGAAAAATGGCTTTCAAATCTAATGAGATGGGTGTTCTCCTCAAGGCAGAGTAAGTTAATGACCACAGCAACTTTGCTGAATTCCATTTCACCTGACTGCAGGACTTGGCATTTGAAACCGAGATTAGCTAGAGAGGCACACTGTCTCTTTGACCTCTACTTCCCCCTGCCCCTGCCGAGTCACTGGGGAGCCATATGGACAGGATCACAGAGTTTCCTCCTCCTCTTCCAGCCTGTGCTAAATAGTCATCTCACCCTTCTTTCCTATTTGCTCTTAAAGCTGTCAGCTCTGTTGCAGATAAGAAAATAAATTCCCAACTTGCTTCAGGGTAAAAAAATGTGTGGAAAATGTCTATTCCTTTTTTCTTCAGATTCCAGAAAAATAACTCCCACTCTACTGGTGGGAGCATCACATAGTGACTCAGAGTCAGGCGTTAGGTGGAGGTGGGAAGGGAACATAATGGATTTTGCACCTCACTTGGCTTAAGGAAATAATAATTGCATGGACTCTCAGCTTTTACCATCTCTTCACTCACCACCACCAGTTGTAGCTGACACGAAGACAAACAGAAAAATGTCCTCAGGTGGGCCACAAACATTTGACATTTTTTCCCTCCGTGTACTCTTGTTGAGTTCAATAATTAGCCTTATTGAAAGAGGCATTACTTTTTTTTAAATACCTCTTTATTCTTTCAATCACTTTTGCTTTTCTTTCAAACTTCACTTGTTTGCCATGAGATTGGGGGCATCATAGGAGGCAGAAGTGGTGAGTTTAAAATTATCCACCTTATTCCCCCACGAATTCAGAATTCACAGCAGATAGCCTATTTTCTTGTTCTCTGCTGATTCACCATAAATTAAACATCTCACCAGATCCTATGCCCATACATTTGTGAGAGCTCCCTAGCGATCCAATAAATCATGCAGTCAGATGCTGTGTCTAGTATTTTATCTAAAATGTTTATTTCTTTAATATATTCTTATTATTCTCTTTTTACTCTTCATACTAAAATAATTTCATGACCTTCCTTATAAACATGGCTTTCAAGGGGACTTTGGTAGAGAATATAGTTGTACATATTTAGGAAGGTTTCGTAAATAACTTAAGGTTTTTAGAAATCATGTTTAGAAAAATGCTTGCATACTTTTCTACTAAGAATCTTAACATGCACACCCTGTTAAAATGACTTTCCCCCCAGGAGCTGGGAAGGGTGTATAATTACCTATTTTATTTATGGAATAGCTGAGATAAATATGCCACATTCACTTGGAGAGCAAATCCTTCTGTGATATTGTTGCATTTAAAAGTCTGAAGGTGATTTTGTTTGAAAAGAATATTTGTAAGTTGAGATTTCTATTGTGAAAATATGCAATATTTACCCAGAGTATCAAGAGTTGTGCCCCGTCTTATCAGACAGATGCTGACATTTCTTGAGGCATATTAGATGATGCCAGGTCTTGACTCCTGGCCCCTTTGCTGGGTCTTAAGAGTTCCCCACATCTGTACCACTAGGGTCCTTTTCGACAACCCTCAATCCTGCACACCCACCCAGACCCAGTCAGGGATGTTCAATAAAGTCACCAGGAGCATCACCATTCCTCTTCAGGATTCCCAGGCCACTTTCATTCACCTGCTCTGTGGGTGCTGCTCACCTTCTCAGCTTCTTCCTTAAGCATGGAATCTCAGTTAGTGTACTCTACCTAGGTCCCTGCATCCTGGACACAGTGTGAGACTTACTATTCTAGTTTTAGCTGTCAGCTCTCTGTCAGAATTACAATTTCTGGTCTCTTATCTCTGGCTTCCCCCATCACAACCATAAATAAGAGGCAGCTGGCTGGGTGTGGTGGCTCACACCTGTAATCCTAGCACTTTGGGAGGCCGAGGCAGGCGGATCACTTGAGCTCAGGAGTTCGAGACCAGCCTGACCAAGATGGTGAAACCCCATTTCTATTAAAAAGTACAAAAATTCACTGGGCGTGGAGGCATGCACCTGTAGTACCAGCTACTCAGGAGGCTGAGGTGGGAAGATTGCTTAAATTCAGGAGGCAGAGGTTGCAGTGAGCTGAGATTGCGCTACTGCATTCCAGCCTGGGCAACAGAGTGAGACCCTGTCTCAAAAACAAAAACAAACAAAAAAAGAGGCAGCCAACACCCCCCACCTCCAACCACAAGCCCAGGGGCCCAGGCTGGAAGAAAGTGACCATGGTCTATTCCCTGCCTGAGAGGGAAAGGGGGTCAGCCACTCAGAAATAGTCTGGAAATACCATGAGGAAATAACACCAAACTTTGAGCCAAAATCATTTTGATTTTTTTATATGCTTTGTGTCTTCATCTTCCTCTTTGGTTCCTGAAGCTTTACATACAGATATAACTTTCAGAGCAATCGCAATGTGCCTTATTAAATGTAGTATTGCACCCATCCAGCAGCCTTTAACTTTAAATAGACACAGGAGATGAACCCCTGGCTTTGAGAAAGTTCCTGTGAAAAAACCAATTAGATTTTGCCAGGGAAGAGAGGATGTCGCCATATTTTCTAGGAGGGGTCACTGCCCAAAATATTTTAAAAACATCCTTTGCTGTGCTGGATCCAAAAAATGGTCAATCATTTTCTTTTTCATCCTTAAATTTAATAGTATTAAGGAATTCTGAGTATTAAAAAAATACTAAAAATTCTTAGTAGGGCTTATTTAGAGTCATTCATTCATTACAGATGACTAATAAACTATCTTATGCTTATATATCAATTAACAGAAATTTTGCATATAACTTTAGTAACCCTGAGGGGTGTTCTTCCTCAACTATGTGCTGGACTAGGTGGGTTCCAAGCTCTCTCTAATATTACATTTCTCTGATTTCAAATGTTTAAAAAATTTTTTAATTGCAGTGAAATTCACATGACATAAAATTAAGTCCTTTAAAGGGAACAATTCAGTAGCACCTAGTACATTCACAATATCGTGCACTACCACCTCTATTGACTTACAAAATATTTTCATCACTCCAAAAGGAACCCCTCTTGGTGTATTCTGTCAATGACCATAGAGTGACACTTTACACATTAATTCGGGCTGCCTATCAGATACAATAACACCTGCAGAGGAGAACTCAAGTTTCATTAAGTGAAATACCTGAATCAATAAAGTCCATACCTGAAACTTCAGTATGGATCACATCTTTGGTTCCAGAAAAGTAGCATTTTTGTGGTGTTAGGACACAATTCCAGAGGACAATGATGCATCCAAAATATAGCAATCTAGTCAATAAGTCGGGCTTTACCAACAAAGTGTGCATCTCTAAGAGTTTGTCAAGATGCGCTAACAGAAAAGTATGACAGTTCCTAGAAGCTTTATGGGCAGAGTAGTGTTGCTGGAACTGACTACCTATTTGAAAGTGCCTGCCAATGAACAAGTGTGTAGAGATGCCATCATAATAGCTGTCTTCTCTTTGTTAGTGAGTTCTTAGAATTTCAGTGGTCCTTGCAGAGTACAAAATGCTTTTCTTATGATTACTAAAGTTGATTGTTGAAAGCACACTCTCAACCTTTTCCTTGCCAATACACACACAAGAAATGAGAGTTCAATATCTCAGCATACCAGCTTGGAAGCTCCAATCTAAAACATTGTGTGCAATGCAATACCTTCCATAAGTATGTAATTCAAGATTCTCTCAGGTGCATAAAGTTTGTGTTTGCCAAAACTTATTTGAACTCTTGAATCACTGTCTTGAGGCACTCTCTAGAATATGGTGGAGGTTACACAGCAAAGATAAAAAATAAACACTTGTGATGTATTTTCTTGAATCTCTTTCAAACCTGCTTGAGATTTGTGATATGGGCAGTAAAATAGACCTTGGCAGTTAACAAATGGCTTTAGAAAATAATCTTTCTAACATTCACATTGACATTTTGATATACATTTTAAAATCCTGGATGTTTTTAGGATATGTTATATCAAATGGAAGAGACTGCATATGTGGTAAATCTTTTAATAGTTTTCCTCAATTCTCTGAACAGATGGATAGAATTCTTATCATTCAGTGATTACTCTGAAGTTAATAACAGTTAGGAGTTTTGAGTGGCAGTGTGAGAACAATGCAATATGTAATGCTCCAGTTCTTACTGTTCTTTTTGATGGTTGTTTTCCTGAACAGACTTTCAAATTTGGCCCTCTGCACTGAACTGCAGAGCATCTAGACAAAGAAAATGACCATACCTACAAATTAGTGCAAGACACTAATAGTCCGCCAGAGCATGCATCTTGATTTGTATTTCAACAGTCATTCTCAGTGTAGTAGCTATGATCAATAAATACTAAACAACGACCCAACAAAAGCTTATTTATTGATCAGGGCTAACTGCATCAGAAAAACAGGAAATGACTTGTGGATATATTTTATGCAAGTCACAGCCATATTACAGTGGAAAGAAAATGCACCTGTCACAGCAGGCAACTTAAAGAAATCTGTTGGCCTTAAAATATTTACCAACCTGAAACATTTCCACTAGCTTCCTGGTGAGTCTGTCATTCCCTTCTAATCATGCAGATCATTAAATTCAGATTATATCTACATATGGCAAGCAATTCCAAGTGGCTCCAAATGTCTTTGTTCTGCTACGTGGCTTGTTTAAACAGCCTCCAAAAATGTGTAGAAAGAGAGAAAAGGGGAGAAAAAAAACCAAGACATGTTATCCAAATACTTCACTTACATCTGGCATACATGTAGTAATATTCTATGAATGGGTGAAGAAAAGTGAGTGAATGAAAGAAAGACGTATTTCTATTTTGTAAATTCTTCTTAGTGCTTTCCTGGGCTTTCCAGTAGAGTGCGTCTGCACAGATCTAGCCTCCTTCCAATTCTGTGTTCAAAATATTTGCACTCAATGTCATTGTTAATGGGTAGGAATTGACAGCTGCCACAGAAAAACCTTATTGCATCCTCATTGGGAGGTAAAGAGAAGTTGGCTGTGAGAATGATCCTACGTATCTTAACCTTTCCAATGAGGTCTGAGAGTTGCTCTGTGTGGTCCCCTCCCCTCAGTCCAGCAGAATGGGATGAGTTAGAGAAAATGGGTTGCTTTAATATTTCATCCATTCCCAGAGGATTTCATGCCAAAGGATTTGCCACCCACACACATTTGTACGGACTCTTTATAAGTTGTTTTTTTCTTGTGAACATGTGGTCTAAAAGAAAACATAAGATTCTCTTTGTTAAAAGGACATAAGTTACTTATAAATCCAAAGCTTTTTCAAAATACTAACAAAAGAAGAGAATAGCCAAAATATTGTAATAGCTATTGGGTCTCCATTCTGAGTGCTGATGAAAGAAGTCTGCAGTCTCTTCTTCCTGTGAGAAGAGGGAATTGTAATTGTAGTTGTATCTCTACAAATACAACTTGGTTTTCATTTCTGCATAGTTTATGCATTGATTGGAAAGAATGTTTAAATTCTTGGATCTTAGAGGATTAAAACAAACTCTTTAAAATTAAGAAATTAAAAATTAAAAAAGATAAAAGAATAGAAGACAAAAGGTAGAGGGTGGGTGGTAGGGAAACAAAAGGAAATTGAAATGGGGGAGTCGGTGGAAGGGAGAAATAGGAGGAGGAAAAGGAGAAAATAAGATACAGAGGAGACAGTAGAACACAAGGAAGATAAAGTGAAGAAAGTGATAAACCAATTCAGAGTTAAGGAGAAAACCTTCTTACTGTCTTATTCTCTAACTGCAAATGTTCATCTGCCAAATGTCTAAACTATTTGTGGCGCTTTGCATTGCTATTCACTCTGTATGGACTGAATAAATGGATTATCCCGAAATTCACTCTTGTGCTAGGCCAGTGTTTTTCAAGCTTAGAACTATTGACAACTTGGGCTAGATCATTCTTTGTGATATTGGCTGTCCTGTGCATTGTAGGATGTTTAGCAGCATCTCTGGCTTCTACTTACTAGATACCACAGCACCACGCTTCCTGTCAGATGTGACAACCAGAACTGTCTCCAGACATTGCCATATGTACCCTGAGGGCAAAACATTTCTGGTTGAGAATCACTGTCCTAGTCCTATGTCACATTGTAATATATCTACTCAGCGCTATGAAATGTACTTGGTAATTAGTGACAATGAGATATTTAGACATCAGGATAAAAATATGTCACATTGTAATTGAGAAACTAGGATAGTTATTTGGTCTCAGGGGACTGACAATGTACTCCTTTGCAAGAATGCTATAACAATATAATAGGTTTGGCCAGGTATGGTGGCTCATGCCTGTAATCCTAGCACTTTGGGAGGCCGAGGCAGGTGGATCACCTGAGGTCAGGAGTTTGAGACTAGCCTGGCCAACATGGTGAAACCCCACCTCTACTGAAAACACAAAAAATTAGCCGGGAGTGGTGGTGGGTGCCTGTAATTCCAGGTGCTTGGGAGGCTGAGGCAGGAGAATTGCTTGAACCCAGGAAGCAGAGGTTGCAGTGAGCCGATATCGTGCCATTGCACTGCAGCCTGGGAAACAGAGCAAGACTCTGTCTCAAAAAACAAAACAACAACAATATAAGAAGTTTTTTAAAAAGAAAGATGTTTATTGGTAGACTATGATGCTTCATAACGATCATTCATAATTGATATATTGATAAGTGTTATTGGGTGTCATTTTCATATTAAATATATGGTTATTTGCTCATTTTGTGATTGTGCTATTATAAAACTCTATTATAAACTCTGTTTTTTCCAAATGCTAATAAACAGTGGGGCTGTATATTTTTAGTTGCAAGAAAGTCAAGTATATGCCTGATACTTAGAAAATTAGAGATTTTGTCTCTTTTTTTCTCTCCAACAGTCACTGACAAGTTACTGTGGTATATTTTGTTCCATATTAATAGATCATTACCAAAACGAACACAAAGCAGAACAAAAAAAACCTTAGTCTGTGTACACACAGAGAAGCAACACATGTAAGTGGAGGCCAAAACCAGTAAGACTTTAGAAGTTTTTTTTTCCAAAGACAAAACGAAGCTAGATAACACCAAACTCAAGGTGTACAACTGTAGAAGTTATTTAGAAAGTTTTTCTAAATGTTATTCTCAAGTCTCTTATGATCGAATTCAGATTTGCCACTGTAGTCCCTCAGATGTTTAAAAAACAGACACTGAAGTTATATAAGTTCCCATTTCATAGACCCAGATGACCTCAAGGAAGGGGCCCATGAAAATAAGTTCTTATGACATGGCACTTGCCAAACAGTGTGCTAGATAGAAAGAAGCAACCGAAGTGGAGTACTTGGCCTGTCCACTCCTGGTTAGTCCACATCTAGGCTCTGCATCTAATTTCAAGTAAACTTATTGAGTGCCTGCCATGGGTCAGCACTCTGCCCAGCTCAGTCACCCGTGTTCTCTGCTTTACTGCTCAGAAAACCCTATGTCATCAGTTCTGTCTTTCATACTTTAGAGAAAAGGTTTAGTAAGGTAAAGTAATTTAAGAAACCCAGCCAGTGGCAGAACTCGGAGTGGGTGGGGGTCTTTGAATTCTAAGGTCACGGTTTTTCCTCCACACCATGTCCATTTCTGTGGAAGCATAGTTGAGGAAAAATAGTGTGGAATTTTCCTCACTAAACACTCCCTCACGTAGTTTACATCTCCGGAGTCCCTTGTCATTCAGTATCAAAGTATCTTCAAGTTATGTTAATTGCATAAATGCTCAAAGATTGGAGAGACCATATCCAGGTCTGGAGGTGCTGGGTACTGAGTACAGAGGTCAGAAAAGTCTCTGTGAGAACGGGAAAACATTCCAAATACCTATGTGTGTGGGTGTGTGCGCACAGTTGCATAATTATCTACTTATATAATTACCTAATACATGTTCTGTGTTTGGTTGTTTGTTTCTTTGGGTACTGTGGTGTATTTCATTTAGTTACAGGTCCCTGAAGATTAAGGACTTTGTTAACTGTCTCTGTTGTGTCTTTTGACAGTTCCCGGAGTAGAGCTCTGTATTTGACAGTTCCTGGAGTAGAGTTCTGTATGTAGTGAAAACACATTTCCTATTATTGTCTGATTTATATAAAGATGTTGCTGGTCATGTAATCAGTTGCATAGAAATCGGTAATACATGCCATACTGTTTCTTCATGTATTTGAGTATGGAAGCACCTGTTTAAGGTTGTGTGTGTGTGTGTGTGTGTGTGTATACTTTCAAAAATAAATTGGAGTTATACTTTTCATAGTCTATATTTCTATAAAATGTTATATCATCATAACCTCATAACCATTTCATTATGTGCGTTTTTTTTTTTTTTTTTTTTGAGACAGAATCTCACTCTGTTGCCCCAGCTAGAATGCAGTAGTGGCGCGATCTCGGCTCACTGCAACCTCTGCCTTCCGGGTTCAAGCGATTCTCCTGCCTCAGCCTCCTGGGTAGCTGGGACTACAGGCACACGCCACCACGCCTGGCTAATTTTTGTATTTATGGTAGAGATGGGGTTTCACCATATTGGCCAGGCTGGTCTCCAACTCCTGACCTTGTGATCCGCCCACCTCGGCCTCCCAAAGTGCTGGGATTACAGGCGTGAGCCACCGTGCCCAGCCCATTTCATTATGTTTTAAACACACCTTTTATTGCATGAAATATATGCCATCATTTGGATGTACCATAATTTATTTATTTATTTTCATGTTGTGAACATTTAGCTAGCTTAAAATTTTTGTCTGACATAACAGTATAAAGAATTTTCTTATTAACAAATCTTTGTCTGAAAATATATATTTATCTTTCTTCTTATAGAGTTCTAGAAATCAGATTATTGGATCAAAAGGCAAAAACATTTTAATGACTTTCCAAGGGGTTAAATGTACTACTACAAGTCACACATGGGAGTGATTATCTAAAGGTAATCTCATCAGCATTAAACATTACCATTTAAAAATAAGTGATTCTGCTCCGATAGGCAAATGATAATACTCTATTGCTACTTTAATTTGCATTCCTTTGTTAGTGAATTTGATTTTTAATAAGTTTATTAATGCAATTAAGAAAACTTGGTTCATTAGCTTAAGTTCAAGTTTTAAGAATAAACATAGAGGCCGGGTGCGGTGGCTCACGCCTGTAATCCCAGCACTTTGGGAGGCAGAGGCGGGTGGATCATGAGGTCAGGAGTTTGAGACCAGCCTGACCAATATGGTGAAACCCCGTCTCTACTAAAAATACAAAAATTAGCCGGGCTTGGTGGCACATGCCGGTAATTCCAGCTACTCAGGAGGCTGAGGCAGTAGAATCGCTTGAACCCGGGAGGCAGAGGTTGCAGTGAGCCGAGATCACGTCACTGCACTCCAGCCTGGGTGACAGAGCGAGACTGTCTCGAAAAATAAAAAAAAAATAAAAAAAAACACAGAAAAACTACAGAAGCAGAGATGCAAAGGATACTAGTTTCCCCATAGAAAGAATAGTCTTGGAATGGCAATGACAAAGACAATGATTCTTCAATCTTACCTGTTTTCAGTAATGTTCTCATTTTGATATGAATTACTGGTGTTTTCCAGGGTAAAGAAACATAGGGGACTTTGACTCTTAAATACATATTTATTTTAACATTAATAGTAAATATTCAAAGAATGAGTATTATAGAATTTGAACATACTGGGTCACATGGCTGATTTATTGTAACATGGGATTCTTATACCAAATAGAAATTACTTTCTTGGTGATTGCATTATATCCACAGAATGGCTCAATAAATAAACAAGTGAATATCAGGTTATGAAAAAACGTGCTCTACATTTAGGAATAATAAATTGTCTTTCAAATACTATAAAAAATGGAATATCACTTCAGTTGGAATATCTGAAGCATGGCTCTCTAAATTGAGCATTTAGAATAACTAGCTATCAGTTTAACCTTTCAATTAGCTCATTAGAAACAGGCTTGGGCTGGCCCTCCTCTATGTCAGAAGACAAAGTCTTGTCCAGATTAGTAGACTGGCAAGAATGAATGACGACTTGGACTTGGTTATGGTTGCTCCCACTTTGTTTTACTTTGGAGCCAACTAACAAGCATGAAAAAGAGAGATGAGAGAGCAGATTACATGTGGTTGCCTCTGGCTCCCACTGCCTTTGGGAGAAACACAGAAAGTATAGTAGTTGAGCAGTCTCCATGCAGTGAGCACTTTGCCAGGTCAATGGAGCCCAGAATTATAGGGTCTCTGACTTTTGTAACTTTATCTGGGGAGGGTCTTGTAGAATTGAAGGGTCTGCCACTACAATATATTCAGTGTCTTGCTCTTCTGCAGTTAATTTCTTCCTTCTTATATTTTTAACTTATCTTTAGTCTATACAAGGTTCCAAACCTAACATGTGACAGCTGCTTATTATTTTATGAATCTTTTATGCAGCTTTTTTATAAAAGTGATCTAGTTTATAGTAAACCATTTAGAAGTGTTAGTCATGAGGACATATCCATGAACTATAAATGTAATATGAAAGTGCATAGTAAATTAGGGTAAATTAAACTTGATACTGTTTTTCTTAAAAATATGTATATACATACATATATACACAATACATATTTGCATTTTTGTATTCAAATACAACATATAATATCGAAAATTGCTTCTAAATTATCTCATTCTAAAATTCATTCTAAATGAGTTAAACTATTATTTGATATGCTAAAATTTCTAAGTAGATTAATAAATTCTCAATTCATCCATCCTAAAAACACTTACTGAATTAAAAATTTCCAATAACAAAGCTGGAGGCATCATGCTACCTGACTTCAAACTATACTACAAGGCTACAGTAACCAAAACAGCATGGTACTGGTACCACAACAGAGACATAGATCAATGGAACAGA